>NW_011495077.1:426068-428042 GCF_000754665.1 Bison bison bison | reverse complement strand
ATTTTCACTTTCATGCATTGGAGAAGGAAATGGCAACCCACTCCAGTGTTCTTGCCTGGAGAATCCCAGGGATGGCAGAGCCTGGTGGGCTGCCATCTATGGGGTCGCACAGAGTTGGACACGACTGAAGCGACTTAGCAGCAGCAGCAGCAGAGGCTGGGAGAAATAAAGAAGAAACACTTTAAGGGAAAACAAGTTTTCTGGTTGAGCAGCCTTTATCAAAAAAGGGTCATAAAATGTCCACAGGCCTCCAAGGCCAGAAGATAATGTACACAACATTGTTTATGGGAAAGGTATGCAGAAAAAATCCTTGTTTTGATAAAGACAAAACAGATGTAATGTTTGGGCTGATTCTGTATGACTTTGCATCTTTCATTTCCCTCTGTGTACAAGTCAAGGTATAAAAGTTCCTTTTGAAAATAAAGTTAAAGTTATGGGCCTCGCTCACCGAAGCTTGGTCTCCCCGTGTCGTTCTTTTTTTCCTTTTCCCTGCTTTTCTCTCTCTGTTCTTCTTTCACGATGACTCCTTGGAACACAGGAGCTTTATTGGCTTTCTGTGTTAATCAAGGAAGATCAAGCCCTGCTCTCTGCTTTGCTGTCCTTATCCCCTAAGCCGTCATCCTGAGGTTGCCCCTGGATCCTGCTGGGGCTGGACCCTGGCAGGGGGGCAGGTGGGGGGGAGTTGGACCATCCTTGGATGACAGCAACCTTACACCTTTAGCCTCCTGAGGGACAGGTGAGCTTAATTAGGGACCTTGGTTCTTGAAACACAATCACTATTGTTTCACTTTTTGTCACATAGTTGTTTTAACTCAACTAAGTATTTTTTAGAATGTCAAGTTTAGATGCACGTGTACATGGTGCTCATCTGTCTTCTGTTTGTTTGTTTTATTAAGGATTCAGGAATCTCTGTGGAAAGAACTGTTTGTACAATGTCTGTCAGCCCATTGGTCTGGTTTCCTGTGGAATTATTTGTGCCAGTGAAGTGAACCCAGAAGAAGATTTAATGCAGTCATTTCATAGCTTGTTTTCTGTAGGGTTGGATTTCCTTATGCAAAGTAAGACTGTATTATGGTAAGAAGTCAAAACATTGTTTATTGCTGACATACACCATTCTAAGGCATGGTAACACTGCAGCTACAGACAGCTGGAAGGTTGCCTTACAGGGGCCCTCTGGCCAGTGCTGTCAACCCAGGAACAATGCTGTGACTTTTAGTTGAATTAAGTCCGCTTTGCATATTTTTGTTTTCATTTCCAATACTCTAGGAGGTGGGTCAAAGAGGATCGTGCTGTGATGTATGTCAAAGAGATATGTATGTGATGTATGTATGTTTTCCTCTAAGAGTTTTATGGATTCTGGCTTTCATTTAAGTCGTTAATCCATTTTGAGTTTATTTTGTGTTCGGTGTTGGGAAGGGTTCTAGTGTCATCCTTTTACCTGTAGCTTTCCAATGATCTTCCAATTAAAAATAAATGTTTCTAAATGGCAATGACCAAGTCAGTTGAATACAAGAGCAATCTTCTTCAAATGATACCTATTAATGGACACAGAATTTCTCAACAGTAAAAATGACCTGTTTTTCTAAAATTAGCGTTTTGGTTTTTTTTTAATGCATAGCTGTTTGCTGAGCTGTTCTGTTTTGTTTTTGTTTTTGGCTGTGCTGGGTCTTAATTTTGGCTTGTGAGATCTAGTTCCCTGATCAAGGATCAAACTCAGGCCCCCAGCATTGGGAGCACAGAGTCCTATTCCCCTGGACCAAAGTTCCCCCTAAAATTAGGGTCTTGAGTCAAGTTATCGTGCTAGCAGGACTCTTGCTCAGTGGATCACCGAAGTTCTCTTAAACTTTTGTGCATGTTCAAGAATCCCTAGGCTCCAGCATTCATTCTGGAAACTTACAGAGTTGTCTACAACATGGAAACCAAAACCAGACATGATTCCTATCTCAAACTGCTTTCAGTTGACTGAGGAGCAGG
>NW_011495077.1:420865-425599 GCF_000754665.1 Bison bison bison | reverse complement strand
GTCGTCCCAGTGCACCAGCCCCAAGCATCCAGTACCGTGCATCAAACCTGGACTGGCGACTCGTTTCATACATGATATTATACATGTTTCAATGCTATTTTCCCAAATCTCCCCACCCTCTCCCTCTCCCACAGAGTCCATAAGACTGATCTATACATCGGTGTCTCTTTTGCTGTCTCGTACACAGGGTTATTGTTTCCATCTTTCTAAATTCCATATATATGCGTTAGTATACTGTATTGGTGTTTTTCTTTCTGGCTTACTTCACTCTGTATAATAGGTTCCAGTTTCATCCATCTCATTTTAAATGACAATGATTCAGTGTTTATGCCACATCTCCTAGACTGCCCAGAAATAAAACATGTATCTCTTTTCTCCTTCTGTGTCCCCCACTGTCCTTACAGAAAGTCTGGTCCCAAAGTTGCAGACAAGAGTTCAGCCTGCAGAGATGCAGAGGGTAAACTCTGTGCCATGGGCCCAATTGTAGCAGAGATGCAGAGCACTGACCCAAGTGGCTCCACATTCCTGCTCACGAGCAGAGGAGTAGGGAGATGTTCCTGCTTTGGGAGGGGTTGATACTTTCTCCTAGTTTCTTGGAGCACGTGAAAAACTCACTCCACTCCAATGGCAGTTTGCCTTCAAACTGGATACAGGATGAGAATATCCGCTTTGCCAGTGATCACATCATCTCAGGGAAATTTAATTCATCAATCAGTCAAGTTTCAGATATATTGAAAAAGTGTTTATATACTTTTAAAACAATAACAGGAAAAAATCTCTCCTTAACTTACACAGAGATTTTGTCTCTCACAAGTTATGCAATAGCAGTATATTTTTTTTAGGTGAAAAATGCCATTTCTTCATTATCTTTTATCTTGACATGTGGAACTTTGCTGAATGTTTATTAATTGTGTGCAAGCTGAAACCAAATCAGTTTGAAGGCTGCAGTGAATATTGATCATGTCTTAGAGCATTTTCCCATTGATCTGTCAACAAATATGATAAAATACACCTCAGTTATATAGTCAGGGGAACTAAAGTGGCCCTGCCTGGCGCTGAGAAGGGCACTTTTATGTTGAGCATAAGTCACCTGCTCTTCTCTGTCAGGACCGGGGACTTGTCTGGAGGGGCTGCTGAGAATGGGAACACTGACCGCAGGGCTACCAACCCCTGTAGGCAGCATTCCTAACAGCGCCAACATGGCCCTGGCTTTTCACTGAGCTTTGGTTCCTTTCTTGAAAAATAAGGAGAAACTTTGTGTTATAAAAAAAATGACATGAATGAAAATCTGACGTAGGTACTGAAACAAACTCTGCCTTTTATATTAATAATGGTCATCATTGTGATCCCTGCTGTATCAAGATGCCATAATATGTACCTGTGCTTAAAATTTTATTTCTATAAAACACACAGGCAGGTGTGTTTATATATAATTTAATTTTATAATGATTTTAAACAGATAGAGATATATAGATGATTTTGATTCTTAAGTCCATGAAGTAGGTTCTATTATTGCCACTTTACATATGAAGAAACTGATGCCAAAAGAGGCTAAGGAACACCTCAAAAGTCATGCTGTGATGCAGACGACAGGGTTTGAATTCAGCTAATTTCAATTCATCGTTTTATTAAGGATGATATCAAATGTCCTTTATGCCTACGTTCCTGTACTGGATACCACTACAGCCCCCTGGAACAAGAGCTCCATAAAAGCAGACATCACATCTGCCTTGCCAACTAATGTTTCCCCAATAATTACCAGAAAACTAAGAATTAATGAATAAACTCTACTGAAATTTCTCACACTGGGATCCATGCTGTGATGATAAAAATCACAGGGAAAAAAAAAACAGGTATATTTCCATGAGATGTTAATTCAGATTTGTTTGCTTTCTGGATCAGCTTCTATATTAGGACTAATAATTTAAAATTTTATTTTTGGGCTATTCATGTTGTGAATGGTAAATCTGCATAGATTTTAAACATAAAATGAGTCTATATCAAAGGCATTATGCAATCAAACATGACTTTTGACCTCTATCCCAGAGGATGTTGTGTTCTTAGATATTTTTATAGAGAAGCTAGAAATCCAGTTTTCAATGTGATGTCTGATTTTTTAATAATAACCATAACTACCAGCTTCATATACACAGTCCAAGGTTGCAGCCTCCTTCTCCACCACAGAAAGTGCAGACTGGGTTTGAGTTACCTTCTGGGTCATACTGGATCCTGCAGAAAAGAGCCTTTACTTACAACCATGATGATATAGGGGATGAAGTGGCTTAGGACCTAATGCCCTGATTCCATTGCCCATTACCCCTCTCTTTCAAGATGCATCAGGTAACAGTGGTCTGCCCCTCCCCACAGCCTTGGCACTGAGAGAGGCTCATGAGTCCTGTGTGTGGCCACGCTCATCAAGACAGACAAGGCTCTGCCTGCCCTCAGCACACTGGCAACCACATATGGGCAGCCCCTCCCTACAGTTACACGGCCTCTGCTCCATTTCAGATCCAGATCTGAATTCTGCACCCTGTGCTCGAGAGGTCCAGGCAGAGCTCCTGGGCTGTGTGATGCTTCTGCCCCACGCAGGAAACTGAGTCAGCAGCTGGAGGGCCGTTTGTCTGTGTCGTGTCACACGTTTCCTTCGTAAGAGGGAAATGCTAGACTTCTGCACATCAGTTTGTCGAATCAGAACACTATCAGACTAGAAATAAACAGTGGTAAAACTGAATCATGTTCAGTTCATTCTCCTTTGGATCAAAGATTCAAAAGTAACACTGGGGTTTTGACTCTAACAGAAAGACAGAATTTTTCGATTTAATCTCTGTTCCCGCCTCCTATGGAATCTGGTAAAAGTTACCTGCAAAATATTTTGTTGTCTATGAATGATTTCATATCTTGCCTCTGTGTCACAAAATCTGTCAAGTGTATGACATGTTAGATAGCAGCAGGGGGAGAAATACATGTGTATGTGATCACAATTTACATGTGTGTATGTGTGTAAACAAAAGTAAATTCAGAAAATTTTAGCCAGTGCCTAAATATAAGAACTCCTGTTAAAACTCAATACATATATTTCTAAATCACCCTCAACTCTTCCAACCACACCCATTAATTGTGGTGGAAATTGGGATAGGGAAAACCCTAAAAATACACAAATCCAGAGCCACAGCATTATCAAAAGCAATAGAAATCCTGTTAGAAATGCCAGCACAGTTCAGTCTCCATTGACGTCTATTCCCTGCATCATAGTCTTAAACTCTTTGCCATCTTAAATATTGGGAGTTGTGTCTCACTGATCTAGACATAGGTCCATGAGAACATGTAAGACCAAGGTCATCAACATTTTAAATGTTATTGTTCTTCATAAGGGCTTTCCCTGGTGGCTCAGCTGGTAAAGAATCCGCCTGCAATGTAGAAGACCTGGGTTTGATCCCTGGGTTGAGAAGGTCCCTTGGAGAAGGGAATGACTACCCACTCCAGTATTCTGACCTGGAAATTCCTGATAAATCAGTCTGCTTAATGTTAGAGAGGAAGATGGACCAGCATTCTTTTTACCCTCCCTCTCAGGTTTATCAGGTAGCTTTCACTTGAAAACCCTAGAAATTCGTGAAGCCACTAAAGCAAACACTAGACTTTAGGCTTTTGTATTGAGAGAAAATTGCCTTTGAAAGTTTCTGCTTTGGCACAAATTACTAATGTGATTAGAAAAATCAATGAAACCTCCTCATCATACCCGTATTTGTTGCTGTTTAGTCACTACCTTGAGCCCGACTCTTTGCAACCTCATGAACTGTAATCCACCAGGCTCTTATGTCCATGGGATTTCCAAGACAAGAATACTGGGGTGGGTTGCTATATCCTTCTCCAGGGGATCTGCTCAACCCAGGGATTGAACTCATCCTGAAGAAGATCTTCTGCATTGGCAGGCGGATTCTTTACCACTGAGCCCTGGGGGAAGGCCAGACCCATATTTACTAATTGTCTAAAAAAATGATTTGCTTTAATAAGATATACAGTGTAGCAGAACAGAAAATGCTGTCTTACAGTCCCAATGAGGAGACATAATTGCCACACAAATGGGTTTTTTTATTTGAAAAATATAGTCCTCATTGCCATGGCAAAGACCTGTAATGTATATTCTCTTTAATATGGCTACTGAGGCTCAGCTATAAGCCCTGAATAAGCAGGTTATTCAATCACAGAGAATCTGAGAAACTTTATGTTCAAAGACATAAAAGATGATGACTGCAATTTTTTGGCTTCAGTGTTCAGGAACATATACAGACTCCTGTGATTGCCCATTGAGTAAGGCACAGTTTTCTTTACTGCATTAACTTATTTTTCATTAAATGAAAATTTCAAAAAGTATAAAATTCTAAGAAGGCAATGGTATTTAACAAAAAAGAAACAGATTTCATGGTGGTTCTATCCATTAGCTTTTATGAATATTAGTCATGCATCAGAATGATTGACGCCCTACCCAAGCTCTGCTCCTCACTGGTTATGTAACCTTGATTAAGTTACTAAACATCTCTACACCTCAATTTTGTCATATGTAAATTGGAAGTTTCCTAGTATCTACCTGAGAGGTGGAGAGGGATTTAAAAGCTTAGCCCATTGCCCATAAACCTGTCAATGTCACATATTGGGGACAAACAGAGTTCAGTGAGTGAATAAAATGATTTGTGAAAGAAACATTATTTTAAGACACGTGTGGTGTCTTAAAGCAAT
>NW_011495077.1:419046-419602 GCF_000754665.1 Bison bison bison | reverse complement strand
GTGTCACCAACATATAAGCAAGACACCTGATGCACAAAATAGTTCACTGACTAGACTGCTCTGATCCACAGGGCCCTTGACAGAAGGAATATCTTCTCAGGAAACCATCTTCATGGGACTCGCAGCAGCAGCATTTCTTGAGCAACCGTAAGAGTTGGAAAAGTCAAGGGAAGAGAGTGTAAAGGTCCCAGTCACTAAAGATGGAGTGTCTGTAGGTGAAACTCAGCAAGACAAAAAATTCTGGTCTGAATTATAAAAATCAGACAGTAGCTTCAAGGTCATACATTCATCCATGAACGAGGTGCCCTGGGAGTTTTCATCAACAGATTGTGACATATTTCAGCACGTATCAACTGAACTGTCATTGAACAGAGTTAATGTCTTTTGAACTGTGGTGTTGGAGAAGACTCTTGAGAGTCCCTTGGACTGCAAGAAGATCCAACCAGTCCATTCTGAAGGAGATCAGACCTGGGATTTCTTTGGAAAGAATGATGCTAAAGCTGAAACTCCAGTACTTTGGCCACCTCATGCAAAGAGTTGACTCATTGGAAAAGAC
>NW_011495077.1:416162-418946 GCF_000754665.1 Bison bison bison | reverse complement strand
TAGGATAAAATGTTACTTACTGAATATTAAGATGATCAGAAGAACTGAGTGAGTGGCAGAATGCATGTTTGCAAAAGAACACGATCCTTGTTCCCTGGAATACATAAATCTAATAAATTTAGTCTCCATCTGAATGTTACAGAAGCTGCTCGCTCAGAAACTGAGAGCCCCTTTCTGTACTGCAGCAATATTCTGTCTTGTGGCTACAAAGCAGGCAAGTGAAACCAGCTCCTGAATACAATGAGGAACCGCATCTGAAGGAAGCCCCGCCCTCTGGTGGTGATCGTGAAAATTGCACCACAGTCCGGTCTGACCTATTCCTCCTGATATCTTGTGGGGTACATACAGGAGAATGGGACAGGACCCTAAGAAGAGTCCTATACATAAGCGTGCTTAGGGAAATATTCTATTATTACTTCCATAATTTTTTGCATGGTACAGGTATCTCTAGTTTCGCAAGAATCCCCAGTTACAATTTCTAGATGGAATAGTCAGAGGTTTCTTCCTTGCATGTGTCTCCGATTTCCATGGGTCAGAGAAGGATCCCTCTGTATAGAAAGTGCTTCCTCCTCAACCCAAGTCACTTCTCTGAAGTAGTTATATTCATGTTGACTCTGTCAACATGCCATGGAGAAAATTTTTTGTAAAGCGGGTGTCAAATAATGTGCAGTTAAGTGATAAGGTTATTATCATGGAATGACATATTTGTAAAACATAACAAAAATAAACTATGTGACTTCTTTTTCACTGATAACAGTAGAGTTGATCTTCCAATTGAAAACTATTTTTGGACCTTGAACATCAGGTAGCACAGAGATAAGGAAAACAGATGAGATGAGCACTGACATTGCCCAGCTTACTTCATGGAGGCAGTTTCTAGGCACCAGTGCATGAGGGATTTACCAAAAATAGTGCAGCTGTCTCATTGTGGGACTAAGACAGAATAGGAGAACGGAGATCCTGAAATACCTAAAAATTGTGGACCTCTGTACCAGAAAGGAGGAATGTTGAAAAGAGAGAGAGAGAGAAGCACAAGACAGGGCTTGGTGGGGAGAGTGGGGCGGGTGGGAGTTGGACCATCCTTGGATGACAGCAATCTTACACCTTTAGCCTCATGAGGGACAGGTGACCTTACTTAGGTGACCTTACTTAACCTGGTTCTTGAACGTCTTTTTACCTCTTGTCACATTCTTGCTTT
Organism: Bison bison bison; assembly: GCF_000754665.1. NCBI lineage: Eukaryota > Metazoa > Chordata > Mammalia > Artiodactyla > Bovidae > Bison > Bison bison. The sequence goes on along the minus strand of NW_011495077.1, from coordinate 417,748 downwards.
AATTCAACTAAGTATCTTTTTTAGAATGTCAGATTTAGATGGTTAGTATATTAGCCGGGCACTCTTCATTCCTGAGGCGTGTGTGGCATCGATCTGTCTTCTGTTTGTTTGTTTGTTTTCTTAGGGATTCAGGGACCTCAATGGAAAGAACTGTTGGCTCAGTGTCTGTCAGCCTGTTTGTCTAGTTTCTTGTGCAATTATTTGTGCTAGTGAAGCAAACCCAGCAGAAGATTTAATGGGGTCATTTCATAGCTTGTTCTTTTCTCTAGGATAGGGTTTATTTTATGCAAAGTCTGACTATATTATGGTGAGAATTGCTGCCATTGTTCTTTGCTGACATAAACCATTTTAAGGCTTGGGAATGTGTGGCTGCAGAGAGCTGTGAGGTTGCCTTACACAGGCTCTCAGGGCCGCATTGTCAGTCCAGTAACAATGGCTGTGACTAAGTCAGTTGAAAAGAACAATCTTCTTCAAATGTGCCTTTTTCACCTACTGAGATTTTCTCACCAGTTAAAATGAACTTTGTTGCTTCTTACCAAAACTGGGATCATTTAAATGCACATCTGTTTGCTGAGCTGTTCTTTTTGCTTGTTTTTTGTCTGTGCCAGGTCTTAGTTTAGGCTTGTGGGATCTAGTTCCCTGACCAGGGATCGAACCTGGGCCTCCTGCAATGTGAGTACAGAGTCCTACTCACTGAACCAACCCTCCACCTAAAACTAGAATCTTGAGTTGAAGTTATCATGTTGGCAGGACTCTCTGGCTCAGCAGATCACCTAGATTCTCTTACACTCTTGTGCATTTTCAGTAATCCCTAGGCTCCGGCATTCATTCTGGAAATTTACAGGGTTGTCTACAATGTGGAAACAAAAATCAGACACAATTCCTACCTCAAATTCCTTTCAGTTGATTGAGGAGCAGGTGAGCAAAAAAAAAATAATCCTATGCCCTGTCTGTACTCTCATTAGCCTGGACCCCAGTACGTGAAATAAGGGATCAGACTGGAAGCAGAGAACTGACGAGTTACCACTAGGGAAATAAAACCTGCTAGAATACTTGTATTTCCCCACCATCAAGGTTTATTTTTGGTCTTTCATCTCCCTCTCCATTTCTAGGCATTTTTATTAAGATTTGAACCCCCAGTGCACAGGTGGCCAGCACCCAGTGTGCAGGACTCTAGGATGTTAGGGAGGAAGGCAGTGCTTACCTTCAGGTGGGTGTCCAAATTCACCCTAAGTGATGATGGTGACTACATCTGCCAAGACCATAAAACTACTATAACTGTTAAATTCTGCATTTAAGTAGTTCTGCCAATAAATTGGGCTTCCCAGATGCTAAGTGATAAATAATATGCCTGCTAATTGAGGAGATGAGGGTTCAATCCTTGGGTCAGAAAGATCCCCTGGAGAAGGGAATAGCAACCCACTCCAGTATTCTTGCCTGGAAAACATGGACAGAGGAGCCTGGTGGGCTACAGTCCACGGGGTCGCAAAGAGTCAGACACCACTGAGCAACTCACGCACGCCTATAAATTATGAAATGACAATGATTCAGTATCCTGGCCATATCTCACAGACTGCCCAGCAGTA
>NW_011495077.1:409233-413589 GCF_000754665.1 Bison bison bison | reverse complement strand
GCTCAGGTGACCAGCACCCAGTGTGCAGGACTCTAGGATGTCAGGGAGGAAGGCAGTGCTTACCTTCAGGTGGGTGTCCAGATTCACCCTAAGTGATGATGGTGACTACATCTGCCAAGACCATAAAACTACTGTAACTATTAAACTCTGCATTTAAGTAGTTGTGCCAATAAATTGGGCTTCCCAGGTGCTAAGTGATAAAGAATCTGCCTGCCAATTGAGGAGATGAGGGTTCACTCCCTGGGTCAGAAAGATCTCCTGGAGAAGGGAATAGCAACCCACTCCAGTATTCTTGCCTGGAAAACTCCATGGACAGAGGAGCCTGATGGGCTATAGTCCACAGGTTTACAAAGAGTCAGATACCACTGAGCAACTCACGCACGCCTACAAATTGTGAAATGACAATGATTCTGTATCTTGGCCACATCTCACAGACTGCCCAGCAGTAAAACAGACATCTTTTCCCACCGGCTGTGCCCACCACTGTCCTTCCAGAAAGTCTGCTCCTCGAAGCTCTAGACAGGAATTCAGCCTGCAGAGATGCAGAGGGGACTCTCTGTGCAATGGGCATGATTGTATCAGGGATGCAGAGCAGTGACCCAAGTGTCTCCACATCCTGCTCATGAGCAGAGGAGACGTTCCTGCTTTGGGAGGGGCTGATACTTTCTCCTAGTTTTTTGAGCAGGTGAAAAAGCTCACTCTGCTGCCAAGATAGCTTATTGTAAGAGTACATAAACACTTTTTCCCTGTGTCTGAAACGTGACTGATGAATTAATTTTCCCTGTTTTTGTTGCTGTTCGGTCCCTAGGTCATGTCTGACTCTTTACGACCCCATGAACTGCTGCATGCCAGGAGCTTTATTCTCTCTTTCCTTGACTTTTCCAATCCTTCTGGTTGCTCCAGAAATGCTCTGCCTAAGTAAGTTCCAAGAGGAGAGCTTCCTGACAAGATATTCCTTCTGAAGGGCCCTGTGGATCAGAGCAGCTCACTTTGTAAATATTGCAGGAGTTGTGTGTCCTTCCCTATCCTTTACTATCTCCCAGAGTTTGCTAAACTCATGTCCATTGAGTCAGTGATGCCATCAAACCATCATCGTCTGTCACCTCCTTATCCTCTTGCCCTCAATCTTTCCCAGCATCAGGGTCTTCTGCAGTGAATCGGTTCTTCACATCAGGTGGCCAAAATATTGGAACTTCAACCTCAGCGTCAGTCCTTCCAATGAATATTCAGGATTGATATCCTTTAGGATTGACTGGTTTGATCTCCTTGCAGTAAGGGACTCTCAAGAGTCTTCTCCAACACCACAGCTAGAAAGCATCAATTCTTTGGCACTCAGCCTTCTTTATGGTCCAACTCTCACATCCATACATGATTACTGGGAAAACCATAGCTCTGACTATATGGACCTTTGTGGGTAAAGTAATGTCTCTGCTTTTTAATATGCTGTCTAGGTTGGTCATAGCTTTTCTTCCAAGGAGCAAGAATCTTTTCATTTCATCGATGTGGTCACCATTTGCAGTGATTTTGAAGCCCAAGAAAATTAAATCTGTCACTGTTTCCACATTTTCCCCATCTATTTGCTATAAAGTGATGGGACCAGATGCCATAATCTTAGATTTTTTAATGTTGAGCTTTAATCCAGCTTTTTGACTCTCCTCTTTCACCTGCATCAACAGGTTCTTTAGCTTCTTTTCACTTTCTGCCATCAGAGTGGTATCATCCGCATATCTGAGGTTGTTGATATTTCTCCTGGCAATCTTGATTCCAGCTTATGAGTCATCCAGCCCTGCATTTCACATGATGTACTCCACGTATAAGTTAAATAAGCAGGGAAACAATATATAGCCTTGACATACTCCTTTCCCAATTTTGAACCAGTCATTGTTCCATGCCCAGTACTAACTGTTGCTTCTTGTCCTGCATAGAGGTTTCTTGGGTATCCCCATCTCTTTAAGAATTTTCCACAGTTGGTTGTGATCCACACAGTGAAAGGCTTTAGCGTAGTCAATGAAACAGAAATAGATTATTTTTTAAATCGCCTTGCTTTTTCTGTTTCCAGCAGATATTGGATCTGCTGTGGTTCCTCTGCCTTTTCTAAACCCAGATTCTACGTCTGAAATTCTTGGTTCACGTACTGCTGAAGCCTAGCTTGATGGATTTTGAGCATAATCTTGCTAACATGTGAAATGAGTGCAATTGTATGGTAATTTGAACATTCTTTGGCATTCATTTCCCTGAGATGAGGTTACTAGCAAAGAGAATGTCCTGTACCCAGTTTGAATACAAACAACACACACAACACCTACGATATTTACAGAGTGGGCTGCTCTGATCCACAGGGCCCTTGACAGAAGGAATATCTTTTCAGGATGGCTCCTCCTGGAACTTACTTAGGCAGCAGCATTTCTGGAGCAACCAGAAGGGATGGAAAAGTCAAGGAAAGAGAGAATAAAGCTCCATTCCCCGAAGATGGAGTGTCTGCAGGTGAAACTCAGCAGGATACACAATCATGGCCTGAATTTTAAAAACCAGAGACTAGCTTCCAGGTCACACAGTCATCCATCAACAGTGTGCCCTGGAATTTTCCTTAACACATTGTGAAATATTTCAGCATATATAATCTGAATTGTCATTGAAGAGTTAATGTCACTTTAAGGGATTCTATGCCATCTGGGGGGATGTCGATGGGTTGAAAACAGGCATTTTTGAAGAAAAGCGTTTAGGATCCTCTTTACACTGTTCTGCCCCAGATTCCTCTGTAGGACAATCCAAGAATTCCAAGGTCCTTGGCTCTGAGTATCAGAGCTGGAAGTGCTTTGACAGTACCTCTGGAGAGAGAAACAACACCCCTTCCAGGGCTGCCCACAGCCAGAGCCCCATCTGCACTCTGGGTTTGTGCTCAGCTCCCCCACAGTCCTCTCTCACTGTGTCACTCAGAGCACAGTAGTACACAGCCGAGTCTGATGCTTGCACTGCCCGTTTCTGCAGGTGGAAGGAGCTGTCACGCTTAACAAGAGTGGCCTGAAAACCTTCATGCTCTACCTTCTTGTCTGCTGTTAAGCCCTTCAGGAGGAGTTGAGGAGCTTTGTTGAGATGCTGGACGTACCAGAAAAGATAGGAATTTGAATATGTGGCCTGGTAAGTGCAGTTCAGGGTCATGAGAGCCCCCTCTGAGACAGTCACTGGGCCCTCTGTCTGGTTCACTGAGTCACCATTGGTCCTTCCTGGAAGAGAATCACTTTGTTACCGTAGAAATGTACAGGAGAGGAGTTTTCAGTCAGAGAAGAAAAATAAAACTTACCCACAATTATAAGAAAGTGAAAAATCCTTAACATTTAGAACAAAATGTTACTTACTGAATATTAAGATGATCAGAAGAACTGAGTGAGTGGCAGAATGCATATTTGCAAAAGAACACGATCCTTGTTCCCGGGAATACACCAGTCTAACAAATCTAGTCTTCATCTGGATTTTACAGAAGCTCGTCACTCAGAAACTGAGAGCCCCTTTCTGTACTGCAGCAATGTTCTGTTTTGTGGCCACAAAGCAGGCAAGTGAAACCAGCTCCTGAATACAATGAGCAACCGCATCTGAAGGAAGTCCCGCCCTCTGGTGGTCATAGTGAAAATTGCACCACAGTGCGGTCTGACCTATTTCTCTTAATAGCTTGTGGGGTACATACAGGAGAATGGGACAGGACCCTAAGAAGAGAGTCCTAAACATAAGCGTACTTAGAGAAATATTCTATTATTACTTCTATAATTTTTTTGCATGGTACAGGTATCTCTAGCTTCGCAAGAAACCCCAGTTACAATTTCTAGATGGAATAGTCAGGTTTCTTCCTTGCATGTGTCTCCAAGATTCCCATGGGTCAGAGAAGGATCCCCCTGAATGGAAAGTGCTCCCTCCTCAACACAAGTCATTTCTCTGAAGTAGTTATATTCATGTTGACTCTGTCAACATGCCTTTGAGAAAATTTTATCTAAGGCACATGTCAAATAATGTGTAGTTAAGTGATAAGGTTATTATCCTGATTTATCATGGAATGACAGATTTGTAAACTACAATAAAAGTAAAATATGTGACTTCTTTTTCACTGATAATGGTAGACTTGATCTTCCAATTGGAAAACTATTTTTGGACCTTGAACGTCAGGTAGCACAGAGATAAGGAAAACAGATGAGATGAGCACTAACATTGCCCAGCTTACTTCATGGAGGCAGCTTCTAGGCACCAGTGCATGAGGAATTTACCAAAAATAGTGCAGCTGTCTCATTGTGGGATTGAGACAGAATAGGAGAACGGAGATTCTGAAATACCTAAAAATTGTTGACCTCTGTACCAGAGAGGAGGAAT
>NW_011495077.1:408806-409133 GCF_000754665.1 Bison bison bison | reverse complement strand
GCCAGTGTCTGGGGGAAACAGGGAACCGGAGTGACTGTTAATGGGTACAAAGTTTCTTCCTGGGGTGATGTTCTGGAATCAGATAGTACTGATGACTGCTCAACTCTGTGAACATGCTAAAAACCACTCAGTCGTACAGTTAAAAGTGTGAAGTTGATGATATGTGAATTATCTTTTTAAAGCTGTTATTTAAAAAGTGAAAGAGCTGAAAATACTCATATTGATTACAGATCAAGTGTTGGAACAGAAAGAGTCCTGGGGGGTTCTAACCTGCCAATATCAGGACAAAATAAGATGGTTATAATGCTTTGATCTTAAAGAGGAGGG
>NW_011495077.1:407984-408706 GCF_000754665.1 Bison bison bison | reverse complement strand
TGCCGTCTATGGGGTCGCACAGAGTCGGACACGACTGAAGCGACTTAGCAGCAGCAGCAGCAGTACCAGAGAGGAGGAATGTTGAAAAAAGAGAGACAAGAGAGATAAGCATAAGCCAGGGGTTGAGGGGGAGAGTGGATTGGAGTTGGACCAACTTTGGATGACAGCAACCTTACCCTTTTAGCCTCATGACGGACAGGTGAGCTTAATTAGGGACCTTGGTTCTTGAAACACAATCACTATCGTTTCACTTCTTGTCACATAGTGGTTTTAACTCAACCTAGGCTGCATATTGTCACCCTGTTTATTTAACTTATATGCATAGTACATCATGAGAAACGCTGGACTGGAAGAAACACAAGCTGGAATCAAGACTGCTGGGAGAAATATCAGTAACCTCAGATAAGCAGATGACACCACCCTTATGGCAGAAAGTGAAGAGGAACTAAAAAGCCTCTTGATGAAAGTGAAAGTGGAGAGTGAAAAAGTTGGCTTAAAGCTCAACATTCAGAAAACTGAGATCATGGCATCCGGTCCCATCACTTCATGGGGAATAGATGGGGAAACAGTGGAAACAGTGTCAGACTTTATTTTTGGGGGCTCCAAAATCACTGCAGATGGTGACTGCAGCCATGAAATTAAAAGACGCTTACTCTTTGGAAGGAAAGTTATGACCAACCTAGATAGCATATTGAAAAGCAGAGACATTACTTTGCCAACAA
>NW_011495077.1:407001-407855 GCF_000754665.1 Bison bison bison | reverse complement strand
GATCAGCCCTGGGATTTCTTTGGAGGGAATGATGCTGAAGCTGAAACTCCAGTACTTTGGCCACCTCACTCGAAGAATCGACTCACTGGAAAAGACTCTGATGCTGGGAGGGATTGGGGGCAAGAGGAGAAGGGACGACAGAAGATGAGATGGCTGGATGGCATCACCGACTCGATGGACTTGAGTCTGGGTGAACTCCGGGAGTTGGCGATGGACAGGGAGGCCTGGCGTGCTGTGATTCATGGGGTCGCAAAGAGTCGGACACGACTGAACGACTGAACTGAACTGAACTGAACTGAAGCATTTTTTTTAGGATGTCAAGTTTAGATGCTTAATATGTTAGCCGGGCACTCTTCATTCCAGAGGCATATGTACGTGGTGTTCCTCTGTCTTTTCTTTGTTTGTTTTATTAAGGATTCAGGAATCTCTGTGGAAAGAACTATTTGCTCAGTGTCTGTCAGCCCATTTGTATGGTTTCCTGTGCAATTATATGTGCCAGTGAAGTGAACCCAGAAGAAGATTTAAGCGGTCATTTCATAGCTTGTTTTATCTAGGGCTGGGTTTGCCTTATGCAAAGTAAGACTGTATTATGGTAAGAAGTCAAAACATTGTTCTTTGCTGACATACACCATTCTAAGGCATGGCAACGCTGCGGCTGCAGACAGCTGGGAGGACTCTTAGGGCAGTGCTGTCAACCTAGGAACAATGCTGTGACTCTTAGTTGAATTAAGTCCAATATATTTTTGTTTTTATTTCCAATACTCTAGGAGGTGGGTCAAAGAGGATTGTGCTGTGATGTATGTCAAAGAGTGTACTGCCTATGTTTTCCTCTAAGAGTTTTATGGATTCTGGCC
>NW_011495077.1:402830-406652 GCF_000754665.1 Bison bison bison | reverse complement strand
AAGTGGCTTCAGTCGTGTCCGACTCTGTGCGATCCCATAGACGGCAGCCCACCAGGCTCTGCCGTCCCTGGGATTCTCCAGGCAAGAACACTGGAGTGCGTTGCCATTTCATTCTGGAAACTTACAGAGTTGTCTACAACATGGAAACCAAAACCAGACATGATTCCTATCTCAAACCGCTTTCAGTTGACTGAGGAGCAGGTAAGAAAAAAAAAAAATCCTCTGTCCTGTCTGTAGTCCCACTAGCCTGGACCCAGAGATGTGGAATGTGGGATCAGACCAGAAGTAGAGTGCTAACACAGTTACCACCAGGGGAATAAAACCTGCTTGGATACTTTCCTTTCACTGTTCAGATTTATTTTTGTTTTTTCATCTCCCTCTCCCTTTCTCTGGCCTGTTTATCAAGATGTTGAACCCCCAGTGCTCAGGTGGCCAACACCCAGGGTGCAGGACTCTAGGATGTTAGGGAGGAAGTCTGCACTGACCTTCAGGTAGGTGTCCTGACATCCACCCTGTTAAATGAGGATGGGGACTACATCCTCCAGGACCGTTAAAACTATTCTACTATTAAACTCTGTATTTTGATTGCTGTGTTTATACATTATGAGATGACAAATAATCAGTGTCTAGGCCACATCTCCCTGACTGCCTGGCAGTAAAACATATCTCTTTTCACACCTTCTGTGTCCCCCACTGTCCTTCCAGAAAGTCTGGTCCCCAAAGGCGTGGACAGGAGTTCAACTTGCAGAGATGCAGAGGGGATGCTCTGTGCAATGGGCATGATTGTTGCAGAGATGCAGAGCCCAAGTGGCTCCACATTCCTGCTCATGAGCAGAGGAGTGGGGAGATGTTCCTGCTTTGGGAGTGGGTGATATTTTCTCCTAGTTTCTTGGAGCAGGTGAAAAGCTCACTCCACTCCAAAGGTAGCTTATTGTAAGAGTACATAAACACTTTTTCCATATATCAGAAATATGACTGACTGATGAATAAATTTCCCCTGAGGTGATGTTATTATTGGCAAAGAGAATATCCTGTACCCTGTTTGAATACAAACAATACACACCATGCCTGCAATATTTACCAACTGGACTGCTCTGACCCACAAGGCCATTGACAGAAGGATTATCTTGTCAGAAAACTCTCCTCCTGGAACTTACCTAGGTAGCAGCATTGCTGTAGCAGCCATAGGGATGGAAAAGTCAAGGGAAGAGAGAATAAAGCTCCTAGTCACTGAAGATGGAGTGTCTGCAGGTGTATCTCAGCAAGACATACAATCCTAGTCTGAATTATTAAAACCAGAGACTACCTTCCAGATCACACAGCCATCCATTAACAATGTTCCTGGGAGTTTCCATTAACAGGTTGTGAAATATTTCAGCATATACCAACTGAATTGTCACTGAAGAGTTAATGACACTTCAAGGGATTCTGTGTCTTTCGGGGGAATGTGAATGGGCTGAAAACAGGCATTTGTGGAGAAAAGCACTTAGGTCCCTCTTTACACTGTCCCGCCCCAGATTCCACTCTGTAGGGCAATCCAAGAATTCCAAGGTTCTTAGCTCTGAGCTTCAGAGCTGAAAGTACTTTGATGATGCCTCTAGCACAGAACTCTGGAGAGCTGCCCACAGCCTGACCCCATCTGTGCCCTTGGGTTTGTGTTCAGCTCCCCCTGCGGCCTCTCTCACTGTGTCACTCAGAGCGCAGTAGTACACAGCTGAGTCTGATGTTTGCACAGAGGATTTCTGCAGGTGGAAGGAGCTGTCACTCGAGATATGAGTGGCTTCAAAACCTCTGCTGGTCACCTTCTGGTTTAATGAGCTTTTCAGGAGCAGCTCAAGCTCTTTGTTTTGGTACTGGACATACCAGAAAAGAAAACCTGAATAGCTGGACTGGTAAGTACACTTCAGAGTCAGAGATGCCTTCTCGGGAAGGGTAACAACGCCTTCTGTCTGGGTCACCGAGTCTCCACGGGTCCCTCCTTAAAGAAAAAAACCACACACACACAGTAAGACTTTGTTAAGTTGGCTAAGGAAGAGGGACCATCTCCCGCTTGATAGAGGTTACATGACATCCTAAAACCAAGGAATAGAACATCTTAGAAATTTTAAATAACTGTTGCTCATGCATTATCAACAAGATCACAAGTCCTAAGCACAAAGCAGACAGCATAGCTGGCTCAGAAGCAGTGGGAGGCTGAGTTTGGGGATACACGAAAGTTGAAAAAACTATTCCTCTAGTTTCTTGATCTTTTGTTGAAATCTTCAAGAAAATCTTGGTTCATGTGTTATGCAAGACAAACTCCCCTACAAGATCATGCTATAGGCTGAGCAAGAGAGAAAGGCTCTCAGAAATGAAAGATGAATTTATATCAAACCACCAAGGAAAGGGAGCAGCGCCCTCTGTCGTTCTCCCTCTGTTCCTGCAGTCTGCTGTACATCTTTTGGTATTTACCCTGAAAAGGAGCTCAAGTTGTAGGCATAGAAGGGAAATAGGTATCTGGGGTGAGCGTAGGGCTCAAGGAAGGAAGCACCAAATAATTTCTGCAGACTTCACAATGGTGTCTGAGGCTGAGACAGATAGTAATTCTTTGTCTTTAATATGCAGAGAAATACAGTTCCCTTAAGTCTTTCCAGGCCCAGCATCTATTGTCTGATCACATTGAACAATAAGCTCATTTAGGCAACTTAAGTTATAGTGTGAGTGTGAAAAAAAGACTGAACTGAGATCTCCTCTTGTCATTTCCCTCCCTGGTCCCCTAGAACCAGGGGATGAGCTGTCTCTGCTTAGAATGTTCTTCCTTTCTGCCCAGAATCTTTGCCTAGGCAACTTTTTATTCCTTCTTTAAGAACCAATTTACTCCTTATGAAAGTGCTGATCCAGTCCTTCAGGCTGAGTTAGGACCCACCTCTCTTCTCACCATACCTTGTATGCACATCTATCACTGTCATTTCTACACCATCCTGGAATCATTTGTGTGTTGTTTTTCAAACTAGGTTTGATGCACCTGAGATCAGGAGCTTCATCTTATTAATCTCAGTGGCCAACTTCTCAAAATACACAGAACACTAGTTCAGAGCAAATGGTTTAAAAATATTTGAAAAATGAATGAATAAGTGAATGAGGAGACATGTCCGGGTGTACAATGATCTGTTTATGAAGTATGGTCTCTACGAGAAATAGTTCTCAGGCCCGCGGTATGATGAGCTGCTTCCAGCGGCATGTCTAGGGTCTGAACACAGGAGCATTAGGTATTTCTCAAAACTAAGGCACAGTTCTTCATATAAGAGACCACTCTCATACCGACTATTTAAAAAATATTATAGCACCTTTATACATACAAAACTCAGGTTAAGTATAAACGTCTTCGGTTCACAGTTAATCACCAAAGTGAAAGTCGCTTAGTCGTGTCCGACTCTTTGCGACCCCGTGAACTATATGGGGTTCTCCAGGCCAAGATACTGGAGTGGGTAGCCTTTCCCTTCTCCAGGGATTTTCCCAACCCAGGAGTCAAACCCATATCTCCCGCATTACAGACGGATTCTTTATCACTTGAGCCACAAGCAAAGCTCTAGAATATGGAGTGGTAACCTATCCCTTCTCCAGCGGATCTTCCCAATCTAGAAATCGAACCAGGGTCTCCTGCATTGCAGGTGGATTCTTTATCAACTGAGCTATCAGGGAAGTCTATGCATATAAAATACAAAATTAATAAAATTCATATTAAAACATTAATGTGAGAAGTGATATTTTACTGAAACTAAAGAGGTGGTGAAATCTCATTAGAAGAAAGCTATAGATTGTGTCATTCAATAATTCACCTGA
>NW_011495077.1:401316-402641 GCF_000754665.1 Bison bison bison | reverse complement strand
ACCCCATGGACGGCAGCCTACCAGGCACCTCCCCCGTCCCTGGGATTCTCCAGGCAAGAACACTGGAGTGGTTTGCCATTTCCTTCTCCAATGCATGAAAGTGAAAAGTGAAAGTGAAGATGCTCAGCCGTGTCGGACTCAGCGATTCCATGGGTCGCAGCCTACCAGGCTCCTCTGTCCTTGGGATTCTCCAGGCAAGGGTACTGGAGCAGGTTGCCATTGCCTTCTTCACACTATTGTCTGAATTACTGTAATTAGTGTTTTCCAGTATTTTTACTTCTATTCAAAAATATCTATTTAAGTCAGCATTATATAACTCTATTATTGAACAAAGCATCAAAAAATCAGCACTGAAAAAAATAATGTTCATTTACTGCTACTCTTTTTTCTATTGAATTGTATGTTGATACATTCAAACTTTTAAATGTTTAAAAAATATTCTTAAAACTTTTATCCATTTAAAGACCTATGATGTTTTTATTTGTAAAGTGTCATTATTCCATTTGTCTTTAATTAGAAGACGGGGAGTATTCTAAATTGGCCCAAAAGAGGATTAGAAATATTAGAAATATGATAGAAATTATTTAATTTGTTGTCATCAAACAAAAAAATCCAAATCGAAAAATTCTAAGTAATTCCTACACCCTGTAGGTTGGCAGACTTTTTTGTCTATAAAGGGTCAAATAGTAAATAGTTTAGGTTTTGAAGTCGTACAGTCTCTGCTACAACTATGCTGGTATAGCACAAAGCATCCATGGTCAATGCATAAATAAATGAGCATGGCTGTCTTCTAATAAAACTTTATTTATAAACATAAGTATCCCCAGAGGGATGGTATGGGGAAGGAGGTGGGAGGGGGTTTCAAGATTGGGAACACGTGTACACCCATGGCAGATTCATGTTGATGTATGGCAAAACCAATACAATATTGTAAAGTAAAATAAATAAATAAATAAGTATCAAGCTACTTTGCCCTGTGGCTATCCTTTGCCAATCCCCACTAGACTCCAAGAATTTATCCATAAACCTCTAAAGATTACTTTTTTCACTAAATATTGAGGAGGCTTAAAATAAAGAACACATTAATGGATAGAAAAGAAGAAGGAAATTGAATGATGCTAATGACAAAGATACTTCCTGGGTGGCTCAGTGGTAAAGAATCCACCTGCCAATGTAGAAGATGTGGATTTGATCCCTGGGTCAGGAAGATCCCCTGGAGGGGGAAATGGCAACCCACTCCAGGATTCTCAGCTGGAAATCCAATGGAGAGAGGAGGCTTGCAGGCTACAGTCCATGAGGTCACAAAGAGCTGGACACGACTTAGC
>NW_011495077.1:399952-401141 GCF_000754665.1 Bison bison bison | reverse complement strand
TCTTTGTCCTAAGAGCAAATGGGGATCCAGGTGACTGACATGCTAACATCTGCACTCTGGTAAAATCGCTCTCATGGGAAAGGGACTACATGGAAGAGTGATGGGGTGTGTCAAGTGTTGAGCAAGAGACTGAGATGGATTTTTAATGAGGATTGTGGAGGTGAATTGGGTTGTGGGGATTGTGACATCTTCTAGAGGACTTTTAGGAAGCAAAGTCAACAGAACTGGGAAGTAGACTGAATATAGTATCTCAAAAATGAATATCACTAAACAAACAAAAAAACAAAAAAACTACATGAGTCTTACTATAGCCTAAATTGAGAGTACAGCAGAAACTGCTATTTGCCTATAGAATGCTCATTTTCTACTACTTCTAATAGAACTACAATTTTTAAAATTTTTATTTTATATTGGAGTGTACTTGCTTGCCAGTGTTATGTTAGTTTCAAGTGTACAGCAAAGTGATTCAGTTATACATAAACATGTATCTATTCTTTTTCAAATCTTTTCCCACTTAGGTTACTACAGAATACTGAGCAGGTTTCCCTGTCCACTACAGTGGGTCCTTGTTGAATATATACTTTATTTTTTTATTTTTAATTGGAGGATAATTATTTTATACTCTAGCGATGGTTTCTGCCATAGATCAACATGAATCAGCCACAGGCATACACACGTCCCCTCCCTCTTAAACCTCACTCCCACCCCTTCCCCATTCCACCCCTCTAGGGTGTTACAGAGCACCAGCTTTGAGTTCCCTGCATCATACAGCAAATTCCCACTGGCTATCTATTTTACATATAGTAATGTATATTTTCAGTCCTACTCTCTCAAGTCTTCCCACCCTCTCCCTTCCTCACTGTGACCAAAAGTCTGTTCTTTATGTCTGCGTCTCCTTTGCTGCCCTGCACATAGGTTCATCATCACCATCTTTCTAGATTCCATATGGATGGATTAATACATGATATTTGTCTTTCTCGTTCTGGCTTACTTCACCCTGTGCAATAGGTTTTAAGTTCATCCACCTCATTAGAACTGACTCAAGTGTGTTCCTTTTTATAGAGGAGCTACCCCACGTCCGACGTTAGGGATGGGGGCCAAGACTGCCAGGCTGCGATGGCTCAGGAACGGTAGAGAGGAGCTAACCCACGTCCGAGGTCGGGGGTGGCGGCCAGGAGGAGCTACCCCT
>NW_011495077.1:398762-399852 GCF_000754665.1 Bison bison bison | reverse complement strand
AGCACAAAGCATCCATGTCCAATGCATAAATAAATGAGCATGGCTGTCTTCCAATAAAACTTTATTTATAAACATAAATATCGAGCTACTTTGCCCTGTGGCTATCCTTTGCCAATCCCCACTATACTCCAAGAATCTATCCATAAACCTTTAAAGATTACTTTTTTCACTAAATATTATCATAGCTGTGGGCTGCTGTCTATGGGATCTCACGGAGTCGGACACGACTGAAGCGACTTAGCAGCAGCAGCAGCAGCAAAATAAAGAACTTCCCTGGTGGCTCAGAGGTTAAAGCGTCTGCCTCTAATGCAGGAGACCCGGGTTCTATCCCTGGTCGGGAAGATCCCCTGGAGAAGGAAATGGTAACCCACTCCAGTATTCTTGCCTGCAGAATCCCATGTACGGAGAAGCCTGGTAGGCTATAGTCCACCGGGTCGCAAAGAGTTGGACACGACTGAGCGACTTCACTTTCACTTTCAAAATAAAGAACACATTAATGGATAGAAAAGAAGAAGGAAATTGAATGATGCTAATGCCAAAGATACTTCCCAGGTAGCTCAGTGGTAAAGAATCCACCTCCCAATGTAGGAGATGTGGATTTGATCCCTGGGTCAAGAAGACCCCCTGGAGGAAGATACACTGACGCTGAGTTTTCAAGAATGAAAAACACAGATATGGACACTATCATTAAGGAGACCACAGAGTAGGATTGAAAATAGACCTTAAACAAATAATGAAAGAAATAAAAATAAATTACAAACCTGAAAATGCAGAGGTCTATAATTCTAAAAATATCCACTAAGTTTTCCTTAGTTACTGACTCTTGGACAAGTATGCAATAATGAGTAGGCATTTACTATTTTTTTTTAACTCTTTTGAAGCAAGGAAAAGAAGTTTAGGAAAAGAAAAAAAATAAGAAAATCACCTAAAATTTCTATGAACGGGGTTATATAAGAGGAAAATAGTGCCTTTGACAAACTTAGTATTGTTGAAGAGAGAGGGAGAGACAGAGACGGAGAGATTAGGGACACATAATGAAATGAAGCTGGAGAGGCAGCTCTTCTTTATCCTAAGAGCAAGTGAGGATCCA
>NW_011495077.1:398518-398662 GCF_000754665.1 Bison bison bison | reverse complement strand
ATAGATTTAAGGGTCTAGATCTGATAGATAGAGTACCTGATGAACTATGGAATGAGGTTTGTGACATTGTACAGGAGACAGGGATCAAGACCATCCCCATGGAAAAGCAAAAAAGTAAAATGGCTGTCTGGGGAGGCCTTACAA
>NW_011495077.1:397107-398418 GCF_000754665.1 Bison bison bison | reverse complement strand
TCTGGAGGGCCTAGAGGAGCTATTCCACTTTGAAGGTCAGGAAGGGCGTTGGTGAGGAGATACCCCTCGTCCAAGGTAAGGAGCAGCAGATGCGCTTTGCTGGAGTAGCCATGAAGAGATATCCTATGTCCAAGGTAAGAGAAACCCAAGTAAGAGGGTAGATGTTGCAAGAGGACATCAGAGGGCAGACACACTGAAACCATAATCACAGAAAACTAGTCAATCTAATCATATGGACCACAGTCATGTCTAACTCAATGAAACTAAGCCATGCTGGGTGGGGCCACCCAGGACGGGTGGGTCATGGTGGAGAGGTTTGACAAAATGGAGAAGGGAATGGCAAACCACTTCAGTATTCTTGCCTTGAGAACCCCATGAACAATATCAAAAGGCAAAATGATAGGATACTGAAAGAGGAACTTCCCAGGTCGGTAGGTGCCCAATATACTACTGGAGATCAGTGGAGAAATAACTCCAGAAAGAATGAAGGGATGGAGCCAAAACAAAAACAATACCCAGTCGTGGATGTGACTGGTGATAGAAGCAAGGTCCAATGCTGTAAAGAGCAATGTTGCATAGGAACCTGGAATGTTACGTTCGTGAATCAAGGCAAATTGGAAGTGGTCAAACAGGATGGCAAGAGTGAATGTCGACATTCTAGGAATCAGCGAACTGAAATGGACTGGAATGGGTGAATTTAACTCAGATGACCATTATATCTACTACTGAGGGCAGGAATCCCTTAGAAGAAATGGAGTAGCCATCATGGTCACAAAAGAGTCTGAAATGCAGTACTTGGATGCAATCTCAAAAATGACAAAATGATCCCTGTTCGTTTCCAAGGCAAACCATTCAATATCACAGTAATCCAAGTCTGTGCCCCAACCAGTAATGCTGAAGAAGCTAAAGTTGAAAGGTTCTATGAAGACCTACAAGACCTTCTAGAACTAACACCCAAAAAAGATGTTCTTTTCATTATATGGGGCTGGAATGCAAAAGTAGGAAGTCAAGAAACACCTGGAGTAACAGGCAAATTTGGCCTTGGAATACAGAATGAAGCAGGGCAAAGGCTAGTACAATTTTGCCAAGAAAACGCACTGGTCATAGCAAACACCCTCTTCCAACAACACAAGAGAAGATGCTATACATGGACATCACCAGATGGTCAACATCGAAATCAGATTGATTGTATGCTTTGCAGCCAAAGATGGAGAAACTCTATACAGTCTGCAAAAACAAGACCGGGAGCTGACTGTGGCTCAGATCATGAACTCCTTATTGCCAAATTCAGACTTAAACTGATGAAAGGAG
>NW_011495077.1:396686-397007 GCF_000754665.1 Bison bison bison | reverse complement strand
AGGTCAGGAGGGGTGGCGGTGAGGAGATACCCCTCGTCCAAGGTAAGGAGCAGCGGATGAGCTTTGCGGCAGCAGCCATGAAGAGATATCCCACATCCAAGGTAAGAGAAACCCAAGTAAGACCGTAGGTGTTGCGAGAGGGCATCAGAGGGCAGACACACTGAAACCAAAATCACAGAAAACTGGTCAATCTAATCACACAGACCATCAGATCAGATCAGATCAGTCGCTCAGTTGTGTCCGACTCTTTGCAACCCCATGAATCGCAGCACGCCAGGCCTCCCTGTCCAGCACCAACTCCCGGAGTTCACTCAGACTCAC
>NW_011495077.1:395500-396586 GCF_000754665.1 Bison bison bison | reverse complement strand
AATATCGCAGTAATCCAAGTCTATACCCCAACCAGTAATGCTGAAGAAGCTGAAGTTGAACGGTTCTATGAAGGCCTACAAGACCTTTTAGAACTAACACCCAAAAAAGATGTTCTTTTCATTATATGGGACTGGAATGCAAAAGTAGGAAGTCAAGAAACACCTGGAGTAACAGGAAAATTTGGCCTTGGAATACAAGTCTTTGCAGTTCAAAGACTAATAGAGTTTTGCCAAGAAAATGCACTGGTCATAGCAAACACCCTCTTCCAACAACACAAGAGAAGACTCTACACATGGACATCACCAGATGGTCAACATCGAAATCAGACTGATTATATTCTTTGCAGCCAAAGATGGAGAAGCTCTATACAGTCAGCAAAAACAAGACCGGGAGCTGACTGTAGCTCAGACCATGAAATCCTTATTGCCAAATTCAGACTGACATTGAAGAAAGGTGGGAAAACCACTAGGCCATTCAGGTATGACCTAAATCAAATCCCTTATGATTATACAGTGGAAGTGAGAAATAGATTTACAGAACTAGATCTGATAGATAGAGTGCCTGATGAACTATGGACAGAGGTTGGTGACATTGTACAGGAGACAGGGATCAAGAACATCCCCATGGAAAAGCAAAAAAGCAAAATGGCTGTCTGGGGAGGCCTTACCAATAGCTGTGAAAAGAAGAGAAGTGAAAAGCAAAGGACAAAAGGAAGGATATAAGCATCTGAATGCAGAGTTCCAAAGAATAGCAAGAAGAGATAAGAAAGCCTTCCTCAGTGATCAGTGCAAAGAAATAGAGGAAAACAACAAAATGGGAAAGACTAGAGATCTTAAGAAAATTAGAGATACCAGTGGAACATTTCATGCAAAGATGGGCTTGATAAAGGACAGAAATGGTATGGACCTAACAGAAGTAGATGATATTAAAGAGGTGGCAAGAATACACGGAAGAACTGTACAAAAAAGATCTTCATGACCAAGATAATCACGATGGTGTGATCACTCACGTAGAGCCAGGCATCCTAGAATGTGAAGTCAAGTGGGCCTTAGAAAGTATCATTACGAACCAAGCTAGGCGAAGTG
>NW_011495077.1:395043-395400 GCF_000754665.1 Bison bison bison | reverse complement strand
CCCCACTCTATTTCCCATGAAGTGATGGGACCAGGTGCCATGATCTTCGTTTTCTGAATGTTGAACTTTAAGCCAACTTTTTTACTCTCCACTTTCACTTTCATCAAGAGGCTTTTGAGTTCCTTTTCACTTTCTAACTCAAAGAAACTAAGCCATTCTGTGTGGGGCCACCAAAGATGGGTGGGTCATGGTGGAGAGGTTTGACAGAATGTGGTCCACTGGAGAAGGGAATAGCAAACCACTTCAGCATTCTTCCCTTGAGAACCCCATGAACAGTATGAAAAGGCAAAATGATAGGATACTGAAAGAGGAACTCCCCAGGTTGGTAGGTGCCCAATATGCTACTGGAGATCAGTG
>NW_011495077.1:394343-394937 GCF_000754665.1 Bison bison bison | reverse complement strand
GGCTAGTAAAGTAATGCTCAAAATTCTCCAAGCCAGGCTTCAGCAATATGTGAACTGTGAACTTCCAGATGTTCAAGCTGGTTTTAGAAAAGGCAGAGGAACCAGAGATCAAATTGCTGACATCCTCTCGATCATCAAAAAAGCAAGAGAGTGCCAGAAAAACATCTATTTCTGCTTTATTGACTATGCCAAAGCCTTTGACTGTGTGATCACAATAAACTGTGGAAAATTCTTCAAGAGATGGGAATACCAGACCACCTGGCCTGCCTCTTGAGAAACCTATATGCAGGTCAGGAAGCAACAGCTAGAACTGGACATGGAACAACAGACTGGTTCCAAATAAGAAAAGGTGTACATCAAGACTGTATATGGTCACCCTGCTTATTTAACTTTTATGCAGAGTACATCATGATAAACGCTGGGCTGGAAGAAGCACAAGCTGGAATCAAGATTGCTGGGAGAAATATCAATAATCTCAGATATGCAGATGACACCACCCTTATGGCAGAAAGTGAAGGGGAACTAAAAAGTCTCTTGATGAAAGTGAAAGAGGAGAGTGAAAAAGTTGGTTTAAAGCTCAACATTCAGAAAACT
>NW_011495077.1:389275-393780 GCF_000754665.1 Bison bison bison | reverse complement strand
CATTCATGTCAATGGACATCTGGTGCTTCCTTGTCCTAGCTATGTAAATAGTGCTTCAATAAACTGGAGTACACGTGTCTTTTTCAGTTATGGTAGAATCACAATTTTGTTGTGAATGACAACATGCTGAGATTGGAAAGATCCTGACATCCCAACCTAGACAGCATATTAAAAAGAAGAGACATTACTTTGCCAAGAAGGTCTATATAGTCAAACCTATGATTTTTCCAGTAGTCATGTATGGATGTGAGAGTTGAACCGTAAAAAAAGCTGAGCACCGAAGAACTGATGCTTTTGAAATGTGGTGTTGGAGAAGACTCTCGAGAGTCTCTTGGACAGTAAGGAGATCAAATCAGTCAATCCTGAAGGAAATCAGTCCTGAATATTCATTGGAAGGTTGATGCTGAAATTGAAGCTCCAATACTTTGGCCAACTGATGTGAAGAACTGATTCTTTGGAAAAGATCCTAATGCTGGGAAAGATTGAAGGCAGAAAGAGAAGAGGATCACAGAGGATTAGATGTTTGGATGGCATCACCGATTCAATGGACATTAATTTGAGCAAGTTTTGGGGATTGGTGATGGACAAGGAAGCCTGGCGTTCTGCAGTCCACGGGATCGCAAAGAGTTGGACACAACTGAGCAACTGAACTGAATTGAACTGAGAACAACAATTTTGTTGTGAGCGACAACATGCTGAGACTGTAAAAATCCTGATATTCCAGGATCCTTTGCGATTGAAGAAATGTGGGAACATGGACTAACATTCTGGTAAATGAAATGCAAGTAGAAGGTGCTGGATGAAGCTTCTGAAAATGATTGACTTGGCCAGCATGTACTTATTTGCCTCTTGATGTTCTTTCTGGAACGTGTATAAAGTGGATGAATTTCTTGCTGTTTCAGCAAAGTATATAAACAAAAGTGACAATTTAAGGACAAGAAACAGCTAGAAAGAAGACCCTTGATTCCTCCCAAGATTATGAAGCTAGTACACCAGCCCTGGACTGCACATGGTACATGCGATAGAGCTGCTTTATATGAGAGGGAAGTAAACTCCAGCTTGTTAAAAACATTATCTGAGTTTTTTGTGATGTGAAGCTGAACCAATATCTGATATAAATGATGTTTGATAAAAATACAATCCATCACTGTATCAGTATGATTGAGTAAACTCCTAATAACCCAGGTCTTCAAAGGTGTTCTAGGTGATTCTGACACAGGTGATGTTGGTGGTTTAAGGTCTGGAATGTGGGAACCACAGTCCTACCAACCTTTCCCCTGCCCTCTCCTACCTTTTTCACCAAGTGTCACATAAATACAAATGTCCTTTGTCCACAAACACATTTTTAGTAGCATCAAAACTGTATCAAGAAAACTATTCTTACCAGGAGCAAGAATACAATGGATGGAAAACTGTTATATATGTGATAATAAACAGAAGTATCCACTTTTAAAAAACAATATTTTAGAGTCTGATAGCAGAAAACATATATCTCTCACTTGTAAGGGGAAAAAATCTGACTTTTGGATAAATTTCCATCTCTTTAATGGAGAAACTGATGCTTAGAAATCATACAAATCATAAATAGCAGAATCAGATTCACATCTTTGTCTCTTTTACTCCAAATACTGAGATCTTTGTGTCTATTGTTACATAACATCTTCACTCCTCAGTTTTAAAGTGAAAAGTTTCATGGAAACAGTCCTAAATCCTTTTTATTTCTAATGTCTGATGAATCTACTGTTTCCTATACAGGAATTAGAGAAATACTAAAATCATCTCATGCATCTTGCACATATAACTAGGTCTTGAGGAGGCTGCACATATAACAGATGAGCCCTTCTAATACTGAGAAGTCCTTCTTCATCCTCCAGAAGTGACCTGGTAAAATTAGAACTTGAAGGGTCTTTAAGCTCATCAGTCTAAATCCTTTGTTTAAACTGAGGACACTGAAGGCTGCTACACCCATGATATGCCTGAAGACACAGCCAGGGTGGGCAGAGCTGAATTTGGCATTTCAGCTTCCCATTGTATATCCCATGCCCTTTACTATAGTCTGACACACTACCGAAAACGCAGGGATTCGAGAGGAGCTCCCTTTCGTGTTGCTAGCTGTTTGCGGACTCTCCTTTGTGGGAAGACAAAACCACCAACTCTGCACACTGTCGCGGCTTCTAAGAGACAGCTCTGGCAGGTTTGCGCTGGGGCTGCGGGTGCCAGCTGAGCACTGTGTGTCTGGAGCACAGAGGTAAGTAGCAGTGTCCTCAGCCTGGGAAGCCATGATGGACAAGGAGCTGCTTTTGATGGAGTTGTCAAGCGTGAAGTGTAGTCTTCCACTATGTTTCTGTCTCTCATTTCAACGCATTAAAATCAGGTGAACAAAGCCTCTCCTTGAATCCTGTCTGTACCACTGTAAGGCAGTTAAAGTAATACTTTTATAACTGCAATTCATGGTGACATTTTCATCCTCCTGGATGCTCAGGGTCTGAAGATTCTGTTCTCCTTGCTGGCTATTCACCTCTAGGCAGAAACACAAGGACAGAGGCCAGGAGTCAGTCACTGCATTTTCACTCACTAGTGTTTGCATTTCCTTCCATAATTTGAGGGTACATTTCCCAATTAACAGGCTTTCCTGTGGCACAGTGGTAAAGAATCTGCCTGCAATCCAGGAGATGTGGCTTTGATCCCTGGGTCAGGAAGATCTCCAGGAGAAGGGAATGGCAACTCACTCTAGGGTTCTTGCCTGGAAAATTCCAGGCACTGAGGAGCCTGGCGGGCTACAGTCCATTAGGTCACAAGGAGTTAGACAGGACTGAGCGACTAACACTTTCACTTTTCACTTTTCCCAATTAAAGAGAAGATTTTGCCCCTTAGTCTTGTGAGTTTTGAACTTTGGTCACCCTCCTCCCATCACCAAGAGCCCCAACTCACTGGCCAGCTGAAGCCACAGAATCACCAAGACAGGGCCAGAAGCTTCTCCATTCTTCTTCTTCAGGGGGATCATGGAAGACGCAGCTCTCACCCTGAAATAAAGCCAGGTCCCTCAGTCTAGCTCTCTTTTTTGAGTATACTCATTCAGTCCCTCTGAGTCCCAGAGAGAGTCTCAGGTTTCTTACTCAGCCAATCAAAGGACGCTTAGTCTTTTTGCTTTCAATACAATCATGTTGATTTCAAACAAAGTGAGTCTGAGGAGAGAGGCACTGCCATCTTGTGGGGGCAACATCATCCTGCTGAGAGAACCACCTGAGGAAGGTGAAGTGTGTTAGGGCTGGTTCAGAGGAAATTGCAAAGCTGTTCTATTTTCTGCCTTTATTGAACTCCAGTTCCAGCCTAGAGTGAGAACAGATACAGATACAGTTTTATGTACTAAAAACTCAATGAAGAAAGAACACTGATGCCCAGTATTTACAGAATACCTCTGAGGAGCACGGTTAGACTTCTTCAGTCACTTCCGATACCCTGTCCTTCTTTTTCCCTAATTTGCCTCATGTTGGAATGAGATTGTGTATGAGTCAAGGTTCTCACTTATGAGTAACAGAAACTGACTCTGGCTGAATTAAATAAAAAAGGAATAAGTTAATTAATATTGGGTTTGCCTCAGAATCTCCCATATGGTCAGAGAACTGGACTCCAAAGCTATAGAGTCAGTCTACCAAACATTTAAGGAAGAGTTAACACTGATTCTTCTCAAACTACTCTCAGAAGTTGCAGAGATTGCAGAGAAAGGAACATATCAGTGCAACCTACTTCAAGACTTTGGCCTCATGATCCCATGATCCAGCCTTGCTAGCAGTGCTGAAAGTTATGCATGAACTCAAAAACACTGCTTTCCCCTTACCAAGTTTGACCCTGCTGATGCTATTGCTCAGTGCCCAGTCTGTCAATGACAGACTAATACTGAGTCCCGGATATGGTGTCATTCCCCAGAGAGACTTCCCGGATGCCTAATGACAACTGGATTACGTTCAGTTCAGTTCAGTCGCTCAGTCATGTCCAACTCTTTGTGACCCCATGAATCGCAGCACACCAGGCCTCCCTATCCAACACCAACTCCCGGAGTTCACCAAAACTCATGTCCATAGAGTCGGTGATGCCATCCAGTCATCTCATCCTCTGTCATCCCCTTCTCCTCCTGCCCCCAATCCCTCTCATCATCAGGGTGTTTACGAATGAGTCAACTCTTCACACGAGGTGGCCAAAGTACTGGAGTTTCAGCTTTAGCATCATTCCTTCCAAAGAAATCCCAGGGCTGATCTCCTTCAGAATGGACTGGTTGGATCTCCTTGCAGTCCAAGGGACCCTCAAGAGTCTTCTCCAACACCACAGTTCAAAAGCATCAATTCTTTGGCACTCAGCCTTCTTCACAGTCCAACTCTCACATCCATACATGACCACAGGAAAAACTGTAGCCTTGACTAGACGAACCTTTGTTGGCAAAGTAATGTCTCTGCTTTTGAATATGCTATCTAGGTTGGTCATAACTTTCCTTCCAAGGGGTAAGTGTC
>NW_011495077.1:388927-389097 GCF_000754665.1 Bison bison bison | reverse complement strand
CCTATGCAATATTGCTCTTTACAGCATTGGACCTTGCTTCTATCACCAGTCACATCCACAGCTGGGTATCATTTTCACTTTGGCTCCATCCCTTCATTCTGTCTGGAGTTATTTCTCCACTGGTCTCCAGTAGCATATTGGGCACCTACTGACCTGGGGAGTTTCTCTTT
>NW_011495077.1:386719-388074 GCF_000754665.1 Bison bison bison | reverse complement strand
ATCTTTTTTGTACAGTTCTTCAGTGTATTCTTGCCATCTCTTCTTAATATCTTCTGTTTCTATTAGGTCCATACCATTTCTGTCCTTTATCGAGCTCATCTTTGCATGTAATGTTCCTTTGGTATCTCTGATTTTCTTGAAGAGATCCCTAGTCTTTCCCATTCTGTTGTTTTCCTCTATTTCTTTGCATCGATCGCTGAAGAAGGCTTTCTTATCTCTTCTTGCTATTCTTTGGGACTCTGCATTCAGATGCTTATATCTTTCCTTTTCTCCTTTGCTTTTCACTTCTCTTCTTCTCACAGCTATTTGTAAGCTCTCCCCAGACAGCCATTTTGCTTTTTTGCATTTCTTTTCTGTGGGGATGGTCTTGATCCCTGTCTCCTGTACAATGTCACAAACCTCATTCCATAGTTCATCAGGCACTCTGTCTATCAGATCTAGGCCCTTAAATCTATTTCTCACTTCCACTGTATAATCATAAGGGATTTGATTTAGGTCATACCTGAATGGTTTAGTGGTTTTCCCTTCTTTCTTCAATTTAAGTCTGAATTTGGCAATAAGGAGTTCGTGGTCTGAGCCACAGTCAGCTCCTGGTCTTGTTTTTGCTGACTGTATAGAGCTTCTCCATCTTTGGCTGCAAAGAATATAATCAATCTGATTTCGGTGTGACCATCTGGTGATGTCCAGATATAGACATCTTCTTCTTCTTCTCTTGTGTTGTTGGAAGAGGGTGTTTGCTATGACCAGTGCATTTTCTTGGCAAAATTGTACTAGTCTTTGCCCTGCTTCATTCTGTATTCCAAGGCCAAATTTGCCTGTTACTCCAGATGTTTTTTGACTTCCTACTTTTGCATTCCAGTCCCCTATAATGAAAAGAACATCTTTTTTTGGTGTTAGTTCTAAAAGGTCTTTTAGGTCCTCATAGAACCGTTCAACTTTAGCTTCTTCAGCGTTACTGGTTGGGGCATAGACTTGGATTACTGTGATATTGAATGGTTTGCCTTGGAAACGAACAGAGATCATTCTGTCGTTTTTGAGATTGCATCCACGTACTGCATTTCAGACTCTTTTGTTGAACATGATGGCCATTCTATTTCTTCTAAGGGATTCCTGCCCATAGTAGTAGATATAATCGTCATCTGAGTTAAATTCACCCATTCCAGTCCATTTCAGTTCGCTGATTCCTAGAATGTCAACATTCAGTCTTGCCATCTCTTGTTTGACCACTTCCAATTTGCCTTGATTCTGGTTCCTATGCAATATTGCTCTTTACAGCATTGGACCTTGCTTCTATCACCAGTCACATCCACAGCTGGGTATCATTTTCACTTTGGCTCCATCCCTTCATTCTGTCT
>NW_011495077.1:386033-386619 GCF_000754665.1 Bison bison bison | reverse complement strand
TCTGGGTGCTTGGCCATCCTGTGGGGCACCCGTGATGCTCACGTCCAGCAACGTTTAGTGACAGCCCCCGTGTGCTTTCTTGGCAAGTCTCACAGGCACCTAAGCAAGTTCAGCAGTGCTCCTTTGCCAGCTTCCTACAAACTGTGCTAGAACCCTGGGAGCTGTTCTTCTGCTTGTTAGTCTTGTTTTCTGGCACCTCGGCAAACTTCCCCATCCAGCAGGCTACAGTCACACACTCCCCAGTGAAGCCTGAGTCATCACTCAGGAGAAGAGAGTACATATTATAATGTGTCACTTTCTGTGAAACTCTGGCTTAGTCTTAAAGATAACAGTGTCTCCCTACAGATGCTATTCTTATGTTCTTTAGAGTTCTTTCTAGAGTTCTTTAGAGTTCATTAGTAAATAATGCTCTGCTATTTGTTAATAATTCTTTATATGAAACTTTCCTTTTTCAACTTGCCGCGATTTTTCTCCTGATGGCCCCTATTTGGATAGTATGAGTCCATCAAGTGCATGAGAAGAAAGGCATTAGCTGCAGAAAGTCAATCACATGTCAGGAAGCACCATTCTACTTGTAAGGAATTGC
>NW_011495077.1:381234-385933 GCF_000754665.1 Bison bison bison | reverse complement strand
TGTGGGGCGTGGGATATCTCCTCCTGGCCGCCCTCCCTGACCTCAGAAGTAGGGTAACTCCTCTCATCGCCGCCCATGGCCTCGGGCATGGATTGCTCTTCCCGGCCGCCGCCTCTGGCCTTGGGCATGGGGGCGTGGGTTGCTCCTCCCGTATTTAGAAGGATGATAATGATAACCCTTTATGCAAGACAGCAAAAGAGACACAGATGTATAGAACAGTCTTTTGGACTCTGTGGGAGAGGGCAAGGGTAGGAGGATTTGGGAGAATGGCATTGAAACATGTATATTATCATATGTGAAATGAATTGCCAGTGCAGGTTCAATGCATGATACAGGATGCTTGGAGCTGGTGCACTGGGATGACCCAGAGGGATGGTACAGGGAGGGAGGTGGGAGGGGGGTTCAGGATGGGGAACACGTGTACACCCATGGCAGATTCATGTCAATGTATGACAAAACCAATACAATATTGTAATTAGCCTCCAATTAAAATAAATAAATTTATATTTAAAAAAAGAAATTTTATATGATTCAAAATATCTGATCAAACATATGTACTCTCCTCCTTTCTCACCAAACTTCCCACTGGGATAAAATTTACAAGTATAAACAGGATGATACTAAATCCATAATGTGAAAAAAATAAAAAGATGAAAGATATCAACAGTTCCCATAAGACAAAAAGTAGATGTGAGCATTCTGATGGGTGAGACAGAGAGGGAGAAAGCACAGCCCAGAATGAACTATGAGAAGATGTTATTGGACATGCAAGTGAAGGAAACTTACTCCTTAGGAACCTCTAGAGATTCTGGACTGAGAAAGGATAAGTGTGATGGAGGGCAGGAGGGACAGCATATGGGGATGAACTGGAGGTCACTGTGTGGAATAGTTATACTAGTCTCCCTGCTGCTGGACTTACATGTGAGATGCATAGTAGGCTGCCCTGTATGTGGGCACCTGATGTTCACTAAGGTTGAAATAAAATACCTGGACTGCTGTTTTTTCCTGTGAGTACTTAACAGAGCTAAGTGAAATGAAGTCGCTCAGTCGTGTCCAACTCTTTGCGATCCCATGGACTGTAGCCTACCAGGCTCCTCTGTCCATGGGATTTTCCAAGCAATACTACTGGAGTGGATTGCCATTTCCTTCTCCAGGGGATTTTCCCAACCCAGGGATTGAACCCAGGTCTCCTGCATTGTAGACGCTTTACTGTCTGAGCTACCAGGGAAGTAACAGAGCTAAGCCACCTTCAAACTGATATTAGGTGGAAAGGAGAGGAAGAAACAAGTTAATAAGCAGTTCCCTGCTCATTCATCCTAAAAAGAAGCCTGCCAAGTAACATGGTAAGTCCACATGGCCAGACTACTGGCCAAAAATCCCATTCAGGAAGAAACTTTGCGGAGAACAGGAACACAATGACATAAAAAGTCCATTCCACTGCCCAGTTCTTCATTCTTAAATATAAACCAAGAACAAAGTAACACTAGTCATTAATAAGTAGAGATGGTATCTCTTTCCATACCTTGAAGCACCAAGTCATCAATTGTGAATATGAGAGTCATTATACCTGGAACCAAAGTTGTGGCAGAATGTCATGCTTTATGGTCTCGTATGGAAATGCATATTTGGAGAATGACCAAAGGATCTAAGAGAATAATATAATGGTTCCTTGGTCACTACTCTCAAAAAATCTGGAGTCTTAGCTTTGAATAATAATTCTTTATATTTTTAAAATTTTTCTCTCTTAAGTTCTTTACCATATATTATTTTAATTTTTCCAGATTGGTAAGAAATAGAAAGGGCTTCCTGGTGGCTCAGATGGTAAAGAATCCACCTGCAATTTGGAAGACTTGGGTTCAATCCCTGCAATTTAGGAGACCTTGGGAAAATCCCCTGGAGAAGGGAATGTTTACCCACTCCAGTATTCTGACCTGGAGAATTTCATGGACAGAGGAGCCTGACAGGCTGCAGTTCATGGGGTCACAAAGAGTCAGACACAAATGAGCAGCTAACACATTGACTTTTCACTATTCCCAATTAACAAGAAGATTCTGGCCTGGAGAATTTCATGGACTGTATAGTCCATGAGGTCACAAAGAGTTGGACATGACTGAGTGACTCAATTTCACTTTCAAGGAATAGAGAAAGAAATTAACTTTTTAAATACAATAATTTTCAAGTCTACCATTTATTGAATGCACTCACATGACAAGAGTTCCATGCTAGTAGTAGGCACTGCTGGTGGTCAGCCTAGACCCCCTGTTCCAGGCCAGTGGACCCAATTCCCAGCTGCTGCAAATGTTGGCTATGCTTGGCTCATAGCTGCCCTCTTTCCCAGAAAACTGATAAACATCACCATTCTCCAGTAAGGTATACCCATGCTCCAATGAATGCCTTATTCTAATATCAGCTGTATGGCCCCTTGACTCAAGGTGGGAGGGATCAATTCTGTGGGGCACTTCATGCTCCAGGGATCCCCATGAAGTCAGGCTGGATCAAGAGTTCAGCTCAGCCACATTCATTTTTACCCTCTTCCCCTCCCCACTTAACTTGCTTTTCTCAAAATAAGATGGGTGTCAGAAACCCCAACTTTGGTTTTGTTAAGGAAGTCAACCTAAGACAATATGCTACCTCACTTAATCCTAAACCTATCCTGAAATATATATGAGTATAGCCTGAAATCAAGTCACTCATTAGCAACAAGAGATAATCAGATCAGCACCACAAACCAGGTTCTTTCCAGTGGCACCAGAAGACACACAAGTGGAAAGAGAATTCGAGTATCTTGAGCTCAATACATTTCATGCTCTCTCTCATTGCCTTTCAAGTGCTTTTTCCATAATTTGGAAATATTTCTGAGTCATAAGTTTCCAGACTGAGAACTTGAAGCAAATTCCGATTAGATTACATCCTTCTTTGCATGCTAGGTTGCTTCAGTTGTGTCTGATCCTGTGCGACCCCATGGGCTGTAGCCTTTTATACTTTTACATCCTTTTAGTCAGTGACTATGTGAACAAAACTGAGTAAAAATCTTAATTAGTCATTTCCAGCTTTTCCCGCTCTTTGGACTAAATAAACAATGTCATGTCTAACAGACCACTACTTCAGCTTTACGATGACTGTGACTTCTAATTTTTTCCCCTGGATCTATTTGTTGTTCAGTCACTCAGTAATATCTGACTCTTTGCAACCTCATGGACTGTATGTAGCATGCCAGGCTTCCCTGTCCTTCACCATCTCCTGGATCTTGCACAAACTCATGTCTGTTGAGTTGTGATGCCATCCAATCGTCTCGTCTTCTGTCATCCCTTTCTCCCCTGCCTCCAATCTTTCCCAGCATCAGGGTCTTCCAGTGAGTCAACTCTTTGCATCAGGTGACCAAAGTGTTAAAGCTTCAGCATCAGTCCTTCCAATGAATATTCAGGGTTAATTTCCTTTAGGAATGACTGGTTTTATCTCTTTGCAGTCCAAGGGACTCTCAAGAGTCTTCAATATCACAGTTCAAAAGCATCAATTGATTTCCATCAGATCACAAACATTTTCCCTGGACTTTGGCAGGGGAAGTTAAGTTATAGGACAATTCCACAGTGCCAGTGAGTCAGGAGAGGGCAGATATTCATATCCTTGTTGGTATTCCCAGCTCTGTCACCAACATTTTCTAAAACATCCTCATACCATATGGTCTTTGATAACTGATCCATGTAGGTCTTTAATCACCATAACATTGGTTACTCAGAGATCCTTCTCAGGAAATCTGTACCCCTACACCCTGCTGTGGGTGTGGGATATTCTATGGCTATAGCTAATTCTCTCTACCATCCCCAGCCACACTCAAGTACATAGGAATCAATGCACTCTCCCACAAGGCTCACACCTGGAACTTTGAGTTCTACTCAGCCTTTACTCAAAAAATGGTAACATAAACCTCTGATCTGAATTCCTGCAACTGTCTAGGCTTTTTGTTTCAACCACGTCTTACCTTCTGATGTTAGTCCTTCCATCCACCCATCAAATGTATCCTTATCTAATCCACCAATGGGGTTGCAGTTGAAGATGAAGATGGGTGAAGATGAGGTGGCAGACCTATAACTAAAATAATTCATGACTTACAACTTGTTCAAAATAGTTGCTTAAGACTCCTTTCTGGGACTTCCCTGGAGGTCCAGTGGTTAACACTTGGCCATCCAATGCAGGGGGACTTTCTAATTCTCTTTCCACTTGTGTGCCTTCCAATCCCTGGTCTGGGGACTAAGATCCCACATGCTTCACAGCCAAAAAGCAAAAAATATAAAATATAAACAATATTGTAACAAATTCAATAAAGGCTTTAAAAATGGTCCACATCAAAAAAAAAAAAAAAAGACTTCTGCGTTTATGTTTTTCCATTATTTTCTAAAGCAATGAATATCAAACACCTTGAATATCTACATGGGGACAGAGCAAAATGTACCAGGAACTATGAGGGAGTATCTCAGTTATCATATTAAAATATTGTCATATATAAAAGCATCATAATACCAATTCCAGTGAGTAAAGTTATGGTACAAAACTAGAGTACAATAAGAAGATTGAAAAATATTTCAGTCATTCAGACCAAACTGTGTCTTTAATTTCCCTTCAGAATCAACTGTTTTCAGAATTATGAAAATACTTCCCTAATCAATCAAACCTTCTACACTGTTACTCTTAATCCTCATCT
>NW_011495077.1:361716-379962 GCF_000754665.1 Bison bison bison | reverse complement strand
GGAGAAGGGGACAACAGAGGATGAGATGGCTGGATGGCATCACTGACTCAATGGACATGAGTCTGAGTGAACTCCAGGAGTTGGTGATGGACAGCGAGGCCTGGCGTGCTGCGATTCATGGGGTCGCAAAGAGTTAGACATGACTGAGTGACTGAACTGAACTGAACTGAATCTAATTCAAAAGAATCCTCTTAAGACACAATGACCTAAAATCTAACTGAACAAACATGTTTCCAGCTCACAACTTGGGCAGATTTTTAACAAAGTCAAGGACTTAATTCTTAATTCCATTATGTACCAGTGGCATATGGTGAGGAATCATCGCTTACTTGGGCTGATGGTAATAGTAGATGTACCATCCTTCAGTACCTAGAGTGTAAATAAAACCCAAAGGATGTGTTCATGAGTCTAATCCCTCTTCTTATACACAGTCCTGGCATCTCAGGATTAATCTCCAAAGTTATGGGTCTGGTATCAGTCTCTCTAACAAGCTTCCCTGGTGGCTCAGTGATAAAGTATCCGCCTGGCAATGCAAAAGATGCAGGTTCAATCCCTGGGTCGAGAAGATTCCCCAGGAGAAGGAAATGGCAAGCCACTCCAGTATTCTTGCCTGGAAAATCCCATGGACAGAGGAGCCTAGCAAGGCTATAGTCCATGGGGTTGCAAAAGAGTCAGACATGACTTAGCAACTAGACAAGAACAGCAACAATCACTCTCTGCCTTTCTATTGTACCCTAACCAGCAAACCAGGTTTATCAGAGGGCTACTATGCAAGAAGCTTAACTGAGTCTAATGGAGAAAGAAGCACAGACAAGTACTGTTCCTTCTCATTTCACCTCCTGCCTCATGCCCTTGTAGAAGCTAGTGGCTAGAGACCAGCAATGCAGCAGGTCTCTTTCTGCTCAAGAACTAGGTAAGCAGTATCCATCAAAGATGGACTGGTCAGGTCCTCCCTATTCCCACCGACGACTATGTAGGAAGTAGGATGAAGGAGAAGATACTAACAGTGGGATCCTTTTCTTTAAGAGAACATTGCTTTTGACAAAACTCACACAGCTATTTCTCACTCTCCTCCCCTTCTGGGAATCCTATTATACTTACGTCAGAAAATTTGACAATGTCCCCCAGGTCCTTTAGTCTCAGTTCATTTTTCTTCATTCTTTTTTCTTTCTGCTCTCTGACTGGACAACTTCAATTAACCTATCTTCAAGTTCTTTCTCCTGTCTATTCAAATATACTGTTGAATTTGTCTTAGAAAACATTCTCTGTGTAACAATTTCTCTGCCCTGAGAGAGTGCTGAGTTATGTGACATATAGACAAGCCCTTTTCGTTGGTCCTTGAGGGAGCCACGAGACAGGTTAAAGCAGTGAAGCTCTGCTCTTTCATGACAAAGAGCTCTTCCCCCTCCACCACTGGAACCCACCCTGGGGATGCAGGCAGCTATCTAAAAACTGTCATGGATCCAGTGATGGAAAGACGGAACAAGGGTGAGTGAAAACACCACAGGGCTTTCCTGTCAGGCATCCATTTCCTTCTACTATGTGTTTGCTTAGCTGCTGCACAGCTCTCTGTGGTGTTTGCCTCTATATACAGGTAAATGTGCTAAAGTTTCTTGTCTTTCTAAGCTGTCCTCTTCCTGGACCTTTGGCTGCAGAGAGAAGACTTTTCATGGCCTTTTTTGTCTACATCTGTTGGCATTTTCAGGTTCCTGGCTTCTCCAGGACTCACTTGGTTTACAAGAGGCAAAAGGAAGCTCAGGGAACTCACTGCTCTATCACTCCTCAAGCCCCAAGTTCCTAAGCTAGTCTGGTTTCTTCTCTCTAAATTCTCATGTTTTTCTTTTACATGTGCTCCAGAGTTTTTAACTTTCCTTAACAGGTTGAGTAGGAAAAAAAAAAAAAATACACCTACTACAGCTTGTCCGAAGTGGAAAGAAAGCATGATGCTTCATTCTTTCCCTGAAGAGTGAACCTCTGACCAGCTTGGCTAGTCCACCTTCTTGGCAGTAGGCCAGTCAAAATGGTATTAAAATTATTTAATTTTTGTTCAGCCACCTAGATTCTCCTGTTGAATAAATAAGGTCCTAGACTGTGAAGATAACTATGGTTTACTTGAATACACTGCTCTAAGAATTCCCTTAAATGGCCCAGTAGGCCCAAGGTGGTGAATATAAGTGATCTCTGTAAATGGCGTGAAAAGGCCCTTATTCTTGTGGCTCCTTATCATTCTATACAAAAATTTTGAGTGTGATCAAGAAATGACTAGGAAAAATGGCAAAGTTATAGCTACTAGAATGATCACGCCAATTTTGTGGTAGTGGAAAAGGAGCAACAACCCTGGTACTAGAGAAGGGACCACCTTAGACCCTGGAAAGTTTGTGTTTGTTGGAAGGGAAGATTGTTCATGCTCTCTTTGTATCCTAGACCCAGTACTGCAGCCTAAGCAGAACAACCATATGGTCTGTGAAAACAGAAAAATTGGTATGAATATGGCTTGTCTTGGACTGTTCTTCTGTGCCTGACATCATCAACGGAAGCTGTTCAACATGGATTCCCAACCCTCTATGTGTACAAACCTATAAATCAGCACAACTTTTTTGAGTATGGCAGGTTCAAATGCATATGCTTTTGTGTCTGCCCATCTTGAATTATACCTCATGAATGACACTGCTCATATAACTTAATAAGTGATGTAATGATGATTCTAATCAAGTTTAACAATAAATTTAAAACTGGACCAATCTGTCTCCCTTGGAGTTATATGTTTGTGTTTGGGAAGAAAGAACATCTCTCCATTGGGAAGGATGGTTGATCTTTGGTCCCTTTTTAGAAATTAAACCAAAGACCAGTGTGTCCAATTCCCTTGCATGGGTCATAATGAATATTATACTATGTCCAAGCTGTTTATATCCTGGAACTTACTCACAGTTGACTGAATCTGGGATCCTAGGAGACATGACTGAGCTTAATCATGCAGACTGGTCTCATCCTGCTGTACAAATTTCTGCTCACAGTTGCTATTTATTCACTAAGCTGTGTTCAGCTCTTTTATGACCCCATGGACTGTAGCCTGCCAGGCTCCTCTGTCCATGAGATTTTCCAGGTGAGAATACTGAAATGGGCAGCCATTTTCTGCTTCAGGGTATTTTCCTAATCCAAGGATGGAACCAGTGTTTCCTGCATTTTCTGGATTGCAGGCAGATTCTTTACCACTGAGCCACAACGGAAGCCCTGCTAATAGTGGATTTAATTAAATGTTGTTAGAGAAAAATCAAATAGATTTAATCTCAGTCTTTGTCATTCAGAGAAATCAGAACAGTGGATGGAGTGGCAAACTCTCAAGAAAAATTTCTAGAAATGAATATAATTTAGAACCATGAAGTGAATGTTGTTGAAAGGCAGTTCGCTGTGAGTCTCTCATACTTCTACATGATGTTCTGGATTTACCAACAACGTAAGGTCATTCCCACTCAACCTGAATCATTTCTCAGAGTTGTGCTTGCAGCATGTAACCTTGATGGATGGGGTAATGTCTTCTCTGAGACAAAGAGGGAGCTTGCTTACTGCTTCATGAAAATAGCAGTAAATTCCCCAAGCTCACTATTCATCAGCTGTGACACAATCCCATCACATGCATAGCATCCATTTACACCCCTTAAATCACCATGAGATTCATTTTGATATTTGGCAAAACTAATACAATTATGTAAAGTTTAAAAATAAAATAAAATTTAAAAAAAAATCACCATGAGAGACTTATGGACAAAGGCAACTGAAGCAAATATGCTAGTGTTCGTGCTGCTTGCTGTGTCCTAAGTAATAACATCCTTCCTCTCTGACACAGGATTTGTGACTTTACTGATAGCACCAAAGAAACAACAAGCTATTAGCCTGTAAGAGAGTAAGATCTGCTGCTGTTGCTGCCAAGTCGCTTCAGTCGTGTCTGACTCTGTGCGACCCCATAGACGGCAGCCCACCAGGCTCCCCCATCCCTGGGATTCTCCAGGTAAGAACACTGGAGTGGGCTGCCATTTCCTTCTCCAGTGCATGAAAGTGAAAAGTGAAAGTGAAGTTACTCAGTTGTGTCCAATTCTTCGAGACCCCATGGACTGCAGCCTACCAGGCTCCTCCATCCATGGGATTTTCCAGGCAAGAGTACTGGAGTGGGTTGCTGTTGCCTTCTTCGAAGTAAGATCAAGACCTGACAAAACCCTCTCTGCCACCTTTAGAGATACTATAATAAATACTTGAATTACTTTTGAGAAAAATGTTTCCCCAAACTGGTCTAAAATGGATCTCTTCTGAAGGATATTCTTTATGGCTTCACATGGGACTTAACTATTATTTCTAATGAAATGCTTTAGAAATTCTCTTACAGACTGTAATGAAATAACGACTCCTGGGAAATTAATATTACACCCTCAAATGACTATTAATCATGTGAGGAACCTAATACCAGTACACAATCAAAAGTAGAATAAAAATGAACCAGCCCTCTGACCATAATCATGATCTCTAATCAAAGCTTTTTTAAAAAAAATCTATCTCCTATAAGATGTTTCTACCAAGGCTAATTATTTGAATATGTTTCCTGAGACTTTCTCTTGCAGTAATTTGAAATCAAATTTTGACATGTGCTCATAATTATTTGACTTGAAATTCCTTTTGTATTTTCCAAAGTCTTTGGGACATGTCTTTTTTTTTTTCCTCTCTTTTATATATTTCACTGCAGGGTTTCTAGCTTTCAAGTTGACCCAGTTCATTGAGATTACACCTTACAAAGTGAAGTCAGTTGACTGAGGACAGACTGAGACCCTGCGTGGATCTAATTATTTACCAGAGCCTACTGAGCAAAGGAAGGCTGGAACCTGAGTCTTCAAGTAAGAGCCAGAGATAATTGAATTATACCACCTAAGAAGCAATGAGAACATATATGTAGTTAAGAGTTTCAAGGGTGGAAATAACAAGAAGGGAAGAGGGAAGCAAAGAGGGAGAAGGCCCACGCAACATTTATTTAGTAGATATTTATCACCTGACTACTATGGGCCAATCACTGCTCTAGACACTAAGAGTAGAGCCCATGAGCAGAACACACAACAGTACTGACCTCACAGGACTTATAATCTAACTGGAATTACTAGCAATGAATATATTGACATGTCAATCAAAAATATGCCTGCTCATTATGGTTATTACCATTGGGAAATGACCAGGTGTTTGATACAGAGTTAAGAAAGGGTTTGTGGATGGCTACACTAGTCAGGAATTTCAGCAAAAGTCAGAAGGTTTTCTCTACAATAGTGATATTTGGAGAAGAAAATAGAAACCCACTCTAGTATTCTTGCCTGGAAAGTCACATGGACAGAGAAGCCTGGTGAACTATAGTCCCTGGGGTCACAAAAGAGTTGGACACCAATTAGTGACCAAACATAAACAAGTGATATTTGAGCTGAGACCTGAATGATGAAAATAGGTCAGGCTCACCAAGATCGGGAGCGGGGGGCGTGGGGCGTGGGGGAGGGAGGGGCGGGAATTGCAGACAAATGAAAGAATAAGACCCAACGTGGGACAAGATGTGACAAGTTTAGGAAACTGAAAGATCAGCATCGTGACTGCACAGAGAGTCAGGGAAGAGAGTTATGAACTAAGATTGAAGGGTCAGGTGGATTCACATTGTGCAGACTCTTGTATAGCATAGCCAAGAGTTTGTATTTTATTCTAGAGGCAATAGAAATCCACTGAAGCATTTAGGCAGGTAGGAACAACTTTGATTTATAATTAAAAAAACACTGTTGCTACCAGTTAGATTAGTGCTTCTCAAATTTCAAAGTGGTAGAATCACCTGGTGATTTGTTTAAATGAAGATTCAAATTCAGTAGATTTGAGTTGATCCTGGGATTCTGCACAAGTTCTAATATTGTTGGTCTATATTTTGAATATCAAAACTCTGGGTAATACACTTTGAGA
This sequence comes from Bison bison bison, assembly GCF_000754665.1. NCBI lineage: Eukaryota > Metazoa > Chordata > Mammalia > Artiodactyla > Bovidae > Bison > Bison bison. The sequence continues at coordinate 373,995 of NW_011495077.1, read as the reverse complement.
GAAAAGAGACAAGTTAGAAGGTAACCTGGATCAGAACAGTGTTTTCCAAATTTTGTTTAATACATCTTATTTTATGAAAAGATCAGTTCAATTCAGTCACTCAGTCATATCCAACTCTTTGCAACCCCATGGACTGCAGCACGCCAGGCTTCCCTGTCTATCACCAACTTCCAAAACTTGCTCAAACTCATGTCTATAGAGTCAGTGATGCCATCCAATCATTTCATCCTCTGTCATCATCCCCTTCTCCTCCTGCCTTCAATTTTTTCAGCATCAGGGTCTTTTCCAATGAGTCAGTTCTTCACATTAGGTGGCCAAAGTATTGGAGCTTCAATTTCAACATCAACCTTCCAATGAATATTCAGGACTGATCTCCTTTAGGATTGACTGGTTTGATCTCCTTGCTGTCCAAGGGACTCTCAAGAGTCTTCTCCAACACCACAGTTCAAAAACATCAATTCTTCAGCACTTAGCTTAATAGTTCAACTCTCACATCCATACATGACTACTGGAAGAACCATAGTTTTGACTAGATGGAACTTTTTCAGTAAATTAATGTCTCTGCTTTTAAATATGCTGTCTAGGTTTGTGATAGCTTTTCTTCCAAAGAGCAAGCATCTTTTAATTTCATGGCTGCAGTCACCATCTGCAGTGCTTTTGGAGCCCAAGAAGATAAAATCACTGTTTCCACTGTTTCCCCATCTATTTTCCATCTGCCATGAAGACCAGATGCCATGATCTTCATTTTTTGAATGTTGGGTTTTAAGCCAGCTTTTTCACTTTTATGAAAATATATTAGTTCTTATTCTCTGTGAGGTACTCTGATGTTTTCTAATCTTATTTTGTACTACAAAATGTGTAATGACAAAAACCTTACTAATTAAAATAAAGGAAAAATAAAACTGAAATTTTTCTCTTAGTAAAATGAAAACTAATTTAAAGTAGTCATATCCTGACTTGGTATAGTATTGAAAAGTCAGCAGCTTCATGGGTTGCTGTTGAAGCCACAGCTTGGTGAAAAATTTCTTCATGGAAACCAAACATTTAGTGTCATGTTTTTTCCCTTATCCAAGCAATTTCTCTTCCATTGAAAATACAACTTAAATGATGTTTGTTCATAAAAATATTGTCTATAATACTTTATAATTAGAAAAATACAAAACAGTTATTAGTTTTTAAAATACATCTAAATAATGGAAATTGGCCAATCATTTAAAATTATGCCTTTAATATATGTTTTCTGACATGGAAATATCTACAATGTTGAGAAAAACAAATATGTTTATAAATTCCAGGTATATTATAGTCCCCCCTCATAGAAAAATATAGCTGTATAATACATGCACCAAAAATTCTGAAAACTGGTGATAGTCATAACCTTTATGCCATGAAATTATTGGAGTGTTCCCTTTTTAAATGTGTTTATATCTTCTAATTTATTTAAAATTAATATATATAATTAAGTAATAAAATTTTAGCTTAATTTAAATTTAAAATACTAAACTCCTTCCTTCAAACTCTGGATCTACTTTTTATCTTTATTGGAAGAAGCAATTGACAAAAGGTCAGAGTGTCTGAGTTCTGTTCCCAGCTTCCATTTTCGTATAAGTCATGCTTTAAGTGGCCATTCAAATTCTGTAGATCCTAATTCTTTCACCTATGAAATGAAAGGCATGGACTGAATCAGTATTTCCTAAAGTGTGATTGATACAAGAGGTCATGGTAGGCAGTACATAAAAGAAAATTGTAATCGTTACATAAAAGGTATTATTTTAATTTGTAATAGAAAAAATATAACCTGCACATGAAATACATGGTTTCATATTAACATCCATTAAAACAAGGATAACTTTTTGCACAGTCATTTTTAAAGTCTATTTAATATAAAAGCAAATTTAATATTAAATTAGTAAATAATTGTATAAATGGTACACTGATATAAAAAAAAATCATGAAGACTATGAACCAATGAGTATGACGCTATTGGTGAGGGTACAGCATGGTGAAAACCTGCTTTCTGAACTGGAGCCTGAGCACAAAGGGGCCTGCCCTCTCACCTGAAGGGTAGATGGTGAAAAGAAATCTCGGCAAACAGGCCCAGGAGGAGTACAATTTGCCCTGAGGAATGAACTTTCAATAGTAACAAAAGGAAATTTAATTCAATATAAATTCAGATTCATCCCATAAGGGAGGGATAGATTATCCTTGATTTCTGTTTGGAGACAGAGATTTTAAGAAAACTCCCTCTGTGGATAAAGGAAGCACCTTCATTCTCACCCCAAGGCTAGACCCCTGTCAAGAGGCCCAGCTTGCAGTTGTGAGACAGGCTGCAGGTGCTTGGAGAGCACTGCGATGCAAAGCCCAAAAGTAGGTAGCTGAGTCTCCAGGGTGGGAAGCTGAGATACACAAAACACTGTAAACCTTCTCTTTTCCCAGAAGTTCTTTAAAATTTTTGTCTGCCAGCTCTTTCTGGCTTGATTGAATTAAAGACAAAGATACAAGTCCTTTCCCAGGCTTCTGCTTGAACCAAACGAAGTTGTAAAACGTTTTCTTTTGATAAGTACAATTAAGATCAGCATGTGTTCTCTCCTGGATACTCAAGAATGAAGGACTCTGGTCCAATGTATATTGGCTGCTCACCCCTGTTTGAACAGAGAATCACAGACAAAGGAGATGTATTAATGGCCGATTATTTTTTGAAAGAATATATTTCCTTTTCACAATCCCCCCCCAGGTGACCCCAGTAACACTAGCCATCCTTCTATAACTTTCAGATTTATAGAGATTACTAGGATCTGCTCTTTTTATTCATAGCTTCAAAGCTAGCCAACTCACAGCACAGCTGCCAATAAAGAATCAGGAATGAAACTCCCAAAGACTTCTCCATTTTTTCCTTTCACCAGAGTCATGAGAACTCAGGTTGGAATCTGCGAGCTCTCAGACACTACCAGGTCAAGCAACTTGTTTATCTGAGTGCATATGCATGAATTTGCTGTCACAAGAAGCTGAGAGACTTCTCAGCAAATCAGAAATCAGATCCATGCCCCTGTGCACACACTCACCCAGAGTCTTCTCATCTCTGAAGAGGTAACATGGAGAGGGGACCACATCAAGATCAAGTGCAGGGTCGTTGCAGACTAGTTGGAGAGATACACCTACTATTTATCTCCTAGATTTTTCTCTTCTCTTTCTACTTATATAAAATTCTTGACCATCTACCATGTACAAGTTATAAAAATTGAATAATTAAAATCAACCCTCTCCAGGGAAAACCTCATAAGATTCTTTTCTCTCCGATCAATGCAAAACCTTCTCAATGAGCTGATATATATGAATTTAGTTATTGACACTGTAGCTCAGGATAATTATCTTATATCCGGACCCTGCTTCATAAGTCTTGTATGGATTCTTCTTCCAATCTACGTTAAATTATACAAGAAGGAAGGTATTGTCATTTTCTGTGCATAATGCTTGTGAGATAAAGAAAACAAACACAAAAGACATTAGTGGTCTTACCAAATATTGTCATCAGCTTCGTCAACTTTGCTTTTATATTCAGTAGACATTCTACTAGTTGCTGGACCCCACACAGAGCTGACCTCTCTCTTCTAATCAAAATTACCATCTACTTCAGGGTAGTAATGCAATATGATGGTCTTACCCTTGGGCATAACCAGGTGAGCAGTTAACTGTCTGTGTTGAGTGAGGACACCTCTATGTTAGTAGATACATTTCTGCCATGTCTGAAGGAGAAGCACTAGCTCACTTTGAAATTTCATACAACATTTAAAAAATGCTCCTTGACAACCTCCAGGTACAGGTTTGTGTAGAGTGGGAGTGCCTAGGGAGCATAGTGCACCCACCACACAGATGTAGAAGGCTGGATTGCTGAGCTGGGCAGCTGTGAGGTGCAGGGAGCTGTGCTTGGAAGTTGCAACCAGAGTCGCTGTGTACCGTCCATTTGACTTTTTGTTGTCACTGTAAGTCATGGTTATCAGGGAAACAAGACCTCTCCCAGTGTCCTGTGTGTACCACCTTAGGTTGTTAAAGGGCCTCACTGCATAATTGGATTGAAATGTGCAATTCTCTCCCTCCAGGACCACCAAGGATGGCGGACTCTGTTCCACTTGGTTTTTGCCACTCACGCCTGTTCAAAAGCAAAGAGAGATCTGAGAGATAGCTCACCCATTTTTATTGCTTTCTAATTTGCACCTCTTACTCCTCTCCAGAATGAATCCCCCGAACCATAACATGGCCCCAAATTCTTCTCTCCTTCTACCCCAAAGCAATACATGCAATACACCTTTTTGAAAACCTTTGAAAATATTCCCTGGACTTACTGTGTCAACCTGGCTAAAACTCTTCATTAACTTGCAACAAAAATGAAGCCACAAAACCACCAGGGAGGGTCTCACATGCATCTCCATTCTTCTGCACTGGGCTGTCCCCCAAAACTGACTTGTCTATTCAACACCTTTTATTTTTTTACATTAACAAAGGATTCTCAGGGATTATGCTTAGCCAATCAGAGACTACAACCCTGTTGAGCCAAAGACCAGATTTTGCAGCTTCATACTCAACCATACCCACAGGCAAGGCCAATGCCAATACTGCCATCTTGGGGTCAGAGCTATGGTTGCTCAGAGCCTTGGGTTAGGCTTCTTTCTAGGTTTCCTTCTCACTATTTTGAACATAACACTGTATATAAGTCCCTGTAAGTCTCTGTAAACAGAGTAGGTTAGTACATAAAACATGTGTTTAAAAACCCTGGTATGAATTCTGACTTATTGGATAGGAGAGTTAAGCCTCAGTTTTCTTATCTGAAAATATATATGGTAACACTTTCCTGACATTTTTGAAAGATTTAAAAGACATGATGTGGACTATCAGCATAATGGCAAAGGAGGAAGCCTTATCTCTCTTTCCTCTCTTTTCTCTCTCTCCAATGGAAAGAGAGATAAGGAAGCCTTATCTCTCTTTCCATTGTTAAGTCCGTGTACTTAACAGTTGACTTAACAATGATATTAGCAACAATATACCTTGAAGGACAGTGCCAAACCCAGCTAAAAGTAAAGGCACTCATGGAAGAACAAGCTGAGAGCAGTTTCATTTACAGGGGAGAGAAGAGCAACTTCACTTCACTCACATCAATCCCTCAGCCAGATGGGCTCAGCCCAGTACCAAGGAGATAGCCTGTGCCTATCGTGTCCCCCATGGGAGAAGGGAGTGATTCTGGAGCTTGGACCCGACCTTCAGTCCTCTCAGGGTGCCCTCTGTGGGGTGGTTTTCTATCTTACCTCATGCCCAGTATGACAGGCAGAGAGCAATCCCTCGGGACAGTGAGAAACAAAGGAAAATGCAGGACGTCTCTTTTGCTGCCAGTCCTGCTCTGTGAACCTGGAAGAGGAGAACTGAGGTTCTTCCTCCACAGGGGAAAAGAGAGCTAATAGGGAGAAGAAGGAGCTGGCCTTACTCCTAGCATTTCAGAGTAGGAATGGTCTTTATCTCCCCCTGTTCAGGACGGAGCAGAGCCTGGTTCCTTGGGATAGTAAGGAACAAGGAAAGGGAGAGTGTCATTCCACAACTAGCACTGCCCTGCAAGACTGGGAATCAGCACAGAACTGGTTTTAACCCCAAGCAGAGTGAAGGGGACCTTATGCCAGATAATTCAAAGTGCCCTCCATGGAGCCAGTTTCTACTTGCTTCTGGTCATACTTAGCACTGAATGACTGGCAGGGCTTGGTCACTGGAACAGCTAGCAGCAAAGGAAAAAAGAATGGTGTGGTACTACAGCTAGTACTGATGTGCAAGGTGGAGAAAGGATAGAACTGAGGTGTTTCCTCCAAATGAAAAGACAGGAAACCAATGGGTCCTTGTCCGAATTTCCTCAGGAGTACACTCCCCAAGGGACTGGTCTCTAGCTTGCCTCATATTTATCATTGCTGACTGAGGAAGGTCTCCTCTAGTCAAGACCAGACCATAAATACTGGGAGAGGTCCCTGCTGCTTCAAAAGCTCACACAACAAAGCAAATCTATAAGATGCATAAAGAATTGAGAAAACATGATACAATCAAAGGCAGGAAATAAATTTCCAGTAACCAACTGAAAGAAATGGAAATCTGTGAATTACCTTAAAAAGTGTTAAGTGTAGAAGCTTGTGAAAATTTTCTTATTGCTTCTATTTTCTCAGTGAAATAGGAGGTCAACGAACACTTGAGAGTGTGGATATCTGAGGATTTATTCCAAACTTGACATATAATGCCCAAAGATTTTGAAAGCAAAAGAATGGCAAAAGATATATCACATAAACACTTACCTTAAAAAAGCTAACATATTATCCCCTTTTATAACAAACTAGGCCTTCAGAATAGGATTATTAGAGGTGAGGACACATGCACGTTAAGTTAATGCTATTGGTTCTGTTTCTCTGGGGAACCCTAATACAGAGAACTTTTAAAATTCATAAAGAAATTTCATAAGCAAAAAACCATTGTTTCAAATTTGTATGTACCTAAATAACATATATTGTGAGTTTTACATACTTTTGTGGACATTTGTTATATTTCATAATAAAACTTTTTAAACATTGATGGCTCAAAGAAATGATTGATTAGAAACACTTACTTCAGAGAAGGATGAAAACAGAATCAGTCCAGGAAAATCAAGAGCAGAAGAGATGAGAGAAGACAAGAGAGGAGAGAGGCAAAGGGAGCAGGAGAGGAAGAGGAGAGAGAAGGAAAGAGCCTTAGACCACAGAGATGTCCATACCTGTTCTGCTTAAATTAGGGGCAAGAGGTTTGAAATACAGTAATCAATTTTCAACAACACCCTCAACAGAAGCAAGGATAGTTACTAAAGTAGATTTTTACAAACTTCATCAAAAATTAATGTGGCAACGGAAAAAAAATTCAAAAATGCCCTACAAAGCAATGACAGAGTTCAAAACACTGAGGCAGCTGCAGATTTCAAGGCATTTCAAGTAGATGTTATTCCTCCAAACTCCAAATCCCAGTCCTCATTATTTAAATCTTCTTCAAGAAGACAGATGACACAAAATTGTTCTTGTTCTCCAGTGTTGATTGTCCACCTCCCACCCTTATGTGGATTAACTGTGAACATGTTTTTAGCGACTTTGCCTGGGTCCCTGACTGACAGAGCTGGGAACACAGGCAGATAGTTTCCATTGCCTGAGATGATGCTTCATACACATCTTGTGATGTGATGGGGTGGATTCATCTCTCCCTCCTTCTCCAACGGCAGCTCTCCCACCCACATTGTTTTCTCTATATTTCTAGCACAGGCTTGAAGTTGAGTGGACATGTATTCCTTACGTATCTAGTAAGCAACTGGCAAAAAGCACTGCTAATATTGAGATATAAATATTGACCAGAAAAGAATGCCTAGGTTGAAAATCTTAATAAGGAAAAATGAAAGAGATAGGAAAAAAGACAAATACAACATTTAAAAATCAGAAGAAAAACGAGCCATTCAAGATGTTGAGCCTGGATAGCTGCCTCAAAATAAACCAAAACTGAGAAAAACAGACAGCCTTAACCTCAATCTCAACTCGCATACACACACACACACACACACACACACACACACATGCAAATTTAAAGACAAAACTAATCTGAGAGAAATTAAAGTAAATATAAGATAAAATGTTATCATTTAAGGTGCTACAGATTGTGAACAATGAAATATATAACTCAGAATCCATAAAAGAAAAGTTTCATAAATTTACTACATACTATTTTTAAAATTCTGCATAGCAAACATGAACAAAGTCAAAAGATTGTATTAAACTTTTTAAAGACATACATATGACAGTTTTATGACAACTTTCTTAACAGAGAATGCTCTTTCAAATCTATATTTAAATGACTCTAACACAGGTATTGTTTTAGTTGCTAAGTCACATCCGACTCTCATGCACCCCATGGACTACCACCCACCAGGATCCTCTGTCCAGGGAATTTCCCAGACGAGAATATGGGAGTGAGTTGCCATTCCTTCTGCAGGGGCTCTTCTGGACTCAGAGATTGAACCCTCATTTCCTTCCCACTGAACCATCTGGGAAGCCCCATAACACAGTAGGGAATAATAAGATACGTGAATAGAAAATTTACACAAAAACATATAAATGACTTTTAAATGAAATGAAGTTCCGTCTCATTCATATTTTTTTTTTTAAATTTAAAGCTTAACTGATAAGCAAAAGTCCAAAACCTCAGTAATACACAACGTTTAAGGAAAAATTGGTGGTAAAACTTATCTAGAAGAAAATTTAGTTGAATCATAAAGACAATTAGTATGTTACTTTCTTAAATAATATTTTATTTCCCTAAAGTGAATACTTAATTATTATATTTAAAATTTTTAATTATTTTGGCTTTCTTACTTACATATGCCATTGCTTAATTCATCACTGGCTAACTTCCAATTTTCTGCTGGGTTTGGGAAGTGATCACTGCTTATTATACAGGCACCAGTAGAGAACATAGGTAGTCTCTGCTTATATATTTTTAGTCCTCCTACTTTCAACTTTCACTCCCTGAATGACCTCGGAACACACAAACACACACAACATGTCATCCACCCTAATTATTCAAATGTAATTGATATTTGTGGTCTCTAAATTTTTCCGCAAGGGTACAGCAGCATCCCAATGCTTCTTGTTCCTTTTTTCAATGGTCCAAGTCTCACTATTTACATGACTTTACCCTGAAATTACTTTAATCCTGGACAAGGAACTATTGGTGTCATACTCTTTTGCTAAACTCACTAATGAGAGTTGGATATGGGGAATATTTACTTCTGATTCTCATGCCCTCGTCATTTGTATGAGTTTTGCATCAACCAGAGACTGAGAGACAAAACACCATAGACTGTGCCACAGAGTGGATCAGATAGTCAGACGCTCAGCACCCAGGCCCTGCTGCTGCTCAGAGTGTGCTCAGCTCCCCCTGCAGTTCCCTTCTCTGTGTCACTCAGAGCACAGTAGTACACAACTGAGTCTGACTCTGGGACTGAGGCTTTCTTCAAGTGGAAGGATTTTGATTTTCTGTGGTATATGGCTTCAAACTCTTTGCTGATTCCCTTCTTGTCCTTAGTGGCTTTCAGGAGTATCTGTGGACCTTCTCTTGAATACTGAACATACCAAAAGACAGTAGGGTACCTGCTGGCTGAATATGGTCACGGCAGCCTTTTCTAGAAGAGTCACTTGGCCACCTAACTGGGTCACTGAGTCTCCACGGGTTTGTCCTGGGGGAAAATAAAAGAGTTCTGTGTGATCTTAGGCATAAAGCTCTGGGATAAAATTATGATTAAAGGTTTTGTTGACATAACAGAGGAAAGAATCCAAATTTTTGGAGGCATTTTGCTTATCCAGCAGGAAGAGTATTATGGTCACTAAGCCTGAAGAAGAACTCATCTCTAGAGTATCCCTGAATAATGTTCTTGACTCTTAACATGAAGAAATGTTGAAGTCACAGTGAAATTTAGTTTCACACAGAAAATGTGTCTGTGTTAGGAAACTGCACCTTCTGGTGTTATGGGACAGAAAAGTGATGAATGTATCCTGGTCTCCTCTGCAAATCAGAAAATTGTTATCCTTGACTTTATCCATGAGGCACATGTCAGTCTTCAGGTGGGGCTTGGAAATCTGATCAAGAGCTGTCAACACCTCTCAGGTCTGTTTTAAGATACTACCTGACATGGAAGTTCTTTAACAAAGCATCCCAGGTATTTCTGTAGCTAAGAAGATATCAGTTTTCTTAAGCACTTTAATATGGTGCTTTATAGTCTCAAGTATCCATGTGGGCCAACCTATAATCCACTGACTGTCAAAAAAGGGGTTTGTGGCTGATTACAGAGGAAGTAATAAGTTGTCAGTATTGAATGAATCTCTATTTCTCAGCATTGTACCCCAATTTATAGAGCAGTGACATATTTATTACATGCTCACTATTTGCTATAGCAAGCAAAAATAATGAATAAAAGGTCTTTGATTCAGGAATCACTACTACTTGAAATATAGTATTTTATCATTCCTAAAATAATATCATTTGTAAGAAATGCTATCATTTCAATAAAATATTTTCAGGGGAAAAATTCACACTATCCTATCAATAGTCAAATAACCTTGAATTTCAAAACCATTAAAACATGAAAACAAAAGAACTATCATAACTGAATTTATCAAATCCTTATAGGATGATCTGACATCAATCTTATTCTACTATTTCCCTGATTTCAAGATAAGATGGCTTATCTATCTGAATCAGCCAAGATTAACCCCATACTCTTAGTGAAAATCTAGCTTCAGGACTGATTCTCTTAGCATCCATGTGCCACATTTTGTTGCCAAACTTTATTCAAATAATTTTCCTCCACCAGGTTGGGAAACCTAAAAATGTGGATTTCTGTCAAAAGCCTGGAACATGAGTTAGTCTGTTCTTTCCCAGCTTTTCAAATTATTAAAGACATATCTGATATTCATACAACAGCTGATAATAGAATCAATGTGTGACTGATTTTAAATGACAGATTCAGGAATCCCAACTATAACTTCATGAATTGTACTTTTCAGGATTGAGACCAAAAAGTGTACTTTTTTTCCTTGACCCCACTGCACAGCTTGTCAGATCTTAGTTCCCTGCTCAGGGATGGAACTAGGGCCCTTGGCAGTGAAAGAACAGACTCCTAACCACTGGACCACCAGGGAATTCCCAGAAGTTAATAACTTTTAAAACTTCCAGATGGTTTTGTTGCAGCCAGTTCGATACTGGTTTATAAGATTTCTTTTGTAATCAGTGTCCTAGAGCAAGATGGCCATCAATGATCAGGGAGAAATGCAATTTTTTAAACTGGTCTTTTGCTATGAAGTAGCAGCAGCAAAAACAAGTACTTCTTTAGCTTACTTTTTATGAATATTCATTTTTCAAAAAATAAAAAATCCTCAAGGCTATCAGGATGAAGTTCTGGAGTGGAACACACCTTCTGCAAAACCCTATAACCATGCATCCCTAGACACACATGCATGGGTACTCAGTTGCTTCAGTCGTGTCCAAGTCTTTGCAATCCTATGGACTATAGCCTGCCAGGCTCCTCTGTCCATGGCATTCTCCAGGCAAGAAAACTGGAGTGGGTTGTCATGCCCTCCTCCAGGGGATCTTCCTGACTAAGCAATCAAACCCACAACTCCTGCATCTCCTGCGTTACAGGAAGATGCTTTACCGCTGAGCCACAAGGGAAGCCTCCCCCTGACACAAAGATGGAAGTTTAGCTCAGTCTGATTCCTGGAGTTTACTCTCCACAGATTTGTATCAGGCAACTTCATCAGTCCACAGTCCATACAAATAATCTCCCTGATGCAGATTTAAGTAATAAAATCAGGCTCAGATTCTCTTGGTTTCGCATATTCCTTCCTTTCTTCTTCATTTTCCAACTCCGTTGTCAAAAATGGCCTCAAAACTATGCTAGGAAGGAATTCTGAAAAATATTGACACATTAAACAGAAAGCAAAAAATAAGTTTAGATGATGCTGGGTTGAAAATAAATAGAAAGTTGCTATCCACACATTTAAAAAAACATATAGGAAGAGAACATACATGAGAAATATTTGGAATTGAGGTCACATTAGAAGATTCATGCAACATTGAAGAAAGACATTTGCTAAATTTGGATTTTTAATTGTTTAATTAATACACAATATTCACAAAACTATACTGCACTTATTTTAAGTAAACTAATTAATAAGATTTGACATGTATACACGTTTGTGAAGCTATTATTCCAATCAAGATAATGAACAATGCATCACCCAAAAAAGTTTCCTCACATCTCTTTATAATCTCCCCTCAATCCTCTCCCCAACTCCTACTCCAATTTTCAAGCAGCACTTCCGTCATGAATTAGTTTGCATATTTTATATGATATAAATGGAATCATATGTACTCTTTTGTCTAACTTCTTTCGCTCAGCACAATTAAGATTCTTTCATGGTTGTAGTTATCAATGGCTCATTCCTTTGTATTGATGAAAAGTCTTCCATTACATAGATATAAAATGATTTGTTAATCTATTCACCTGTTAACAAACATTTCTGTTAGCTCTAGTTTGAGGCTGCTACGAAGTTGCTTTGAGCTATTGTATGCCACATTTTTAATAGACATATGCTTTCATTTTTCTCTTGGGTGAATATCTGAGAGTGGAATTCCTGGAGCATATGGTAGGTGTTTATTTGACTTTAACTTTCTTATTTTTTCTAATAGTTT
>NW_011495077.1:358959-360419 GCF_000754665.1 Bison bison bison | reverse complement strand
AGAGAGCAGAATAGTAGTGGTCAGGAGCTGGAGGGACAGGGGAATGGGGAGTTACTCTTTAATGAGTACAAATTTTCAGCTTTTCAACATGAAAAGGGTTCTAGAGATGAATAATGTTGCTATTTAATAATGATGTAAATGTATTTAATATCACTGTATTATACACTTAAAATTATTAATATGGTAAAAAAAATGTCTGTTAGGATGGTAAGATTTTTGAGTTAAACAAATTTAAGACTTTTTAAAATTAATTTTTACTGGAGTATAGTTGATTTACAAAGTCAGTTTCCGATGTACAGCAAAGTGAATCAGTTGTACATATACAGCACATCCACTCTTTTTAGAATTATATTCCCATGTAGGTCATTACAAAACATTGAGTAGAGTTCCCTGTGCTCTATAGTAGGTTTCTTATTAGTTATCTGTCTATATTATATGTATAGTAGTGTGTATATGACAACCCCAACCTCCTAATTTATCCCTCCCCTACTTCCCCCTTGGTAACCATAAATTTGTTTCCTATTTCTGTGACTTTACTTCTGTTTTGGAAATAGGTTCATTTGTATCATTTTTTAAGATTCCACATGTAAGTATTATAAATATTATATGATGTTTGTCTTTGTTTGACTTCAATCAGTATGACAATCTCTAGGTCCATCCATGTTGCTGCAAATGGCATTATTTCATTGTTCTTTATGCCTGAGTAATGTTGCATTGTATATATGTACAACATCTTCTTTATCCATTCTTTCCATAGACATATAGGTTGCTTCCACGTCCTTGGTATTGTAAATAGTGCTGCAGTGAACATTAGGGTACATGTATTTTTTCAAATTATAGTTTTCTCCAGATTTATGCCCAAAGTGGAATTGCTGGGTCATATGGTAGCACTTTTTTTAGTTTTTTAAGGAACTTCCATACTCTTCTCCATAGTGACTATACCAATTTACATTTCCACCAACAGTGTAGGAAGGTTCCCTTTTCTTCTTTTCTCCACACCTTCTCCAACATTTATTGCTTGTAGATTCTTTGATGATGGCCATTCTGATCATTGTGAGTGGAAGTGAAAGTCACTCAGTCGTGTCTGACTCTTTGTGACCCCGTGGACTATATAGGCCACGGAATTCTCCAGGCCAGAATACTGCAGTGGGTAGCCTTTCCCTTCTCCAGGGGATCTTCCCAACCCAGGGATCAAACCCAGGTTTCCCACATTGCAAGCAGATTTTTTATCAGCTGAGCCACCAGGGAAGCCCAAGATTTTTTACCAACTGAGCCACCAGGGAAGCCCAAAGATCAGTGTAAAGTGATATCTCATTGTAGTTTTGATTTGCATTTCTCTAGATGAGGAAACAGTGGAAACAGTGTCAGACTATTTTTGGGGGCTCCAAAATCACTGCAGATGGTGATTGCAGCCATGAAATTAAAAGGCGCTTACTCCTTGGAAAGAAAGTTATGACCAA
>NW_011495077.1:355967-356419 GCF_000754665.1 Bison bison bison | reverse complement strand
TCTTTGAAGTCTCACCCACGGAGAGGACTCTTCATAATTGGGACTCCAGATGTGCTGTGACCTGGGACTTCCCAGTGCTGAAAACTCTCAAGTCTGGATGTTGACCTCCATCCAAGTCTGGATGTTGGTCAAGACCCAATTTGGTGATGTATCATCTGCTCTTTCTATTTTCTTTTAATGTTAGTGTGTTCAATGCTAATATGTTGAAAGTAAGCTAGATAATTCTCCAATAAACATCTATATTATTTATTTGTATATAACAAGTGGCTTATTTTGTTAACAAATCCTTTGAACCAGAGACAAAAATGAAAACTTTTGGTAAAACATGAATAAATTGAAATGAAAATCCAACAATTCACACATATTTTTACTGATTTGTAATTCAGATATTTCTGAATTCCCTTAATCAATTCTTCTAGCTCATACTAATCACTACATGGCAAGGATTTTAT
>NW_011495077.1:355527-355867 GCF_000754665.1 Bison bison bison | reverse complement strand
GCATTAACCAGCTCTTCAGTTCAGTTCAGTCAGTCGCTCAGTCGTGTCTGACTCTGCGACCCCATGAATCGCAGCACACCAGGCCTCTCTGTGCATCACCAACTCCTGGAGTCCACCCAAACCCATTTTCAGTTGATACCAATTACATCTGAAAATAAACACAAGTCAAATTTGATATTGAAAGGAAGAGTGATAATTTGACGAACTACTGTGTTCAGCTGTTGCATCTATGATGAAACTTGTTTTAAAATACTGCATGTAATGGATTATGGAAACAACATAAGATGTAATGATCATTTATCCTCATACCTACATATGCTTTCTTTTACTGCATGTAATG
>NW_011495077.1:349682-355427 GCF_000754665.1 Bison bison bison | reverse complement strand
CATATATTGTTTGTAGATTCTTTGATGATGGCCATTCTGATCGTGTGAGTGAAAGTGAAAGTCACTCAGTCGTGTCTGACTCTTTTTGACCCCAGGGACTATACAGTCCACGGAATTCTCCAGGCCAGAATACTGGAGTGGGTAGCCTTTCCCTTCTCCAGGGGATCTTCCCAACCCAGGGATCAAACCCAGGTTTCCCACATTGCAAGCAGATTTTTTACCAAGTGAGCCACCAGGGAAGCCCAAAGATCAGTGTAAAGTGATATCTCATTGTAGTTTTTATTTGCATTTCTCTAATAATTAGTGGCATTGAGCATCTTTTCATGTGCCTTTTGGTCACCTGTACATGTTCTTTGGAGAAATGTCTATTGGATCTTCCCCTCATTTTTAATTTGAGTTGCTTGTTTTTTTTTTTTATGGATCTGCATGAGCTGTTTGTATATTTTGGAGACTAATCCCTTGTCAATTCTGTTGCAGATATTTTCTCTCATGCTGTGGATTTTCTTTCTGTTTTGTTTATGATTTCCTTTGCTATACAAAAGCTTTTAAGTTTAGTTAGGTTCCATTTGTTTATTTTTGTTTTTATTTTCATTACTCTAGGAGGCAGACCAAGAAAAGATTCTATTGTGATTTATGTCAAAGAGTGTTCTGCCTATATTATCCTCTAAGAGTTTTATAGTATCCGGTCTTTTATTTAGGCCTTTAATCCATTTTCAGTTTATTTTTGTGTATGATATTAGAGAGTGTTCTGATTTCATTCTTTTACATGTAGCTGTCCAGTTTTTCCAGCCTCACTTATTGTAAAGAAGATTTCTACTCTACACAGTTGCTTTCCAAATACAAATATAAGAGGCAGCTACTATACAAGATTGCTTAGCAACCACCCAGTACCATTCAACTTTTAAAACACTGAGAAAAATGGGATTCGAGGTAGAAGGAAGTGGGATTCTGTAACAGTGATTGAAAGAGAGGGCCTAGAGGGGTGCAAAATCAGCCACATGATGGCAAAAATGCTTTTGGAGGCGTGTGCAGTGAAAGGCAAGACCAGAGACAGAACATAATTCATACAGTACTTCGCAAAATATCCTTCTAAGAGCCACTAATTTTTGATCTTTTTGTGGATAAGACTAAAGAGAGGCAGGAAAAACTTACATTATGAAAATTGAGCCATTCAGTGATAGAGGTGTTAATAAGAAGCAACGAGTATTAGCACAAAGTAGGCACCTTAGAATGTAAATAAGGGTACTATTAACTCAGCTAACAAAACTAAAATGAATGAATTTATTAAATGGTGTGAAACAACATGATATTCAAAAGAAGGAAAATCACACAGAGATTTCATGACAAAACAACTCCTGTAATATAACATATAGTCAATTAATATTTAATGAATTGCTAGGAAAATTAAATAGTCTTGTTTGGGCTTCAGAGACAAAGCAGAACAGGCCTCTGACCTTGCTTCTAACCTGCCTGGACACTACCCTGACTGTGAGTTGACTGTGAGTAACTGCCTGCTGTGAGTGCAAGACTTCCAGTACCATGGATAAGATGGGGAAGGAATCTTGAGATTGTTGAGCTCCTAGAGGGACCCCCTAGCCTTAGCAACACTGCAAGTTTTATATGACTAAACAAACAGTATTAATATGAAACCAGAGCTGCAATTTGGTCACAGATTGATGATGATATCAGTTTGCAACTGTCCTGGGATTGTAAATGGGAGCCCTGAACTGCAGTCTTTGAAATCTCACCCACGGAGAGGACTCTTCATAACTGGGACTCCAGATGGGCTGTGACCAGTGCTGAAAACTCTCAAGTCTGGATGTTGACCTCCATCCAAGTCTGGATGTTGGTCAAAACCCAATTTGGTGATGTATCATGGATAATTCTCCAATGAACATCTATATTATTTATTTTTATATAACAAATGGCTTCTTTTTATATAACAAATGGCTTATTTTATTTGTTAACAAATGTTAACAAATCCTTTGAACCTGAGACAAAAGTGAAAACTTTTGGTAAAACATGAATAAATTGAAATGAAAATCCAACAATTCACACATATTTTTACTGATTTGTAATTGAGACATTTCTGAATTCCCTTAGTCAATTTTTCTAACTCATACTAATCACTACATGGCAAGGATTTTATGTGGCTAATTTTTGTCCTCAATACGTAATTTTACATTTTTAATAAATAAATAATTTAAACCTAAACTTTAGGGATAAGGATTTTTTTATGAATGATAGCTCTGAATATGGCCTCTGAACCTAGAGAACTATTTTCTTAGAATGAGTATCTTCTCTCTAACCCTATGCCTGTGCAACCCTAATCACTTCCTGTCTGTGCTGGCACCTCCCTGCCATGGTCCCCACAGCAGGTGGAGAGGGCCCTGGGTTTTGGTGCAGGTCCCTCCTACACACGTCTCACCGTGGGCTCTCTCAATGCACAGAAATACACTGCAGAGTCCTCCAGCTGTGAGGCTGAGATGACAAGTGTGACAGATTGTCTTGCTTTCTAGAAGTTCAATGAGTAGCGACCTTCTGTGGCATTTTGCTGGTTAGAAGAATCCTGACGAATAAGGAGAATCATCCCCCCACTGCTGGGCTGCTTGTACCAGAATAAACTATAACGTGAATCACTGGTGTCATACTTGCAGTCCAGGGTCACAGCTTCCTTCTCCTGCCCTAATACTTGTGGTTGGTCTTGAGTTACCTTCTGGGCAATAATGGATCCTAAAGAAAGAAAATAGAATCAGAATTTTAGGAATGTGGTACGGAATAAAGAAATCCTATTTTAGACCCACTTCTTCCCAGGGTTCCCATAAGACTGCCTGTTCCGCCAGTCCTTAGGTCACAGAGGAGGCACAGTTCCACCGGGACCATCCTTACCTAAACACAGTGAAGCCACGACCACTTTCAGAAGGCTGGAGAGAAGCATGTTTCAGCTCTTCCACTAGATGGAAAACATCTTCTTCTTCAATGTCAAGGCCTTGCAAGGTGAGCCTGACAGGGTGAGGGAAGAGTTGCTGGGCATGTGCTGCTGCTGCCCCACAACAGGAAACAGGGGTTTCCTGGAGTAGCAGGTTGCTGTGGCTCATGTCAACTTCTCTATGGACCAGGAGAGTGTCTCACTGACCCCAAACTTCCTTTTGCATTAACCAGCTCTTCAGTTCAGTTCAGTCAGTCGCTCAGTCGTGTCTGACTCTGCGACCCCATGAATCGCAGCACACCAGGCCTCTCTGTGCATCACCAACTCCTGGAGTCCACCCAAACCCATTTTCAGTTGATACCAATTACATCTGAAAATAAACACAAGTTCAAATTTGATATTGAAAGGAAGAGTGATAATTTGACGAACTACTGTGTTCAGCTGTTGCATCTATGATGGAACTTGTTTTAAGATACTGCATGTAATGGATTATGGAAACAACATAAGATGTAATGATCATTTATCCTCATACCTACATATGCTTTCTTTTACTGCATGTAATGGATTATGGAAACAATATAAGATGTAATGATCATTTATCCTCATACCTACATATGCTTTCTTTCACTTAAGATAGAAATAAATTGCTTTATGAAAAGAAGAAAAATCTGTTTGTGTTAATTACTGCAGCTTTCTCAACCTACATATCAATATAGCAATCACTATAATTCTTCACCACAACATCTGTTCAGTTATCTAACTTGGGACCTAATAGTAGGAGAAAAGATAATCTCCCTTTGCAGAAGGCTAGGATGAATCTCACAGACGTGGAGTCCTGTCACAGTGGTCCCTTTCTCTTCTGTTTTTTTCTGACAGCCCAGGTCTGTTCAGAGAGGGCAAATAGATGCTAGATTTTGGTCATCGGGTTATCAAACCTTTGAATTTATATTGTTCCCATTAATTCAATTGGAACCCTCCCAGTCAGGTCTGACTCTTTGCGACCCCAGACCTGCCAGGCTCCTCTGTCCATGGCATTTTCCAGGCAAGAATACTGGAGTGGGTAGCCATTCCCTTCTCCAGTGGATCTTTCCAACCCCAGGATTGAACCCAAGTCTCCAGCAATGTAGGCACCATCTGAGCCACCAGGGAAGCCCCCAAAAGCCACAAAAAGCCTCTATATTCTGTGCACCTAGTTCTAAGGGAATATACCACAAGAGACCTCCATAAGACAGTTGATCATAAATAAGACCACTATTGATCATAATATTTGTGTAAGAATGTAAAAGGAAAAGCCATGCCTAAGAATATTACTAAACAACACGGTGTCAACTACAAACTTGCCAAGAGTATTTGCCAGCCACTGACCAACAGTGAGGGCATCTGTCTTCTGCCTCTGCAGAGACTGAACCCTGTGCTGCTGCAGCTGTTGACCTTCAATGCCCACTGAGGGGAGTGCAGGGTGGAGACTGAGGCATTCTGTGCTCCAGGGAAACTGGTGAAACAGGTCTTTACATGGTTAGATATTTTCAGGAACTGATTTCATGATCCCAATCCTTGCATCTCTTCATATCTAGAAAAGCACTAAATCCCTTCACGGTGACGTCAGCTCCTTGTGACTAGCAGAAAATCTTTTGTAAAGTAAGCACTTGATTGCACTGAATTCCCCCTTCACCAAAATCTTATATATTGACTTTCCCCCACTACCTCTTGGAGCAGTCTCTCAGAGCTATCTGAGCTTTGGTCTCCCCAGCTGCAGTCCTCATTTTGCCCCAAGTAAAACTTAGCTCTCAACTCTTACCTTGTGCACCTTTTTAGTCGACAATGGCAAACAGCAGAGAGCTGTTACCTACAGTAGCCTACCCCTTGAAGTTGAACAGAACTTACCTTCTTATCTCAAAGTAATTACAGCCTTAGCTAAACTGGTTGAAGTTTTTTCAGATCCTGCCCTGGAATCTCCATTAAATCTGATAGTACCACACATAGCACAAATTGTTCTCCAACCTAAAACCCCCAACCTTTTTCTACCAATCAGTTGACTAATATAAAATATTAATTTCCCCTCAGATTATTCAACTTTGTTACCCTTCTCAGTGAAAGGTTCTTCTGATAGCACCTCTGCTATTCAAAATACCTTCATGTCCTGAACAGATTTTTTTAACACTCTCATACCAAATGTGAATTAATGTGTGTTAAAATAATCTTATCTTAAATATTGAAAAGAAACAATACCAGGCTGTCTATGTAATAACTATTCTAAACTCCTTTTTAAACCAATCATTAGCAAAAACAAAATTAATGAAGTAGCTGAACTTGTGGATCTATCTTGGATACATTAAATTGCAAAAAGTATACTTACAGTGGTAGTTATAGATTTTTAAAACAGTTCATATATGATGTATGCCTGTTAAAGTGAAAGTGAAAGTCGCTCATCATGTCTGATTCTTTGTGACCCCATGGACTATACAGCCCATGGAATTCTCCAGGCCACAATACTGGAGTGGGTAGCCTTTCCCTTCTCCAGGGGATCTTCTCAACCCAGCAATTGAACCCAGCTCTCCCACATTGCAGGTGGATTCTTCACCAGATGAGCCACAAGCAAAGCCCAAGAATACTGCAGTGGGTAGCCTACCTTTTCTCCAGCAGATCTTCCCAACCCAGGAATTGAACCAGGGTCTCCTGCATTGCAGGAGTCACCCTTTCTTATTTCTTTAACAAACATCTACTGATAATCAACTATGTGAATGGTGAATGCTCAATTCAACATATAATAGTAATTGAAATACACTATAAGCCTATTGTAACAATAATTCTTTAAA
>NW_011495077.1:340974-348471 GCF_000754665.1 Bison bison bison | reverse complement strand
GCAACTGCCATCAATGTTTGGTGCTCCTTGGCTTTCAGACACATCACTCCAGTCTCTGCCTTGTCTTAACATAAAAAGTTATTTTTCTCATGTTTGTTATTCAGTTCAGTTCAATTGCTTAGTCGTGTCCGACTCTTTGCGACCCCATGAATCGCAGCACGCCAGGCCTCCCTGTCCATCACCAACTCCTGGAATTCACTCAGACTCATGTCCATCGAGTCAGTGATGCCATTCGGCCATCTAATCCTCTGTTGTCCCCTTCTCCTCCTGCCCCCAATCCCCCCAAGCATCAGAGTCTTTTCCAGTGAGTCAACTTTTCTCATGAGGTGGCCAAAGTACTGGAGTTTCAGCTTCAGCATCATTCCCTCCAAAGAAATCTCAGGGCTGATCTCCTTCAGAATGGACTGGTTGGATCTCCTTGCAGTCCAAGGAACTCTCAAGAGTCTTCTCCAACACCACAGTTCAAAAGGATACCAGGACTCAAAAACCTGAACACAGACTTTAAAAACATTACATTTAATTCCCTTTTCACTTTGAAGGAACACACACGTGCAGTTAACCAAAAAACTGAGTCATCTCTTTCTATTTGTTGATCATCATATATTTTTCCAAGCATGTTCCATCACAGAAATTTATATGTAGCTTACATTTTATCTGTCAGGTGCACTAGATTGTTTTAACAGGACACTGAATATTGGCATCTACATCAGTTATGACAATGGCTCCATATTAGAGCTTTGTATCCATGAGAGATTTCTGGGAAGAAGAAGGGCAAAAAAAAAAAAAGTGAAATGACAGTCCTGAAGGATCTGATCTTCAGAGGGAAAAATGCTGAATTATGAATCTTGAAACCCAAAGAGGTAACAAGGGTACTTGGATGGTGTAGTACTGTGGAGGGCTGGGGCTGAGGCAGCTGCAGTTTGGGTACAGGCTGCAGGCTGCCTGGGAGCACTGTGCCTCCACCGCACAGAGGTAGGTGGCTGCATCTTCCAGCTGGGAGGCTGTGATGTGTAGGGTACTATACCGCTCCTTAGAATTCACTGTGGAACTCATCCTTTCATTCTTCTTCATCCCTGAAGCTATGAAAAACAGCCTGGTGAGGCTGCCTCTGGGATTCTGCTGGAACCACTGCACACTGTTCACCGTGTCAGAAAAATTGCACCTCAGAGTAGAGTTGGCTCCCTCCTGCAGGCTCAAGACTGAAGGATTCTGCTCCACCTTTACTCCCCTCACCCCTGCTTGGAAAGAGAGAGAAGCAAACACATATGATGTCATGGATGGGGTTTCCAGACCAGGAAAGTATCTCAGGAAACACCTGAAGATGTAGGACCATCTAGGAGCTCCAGGTCAGCTTGCCTCCCCTCCCTCCCACTGACAGCTGTGGACACTCCCCAGTTCCCTATCTGGGATGACCCCAACTCACAGCAAATCTGGACCCACAGAAACCCCAGCAGGGCTCCCCATTTTCTCTTCATGATCCCTTGCCCATTTACTGAGGTGCCTTCGCCTCTACTCTGAAGAATATAGAGTCTTGGGGCCAGAGAAATTTTGTTCTTACTGTCAGTATGTTCCACCAGAATCACTGAGTACCAATCACATCTGAGGTGAGTCAACTCACATAACAGGAAACTCCACCCACCATGGCCTAGTGAGACTGCAGTAAGGTCAGCAATTTCTCCAAAATTGAGGTTTTGGGGGACAGAGCAGAGAGGTAAAAGAAATATTTCCAATATGTGAAGTCATAAAGATTTTTTTTTTCTTAAAAGACTATATGTAAGAGAAGATTGTGGGATAGTGTGTGAGGAAAGGTAGATGGTATTTCTAGAAGAATTGTGTCAGGATGGATTATGCAGAACCTTGAGGAATTATAGGGAAGGATGATCCATTTTTCAAAGTGCACAGTTTGGCAGAGACTTTGATAATTCTGTTATGTGAAAATTCTGAACAAAGAAAACGATCTGATACATGCATTGTTTATTGCAAAAGTAAATACAATTTCTTGAAATCATTTAGAAACCGAGATATATATTTGGCCTCTGCACAGAAATGATCCTAATAAGAATTTGGTTGTTGAAAAACAGGACATGCATATAATGTTCACTCTGCCTTAATTTGCACCTCTCCCTTCCTACTGTCCAACTCTTGGATGCCCTGTTGACCCACAGCTAATTCTGATCTGGCCACACTTTTTTGCTCAAATTCAATATTGTCTTTCTCCTTTCCTTCTATTTTTGTTCCTTATTTTTTCCTCTTTCTATTCTTGTTCTTTCTACTCTCGAGGAAATATATGAAAAGGTAGGAGGTCTGGGGTATTGGAATAATTTCTGGGTCAGTGGGTTTGTGGAATTCAGTCATAAAAATTTTAAAAATGAATCCAGGTAATGCAGATGTTTTCTGTTGAGCTTCCATGCTCTCAGAGCTCAGTAGTATCCCTATTTCTCTACCTCTGCTCAGAGAATCATCCTCACCATGGATTTACAGAGGTAAGGGCTACAGCTTTCCAAACCTTATATAGAATGACAAAGCTGAAATCTGAGATGAACTTTACACAAACACTGTTCCCCTCTCTGCACCTTTGCTGTCTATAATTTGACTGTTCCGCATGCTCTCTGGGCTCCTCTCTTAACTGTTCCATCTTTGGAATCATCAGAAAAGGTCTTCATGTCCGGTAAAGACTACAGTGCCCCCTAGTGGACTGAAACCATCAACAAAGACCCCTTCAGACAAACAGTTGCAGCATCACAAATCCCCAGTCCCATTCACTGCATGCTTCCTGATGAAGAAAGTAGTCAGAAAAAAACAGTCACTGCCTAGATCGAATGGAAACTAAAAGTAAACTCTTACTCTTAAAATGTCATTTGATGGAAATTTATGCCTTAAAAAATTTGACAAATTTCATCTTGTGCTTTTTTTTCATTTCTTTAGTTCAAAATAAATCCTTATTTATAAAAGTTGTGCTATAAATATGGTAATTTATTTAAAAGAACAAAATTTTGCCATTTGCAGCAACAGGGATGGACTTGGAGGGCATTATGCTAAGTGAAATATGTCAGAGAAAGACAATACTGTATGATATCATTTGTGTATAGAATCTAACAAACACAATAAACTAGTGAATATAACAATAAAAGCAGACTCATAGAGAACAAACAGGTGGTTATTAGTGGGGGCAGGGCCAGTAGAGGGGTGTGGGTGTGGGAGATGCAAACAATTGGGTATAAGGTTGGCTTAAGGATGTATTGTTACAACATGGAGAATATAGCCAATATTTTGTAATAACTGTAAATGGAAAGTAACCTTTAAAACTGTTACATAGCCATTGTTATGGCTACAGTCCACAGGGTCACAAAGAACCAGACGGGACTGAAGCGACTGAGCACACATACACACAAGTGAAAGAAACCAATCTGAAAAAGCTACATATCATATGATTCCAACTATATGATATTCTGGACGAAGCAAAACTATGGAGACAGTAAAAAGATCAGTGTTTGCAAGGGGTTATAGCAAAGAAGGGAAAAAAATTACAGAACACTTTTAAGAAAAGAAAGCCTAACCAATGAGTAAAAGTCAAAAAGTTTAATAGTAAAGTTTAACAAACTTGGGTAGCTCAGCTGGTAAAGAATCTGCCTGCAACGCAGGAGACCCCAGTTTGATTCCTCAGTCGGGAAGTTCCCTTCAAGAAGGGACAGGCTACCCACTCCAGTATTATTGGTCTTCCCTGGTGGCTTATACAGTAAAGAATCTACCTGACCTGGGTTCGATTCCTGGGTTGGGAAGGTCCCCTGGAGAAGGAAATGTCAACCCACTTCAGTGTTCTTGCCTGGAGAATCCCATGGACAGAGGAGCCATGGACAGAGGAGTCCATGGGGTTGCGAACAGTTGGACACAGCTGAAGTGACTAAGCACAGCACAGCACATACAAAGTTTGGGAAATTTTTTTGTGTTGTTCTCAGTTCATCAAAGACTAACTTTCACTTTTATGCTGAGTTTAGAAAGTCATCATTGCTTGTCATAAAGAATTGTGGAGAGAACGGCTATTCTTTGCTTACAAGTGACCTCACTCAGGCCTCCTATTTTAGTGCTCCCCAAAACCCTCAACACTCACACATGTGCACTTATGAGGGCAACACCATCTATCTCAATTACTCAGAGATGATTGGTACCTTGTTTTCTTAACCTTTGCACAGGTGTTCAGCACGCATTGTGATGCATCTCACACGAGGTCTAGGTTCCTTCTTCAACTATTCTATAAGTCTTCATTCTTCCTTATACTTCTCATCCTCTGAAATTTGTTGATAGCACTCTGCACTGCTAACTCCTTTTCTATTCCCTATATTTTCAGGTGTATACCCTTTCTAATTTCTTTTCTATCTTTTAAATAGAGTTCCAGGAAGATAAAGAGATGAGTGTGAATAAAATCCTTTCCTCTCTTTCCACTGTTTCATTATATATGAGATTCTGTTCCTCCTCCTTTCATCCTATCTTTCTCTATTAAGAATGATAATTTTTGGAGGCTGTGGCTCTCCTATCACCCCTCACGCCATGCTCTGTCAGGAAGACATTGTGCAGACCACACCTCAACTGGCACACTTTGGTTCTATGAACGTATAGTAAGGCATAGTAATACCCACCTGGGTGACTTGGAACAACTTGTGGAAGCAAGACTTTGCAACAATATGCAAAACACCACTTCATTGCTTATGTGGTTTTACCTTGAAATTACTTTGACCCTGGAAAAGGAACTATTGGTGTCAGAGAGTTTTCAATTTCACTAATAAGTTGGGTATGGGGAATATTGCAAGAGAGTTCCAGAAAACCATCTATTTCTGCTTTATTGACTATGCCAAAGCCTTTGACTGTGTGGATCACAATTAACTGTGGAAAATTGTGAAAGAGATGGGAATACCAGACCACCTGACTTGCCTCTTGAGAAACCTATGTGCAGGTCAGGAAGCAACAGTTAGAACTGGACATGGAACAACAGACTGGTTCCAAATAGGAAAAGGAGTATGTCAAGGCTGTATATTGTTACCCTGCTTATTTAACTTCTATGCAGAGTACATCTTGAGAAACACTAGGCTGGAAGAAGCACAAGGTAGAATCAAGATTATTGGGAGAAATATCAATAACCTCAGATATGCAGATGACACCACTCTTCTGGCAGAAAGTGAAGAGGAACTAAACAGCCTCTTGATGAAAGTGAAAGTGGAAAGTGAAAAAGTTGGCTTAAAGCTCAACATTCAGAAACTATGGCATCTGGTTCCATCACTTCATGGCAAATAGATGGGGAAACAGTGGAAACAGTGTCAGACTTCATTTTGGGGGGCTCCAAAATCACTGCAGATGATGACTGCACATGAAATTAAAAGACACTTACTCCTTGGAAGGAAAGTTGTGACAAACCTAGATAGCATGTTCAAAAGCAGAAACTTTGCTAACAAAGATCCATCTAATCAAAGCTATGGCTTTTCCAGTGGTCATGTATGGATGTGAGAGTTGGACTGTGAAGAAAGCTGAGTGCGGAAGAATTGATGCTTTTGAACTATGGTGTTGGAGAAGACTCTTTAAAGTCCCTTGGACTGCAAGGAGATCCAACTAGTCCATTCTAAAGGAGATCAGTCCTGGGTGTTCATTGGAAGGACTGATGCTAAAGCTGAAACTCCAGTACTTTGGCCACCTCATGTGAAGAGTTGACTCATTGGAAAAGACCCTGATGCTGGGGAGGAATTGGGGGCAGGAGGAGAAGGGGACGATAGAGGATGAGATGGCTGGATGGCATCACTGACTCGATGGGCATGAGTTTGAGTAAGCTCCTGGAGCTGATGATGAACAAGGAGGACTGGCATGTTGCAGTCCAGGGGTTCGCAAAGGTCGGACACGACTGAACGACTGAACTGAACTGAACTGATGGGGAATATTCACTTCTTATTCTTATGCTTTAGCCATTTGTATGTTTTTTGCATCAACCAGAGACTAAGAGACAAACAACCATAAACTCTTGGAACCACAGTGGATCCAGGCCCCATTGCTGCTCAGAGTTTGTGCTCAGTTCCCCCTGCAGTTTCTGTCAGTGTGCCACTCAGAGCACAGTAGTACACAGCCGAGTCTGACTCTTGGACTGAGGCTTTCTCCAAGTAGAAGGTGGTGGTTTCTTTATTGTATGTGGCTTCAAAACCTTTGTTGGTTCCCTTGTCGTTAGCCTTCATGGCTTTCAGGAGGAGCTCTGGACCTTCTCCAGGATACTGGACATACCAGAAAAGAGTGGGGTACCTGGTGGCTGAATAAGTACAGTTCACAGTCAAGGTAGCCCCTTCCAAAAGGGTCACTTGGCCGTCCATGTGTCTCACTGAGTCTCCACAGGTTTGTCCTAGGGGAAAATAATAGAGTTCTCTGTGATCTTGGGCATAAAACTCTGGGATAAAATTACGCTTAAAGGTTTTGTTGACATAACAGAAGAAAGGATCCAAATTTTTAGAGGGGTTTTGCTTACCCAGCAGGAAGAGTATCACAGTCACTAAGCCTGGAGAAGAGCTCATCTCTAGAGTGTCTCCTGAATAACATTCTTGACTCTTAACATAAGAAATGTTGAAGTCACAGTAATGTTTAGTTTCTGTGAGGTTTAGACACAGGGAAATGTGTCTGTGTTAGGAAACTGCACCCTCTGGTGGACAGGGACAGAAATGCAATGCATGTATGAAAGAAAGTGAAAGTGAAGTCTCTCCGTCCTGTCCTACTCTTTGCGACCCCGTGAACTGTAGCCTACCAGGTTCCTCTGTCCACGGGATTCTCCAGGCAAGAATACTGGAGGGGGTTACCATTTCCTTCTCCAGGGGATCTTCGCGACCCAGGGATGGAATGCAGGTCTTCCGCATTGCAGGCTGACGCTTTACGCTCTGAGCCACCAGGCAGCTTGATGCATGTATACTGGAAAGAAAGTGATGTCGCTCAGTCGTGTCCGACTCTGTGTGACCCCATGGACTGTCGCCTGCCAGGCTCCTCCATCCATGGGATTTTCCAGGCAAGAATACTGGAGTGTGTTGCCATTTCCTTCTCCAGGGGATCTTCCTGACCCAGGGATCGAACTTGGGTCTCCCACACTGCAGGCAGACTCTTTACCGACTGAGCCCCAAGGAAACCTAAGTATCCTGGTCTCCTCCCTAAATTACAAAAATGTTATCGTTGACTTTATCCATTAAGCACATGTCAGTCTTTAGGTGGACCTTGGAAATCTGATCTGATAGACAGAGTGTCTGATGAACTATGGACGGAGGTTCGTGACATTGTACAGGAGACAGGAAAGACCATCCCCAGGAAAAAGAAATGCAAAAAAGCAAAATGGCTGTCTGAGGAGGCCTTACAAATAGCTGTGAAAAGAAGGGAAGTGAAAAGCAAAGGAGAAAAGGAAAGATATACCCATCTGAATGCAGAGTTCCAAAGAATAGCAAGGAGAGATAAGAAAGCCTTGCTCAGTGATCAATGCAAAGAAATAGAGCT
>NW_011495077.1:337348-340645 GCF_000754665.1 Bison bison bison | reverse complement strand
AGAAAGGCAATGTCAAAGAATGCTCAAACTACTGCACAATTGCACTCATCTCACACGCTAGTAATGCTCAAAATTCTCCAAGCCAGGCTTCAGCAATATGTGAACCGTGAACTTCCGGATGTTCAACCTGATTTTAGAAAAGGCAAAGGAACCAGAGATCAAATTGCCAACACTCGATGGATCATCAAAAAAGCAAGAGAGTTCCAGAAAAACATCTGTTTCTGCTTTATTGACTATGCCAAAGCCTTTGACTGTGTGGATCACAATAAACTGGAAAATGCTGAAAGAGATGTGAATACTAGACCACCTAAACTGCCTCTTGAGAAACCTGTATGCAGGTCAGGAAGCAACAGTTAGAACTGGACATGGAACAACAGACTGGTTCCAAATAGGAAAAGGAGTACGTCAAGGCTGTATATTGTCACCCTGCTTATTTAACTTATATGCAGAGTACATCATGAGAAACGCTGGGCTGGAGGAAGCACAGGCTAGAATCAAAACTGCTGGGAGAAATATCAATAAACTCAGATATGCAGATGACAACACCCCTAGGGCAAAAAATGAAGAACTAAAGAGCCTCTTGATGAAGGTGAAAGAGGAGAGTGAAAAAGTTAGCTTAAAGCTCACCATTCAGAAACTAAGATCATGTCACCTGGTTCCATCACTTCATGGCAAATAGATGGGGAAACAGTGGAAACAGTGGCTGACTTTATTATTCTGGGCTCCAAAATCACTGCAGATGGTGATTGCAGCCATGAAGTTAAAAAATGCTTACTCCTTGGAAGGAAAGTTATGACCAACCTAGATAGCATATTGAAAAGCAGAGACTTTGTCAACAAAGGTCTGTCTAGTCAAGGCTATGGTTTTTCCAGTGGTATGTATGGATGTGAGAGTTGGAGTATAAAGAAAGTGGAGCACCAAAGAATTGATGCTTTTGAACTATGGTGTTGGAGAAGACTCTTGAGAGTCCCTTGGACTGCAAGCAGATCCAACCAGTCCATCCTAAAGGAAATCAGTCCTGAATATTCATTGGAAGGACTGATGTTGAAGCTGGAACTCCAATACTTTGGCCACCTGATGCGAAGAGCTGACTCATTTGAAAGACCCTGATGCTGGGTAAGATTGAGGGCAGGAGGAGAAGGGGACAACAGAGGATGAGATGGTTGGATGACATCACCAACTCAAAGGACATGGGTTTGGGTGAACTCCGGGAGTTGGTGAGGGACAGGGAGTCCTGGCATGCTGCATGGGTTCGCAAAGGTGGGACACAACTGAGCAACTGAACTGAACTGATCTGAACTGAACTGATCTGAACTGGAAATCTGATCAACAGCTGTCAACACTTTTCAGGTCTGTTTTGGTCTTAGGACACTACCTGACATGGAAGTTCTTTAACAAAGCATTCCAGGTATTTTTGTAGCTGAGAAGATATCAATTTTCATAAGCACTTTAATATAGTATTTTATATTCTTATGTATCCATTGTGGGCCAACCTATAATCCACAGACTGTCGGAAGAGTTTGTGGCTGATTACAGAGGAAGTGATAAGAAGCTAAGTCATTATTGAGTGCATCCCTGTTTTTCAGCATTGTACCCAAATTTATAAAGAGTAACTGAGAATTATTTGTTGTTTAGTTGCTGAATCAGTCATGTCTGACTCTTTTGCAACCCTAAGGACTGTAGCCTGCTAGGCTCCTTTGTCCGTGGGATTTCCCAGTCCAGAATACTGATGTCAGTTGTGTTTTTCTTCCCCAGGGGATCTTCCCAACCCAGGGATCGAACCTGAGTCTCCTGCATTGGCAGTCAGATTCTTTACCACTGAGTCACCAGGGAAGCCCTGCTGATGTTTATTACATGCTCACTAAATATTTACTATACCAAAAAAAAAAGTAATGAGTAAAGGGTCTTTGATTGTGGAATCACTACTACTTGAAATAAAATATTTTCTCAGTCCTAAAATAATATCATTTGTAAGAAACGTTATCTTTCTAATAAAATTTTTTAAGTGAAAAAGTCACACTGTCTTATCAATAGTCAAATAATCCTGAATTTCAGAATCATTAAAATGTGAAAACAAAAGAAATATCATAAATGAAATTATCAAATCCTTGTAGAATTATCTAAGAGCAATATCTTATTCTCCTACTTCTTCCTTGACTCTAAGATAAGAGGGTTGGCCTATGTAAACCAGACAGGTACTAATCCTATTATATATTCTTAGTTTATATCTAGCCTCAAAGATACTTTCTATTCCATCTGCCACATTTTGTTGGCAAACTTTAATCAAATAATTTTCCCCCAGTGTTTGAAACCCTGAAGATGGGGATTTGTGTCTAAAGCTCAGAGAATGAGTTAGGACGCTTTTCCTTCCCAGCTTTTCAAATTGTTAAAGACCTCTCAGCCGATATTCACATGACTGCTGAAAGTAGAATTAATCAGTGAATGATTTAAAATTACAGATTCTGGGCCCACCAATAACTTCATGAATCACATTATCCAGAGCTGAGACCCACAAATCTGTAATTTTTGAGCGCTCCCCAAGAAGTTGGGTGGCAGCCAGTCCAATGTTGGTTTACAAGTTTTCACTTGGGACAGATGTCCTATATCAAGGTAGTTGTCAAAGATCAGGGAGCAACAGGATGTTCCCAGAACTGCATACATTCTCAAACCTCTCTTTTTGAGTACCAGCAGCAAAAACAAGCACTTCTTTAGCTGTCTTTTTATGACCATTCGTTTTATAAAACAAAACCTCTGAGGAGTATCAAGATGAAGTTCTAAGAAGCATTCATCTTCTGTAAAGCCCTGTAACCATAGATCCCTAAACACACAGATGGAAGCTTAGCTCATTCTGTTTCTGGGAGTTCACTCTTCTCAGATTCACATCAAGGAATTTCATGAGTCCAGAGTTAGCACATGAATCATGTCCCAAATCCAGATTTAAATTTAAAAAACCAGGCTTGATACTGCTTGGATTCACATATCCCTTCCTTTCTTCTCACCTTCCAAATCACATACTGAAAAACTGCCTATAGAAAGAAATTCTGGAAAATCGGTTACAGACTTCTGTTCTGGTAGTTGAGTTTCCCTGGTTGCTCAGATGGTAAAGAATCCGCTGGCAATTCTCGTATATAGAAAGAATGCAAACTAGGTTGTAATGATGTAGGACTGAAAAATAAATGTATAGCACATGGATGCAGATCGTTGTTATCTCTACTTTAAAAAAAAAATAAAAAAACATAGTTTAAGGTCAATGAGTACATATAGAAGAAGTATTTTTGCACTTTGGGGCCATAAAAG
>NW_011495077.1:336190-336353 GCF_000754665.1 Bison bison bison | reverse complement strand
TTATCAATAGTCAAATAATCCTGAATTTCAGAATCATTAAAATGTGAAAACATAAGAAATATCATAAATGAAATTATCAAATCCTTGTAGAATTATCTAAGAGCAATATCTTATTCTCCTACTTCTTCCTTGACTCTAAGATAAGAGGGTTGGCCTATGTAAA
>NW_011495077.1:333181-334447 GCF_000754665.1 Bison bison bison | reverse complement strand
ACAGAGGGCAACATAACAGGGAGGAAAAATAAATAAATAAAACCCACAGATTATGAGCCCAACGGTAACTCCACCAGTGGAGAAGCAGTGCAGACGCCTGCATCTGCCACTAGCAGGTGGGGGCTGGGCAGGGAGGCAAGGGCTGCTTTGCTTAGAGTAAGGATCGGGCCTGAATGCCCTGAGGATAATCAGAGCGAACTAACTTGGGCTAGAAAACCAGACTGTGGGATAGATACGACACGAAAACCTCTAACCTAAGACACCACGAGGACAGCGCACAGAACAAAGGACTGAACAGAATTAGCTGGCTGCAGACCATCCCTCTCTGGTGACAGGCAGCCAGAGCTGGAAGGGGGCAATTGCAGCCCCAGAGAGACATTATCTACCAAACTTCAAGCAGGCTTCTTTGCTAAGACTTCTTGGGATTCAGGACAGTCATCATCCACCTGAGAAGGTGCGCCGGTTGTACACCCAGAAAACCGAGCGGCAGGAATGGGAGAGGCGATAAGTCACAGTGATCACGCTCGCCAAACACCTCATGACATAAGCTGCTTGGACCTGGGAAGAGCACAAAATGCAGGCCCAACGGAGTCTGTGTCTCTGAGGATTACCCGAGTGCCTGAACCTGAGCGGCTTAGACCTAGGAGGTGCATGCAGAACAGGGCCAGTCTCGGATGGTTCCCGGTGGAGCAACCTAGAGCCTGAGCTCTGTGGACAGGGAGGGCACATGTGCCATGAGCGAGGGCAGGCCCAGTGTGGCTGAGATACTGCGAGCACACGCCAGTGTTATTTGTTTGCAGTATCCCTCCCTCCCCACAGTGCGACTGAACAAATGAGCCTAAAAAAAAATGTGTCCACCACCGCCCACCTTGTGTCAGGGTGAAAATCAGACACTGAAGAGACCAGCAAACAGAAGATGCTAAAACCGAGGGAACAGTCTTGGAAGTGACAGGTGCAATAGATTAAAACCCTGTAGTTAGTACGGACTACATAGAAAGGGGCCTATAGATCTTGAGAAATATAAGCTGGAACAAGGAACTATCTGAAAATTAACTGACCCCACACTGCCAAAAAAACACCAGAGAAAGTCCTAGATATATTTTTATTATTTTTACCAGCATGACTTTGTTGTTGTTTGTTTGTTTGTTTACTTTTTACTTTTTCTTTTCTTTAATATTGTATTTTTGAAAATCCAATCTCTACCCTAGATTTTTAATCTTTGCTTTTTGGTATTTGTTATCAATTTTCTACCTTTAAGAACCCAAT
>NW_011495077.1:332487-332633 GCF_000754665.1 Bison bison bison | reverse complement strand
AAAAAAAAAAAAAGCAGAGACATTACTCTGCCAACATAGGTCCATCTAGTCAAGGCTATGGTGTTTCCAGTGGTCATTATGGATGTGAGAGTTAGACTATAAAGAAAGCTGAGCGCCGAAGAATTGATGCTTTTGAACTGTGGTGT
>NW_011495077.1:328609-331894 GCF_000754665.1 Bison bison bison | reverse complement strand
TTGCACTCCAGAGAGAAGAAATCCAGCTCCACCCACCAGAACACTGACACAAGCTTCCCTAAACAAGAAACCTTGACAAGGCACTGATACAACCCCACCCACAGCAAGGAAACTCCACAATAAACACAATTCCACAAACTGCTAGAATATAGAAAGGCCACCCCAAACACAGCAATATAAACAAGATGAAGAGACAGAGGAATACCAATCAGATAAAGGAACAGGATAAATGCCCACCAAACCAAACAAAAGAGGAAGAGAAAGGGAATCTACCTGATAAAGAATTCTGAATAATGATAGTGAAAATGGTCCAAAATCTTGAAATCAAGATGCAATCACAGATAAATAGCCTGGAGACAAGGATTGAGAAGATGCGTGAAAGGTTTAACAAGGACCTAGAAGAAATAAAAAAGATTCAATATATAATGAATAATGCAATATATGAGATCAAAAACACTCTGGAGGCAACAAATCCTAGAATAACAGAGGCAGAAAATAGGATTAGAGAAGTAGAAGATAGAAATAAATGAATCAGAGAGGAAAAAAGAAAAATGAATTAAAAGAAATGAGGACAATCTTAGAGACCTCCAGGACAATATTAAATGCTCCAACATTCGAATCACAGGAGACCCAGAAGAAGAAGACAAAGAGAAAGACCATGAGAAAATACTTGAGGAGATAATAGTTGAAAAATTCCTGAAAATGGGGAAGGAAATAATCACCCAAGTACAAGAAACCCAGAGAGTCCCAAACAAGATGAACCGAAGGCGAAACACCCCAAGACACATATTAATCAAATTAACAAAGATCAAACACAAAGAACAAATATTAAAAGCAGCAAGGGAAAAACAACAAATAACACACAAGGGGATTCCCATAAGGATAACAGCTGATCTTTCAATAGAAACTCTTCAGGCCACGAGGGAATGGCAAGACATATTTAAAGTGATGAAAGAAAATAACCCACAGCCCAGATTACTGTACCCAGCAAGGATCTCATTCCAATAGGAAGGAGAAATCAAAAGCTTTACAGATAAGCAAAAGCTGAGAGAATTTAGCACCACCAAATCAGCTCTCCAACAAATGAAAAAGGATCTTCTCTAGATAGGAAACACAAAAGGGGTGTATAAACTTGAACCCAAAACAATAAAGTAAATGGCAATGGGATCATACTTGTCAATAATTACCTTTAACATAAATGGGTTGAATGCCCCAACCAAAAGACAAAGACTGGCTGAATGGATACAAAAATGAGACTACTATATGTGTTGTCTACAAGAGACCCACCTCAAAACAAGGGACACATACAGACTGAAAGTGAAGGGCTAGAAAAAGATATTCCACTCAAATAGAGACCAAAAGAAAGCAGGAGTAGAAATACTCATATCAGATAAAATAGACTTTAACATAAAGGCTGTGAAAAGAGATAAAGAAGGACACTACATAATGATCAAAGGATCAGTCCAAGAAGAAGATATAACAATTAAAAATACATATGCACCCAACATAGGAGCACTGCAATATATAATACAAATGCTAACAAGTATGAAAAGGGAAATTAACAATAACACAGTAATAGTGGGAGACTTTAATACCCAACTCACACCTATGGATAGATCAATGAAACAGAAAATTAACAAAGAAACACAAACTTTAAATGATACAATAGACCAGTTAGACCTAATTGATATCTATAGGACATTTCATCCCAAAACAATGAATTTCACCATTTTCTCAAGTGCACACTGAACCTTTTCCAGGATAGATCACATCCTGGGCCATAAATCTAGCTTTGGTAAAATTAAAAAAAAAAAAAAGAAATTCATTCCAAGCATCTTTTCTGACCACAATGCAGTAAGATTAGATCTTAATTACAGGAGAAAAACTATTAAAAATTCCAACATATGGAAGCTGAACAACACGCTGCTGAATAACCAACAAATCACAGAAGAAATAAAAAAAGAAATCAAACTATACATAGAAATGAATGAAAATGAAAACACAACAACCCAAAACCTGTGGAACACTGTAAAAGCAGTGCTAAGGGGAAAGTTCATAGCAATACAGGCATACCTCAAGAAACAACAAAAAAACTCAAATAAATAACCTAACTCTACACCTAAAGCAACTAGAAAAGGAAGAAATGAAGAACCCCAGGATTAGTAGAAGGAAAGAAATTGTAAAAATTAGAGCAGAAATAAATGCAAAAGAAACAAAAGAGGCCATAGCAAAAATCAACAAAGCCAAAAGCTGGTTATTTGAAAGGATAAATAAAATTGACAAACCATTAGCCAGACTCATCAAGAAACAAAGGGAGAAAAATCAAATCAATAAAATTAGAAATGAAAATGGAGAGATCACAACAGACAACACAGAAATACAAAGGATCATCAAAGACTACTTTCAGCAATTATATGCCAATAAAATGGACAATGTGGAAGAAATGGGCAAATTCTTAGAAAAGTACAACTTTCCAAAATTGAACCAGGAAGAAATAGAAAATCTTAACAGACCCATCACAAGCAGGGAAATTGAAACTGTAATCAGAAATCTTCCAGCAAACAAAAGCCCAGGTCCAGATGGCGTCATAGCTGAATTCTACCAAAAATTTAGAGAAGACCTAACACCTATCCTTTCAAACTCTTCCAGAAAATTGCAGAGGAAGGTAAACTACCAAACTGATTCTATGAGGCCACAATCACCCTAATACCAAAACCTGACAAAGAGGCTACAGAAAAAGGAAACTACAGGCCAGTATCACTGATGAACATAGATGCAAAAATCCTTAACAAAATTTTAGCAATCAGAATCCAACAGCACATTAAAAAGATCATACACCATGACCAAGTGGGCTTTATCCAGGGATGCAAGGATTCTTCAATATCTGCAAATCAATCAATGTAATATGCCACATTAACAAATTGAAAAATAAAAGCCACATGAGTATCTCAATAGATGCAGAGAAAGCCTTTGACAAAATTCAACATCTATTTATGATAAAAAAAAAAAAAACTCTCCAGAAAGCAGGAATAGAAGGAACATACCTCAACATAATAAAAGCTATATATGACAAACCCACAGCAAACATTATCCTCAATGGTGAAAAACTGAGAGCATTTTCCCTAAAATAAGGAAAAAGACAAGGGTGCCCACTTTCACCACTACTATTCAACATAGTTCTGGATGTTTTGGCCACAGCAATCATAGCAGAAAAATAAATAAAAGGAATCCAAATTGGAAAAGAAGAAGTAAAACTCTTACTGTTTGCAGATGACATGATCCTCT
>NW_011495077.1:327804-328053 GCF_000754665.1 Bison bison bison | reverse complement strand
CCACTTGTAAAAGAATGAAACTAGAACACTTTCTAACACCATACACAAAAATAAACTCAAAATGAATTATAGATCTAAATGTAAGACCAGAAAATGTAAAACTCTTAGAGGAGAACATAGGCAAAACACTCTCCGACATAAATCACAGCAGGATCCTCTATGACCCACCTCCCAGAATGTTGGAAATAAAAGCAAAAATAAACAAATGGGACCTAATTAAAATCAAAAGCTTCCGTACAAGAAAGGAAA
>NW_011495077.1:325959-326774 GCF_000754665.1 Bison bison bison | reverse complement strand
ATAATACAGAGTGAAGTAAGCCAGAGAGACAGAGAAGGCAATGGCAACCCACTCCAGTGCTCTTGCCTGGAAAATCCCATGGATGGAGGAGCCTGGTAGGCTGCAGTCCATGGGGTTGCTAAGAGTCGGGCACGACAGAGTGACTTCGCTTTCACTTTTTTTCATTGCATTTCTCCAATGCAAAAAAGCGACTTCACTTTTTTGCATTGGAGAAGGAAATGGCAACCCACTCCAGTGTTCTTGCCTGGACAATCCCAGGGATGGGGGTGCCTGGTGGGGTGCTGTTTATGGGGTGGCACAGAGTCGGACATGACTGAAGCGACTTAGCAACAAGCCAGAGAGAAAAACATCAATATAGTGTACTACCACATATATATGGAATTTAGAAAGGTGGTAACAATAACCCTGTATACGAGACAGCAAAAGAGACACAGATATATAGAACAGTTTTGGACACTGTGGGAGAGGGCGAGGGTGGGATGATTTGGGAGAATGGCATCAACATGTATAATATCATATAAGAAATGAATCACCAGTCCAGGTTCGATGCAGGATACAGGATGCTTGGGAATGGTGCACTGGGATGACCCAGAGGGATGGTATGGGGAGGGAGGTGGGAGGGGGGTTCAGGATTGGGAACACGTGTACACCCGTGATGGATTCATGTTGATGTATGGCAAAACCAATACAATATTGTAAAGTTAAAAAAAAAAAAAAAGAAAGAAAGAAAGAAATGTGGGATGTAGAGAGAGGTGGAGGGATGTTCAAGTGGGTGGGGACAGTGGGTAAATCTATGACTGATTCATGTTGATGTT
>NW_011495077.1:319319-325859 GCF_000754665.1 Bison bison bison | reverse complement strand
ATATATATGGAATTTAGAAAGATGGTAATGATAACCCTGTATGTGAGACAGCAAAAGAGACACAGATGTATAGAACAGTCTTTTGGACTCTGTGGGAGAGGGCGAGGGTGGGATGATTTGGGAGAATGGCATCAACATGTATAATATCATATAAGAAGCGAATCGCCAGTCCAGGTTTGATGCAGGATACAGGATGCTTGGGGCTGGTGCACTGGGATGACCCAGAGGGATGGTATGGGGAGGGAGATGGGAGGGGGGTTCAGGATTGGGAACACGTGTACACCTTTGGTGAATTCATGTTGATGTATGGCAAAACCAACACAATATTATAAAAAAAAAAAAGAAAGAAAGAAAGAAATGTGGGATGTAGAGAGAGGTGGAGGGATGTTCAAGTGGGTGGGGACATGGGTAAATCTATGACTGATTCATGTTGATGTTTGGTAGAAACCAACACAATACTGTAAAGCAATTATCCTTCAATTAAAAATAAATAAATTAAAAAAAAGAGAGAGACATTGCTCTGCCAACATAGGTCCATCTAGTCAAGGCTATGGTTTTTCCAGTGGTCATTATGGATGTGAGAGTTAGACTATAAAGAAAGCTGAGTGCCAAAGAATTGATGTTTTTGAACTGTGGTGTTGGAGAAGACTCTTGAGAGTCCCTTGGACTGCAAGGAGATCCAACCAGTCCATCCTAAAGGAAATCAGTCCTGAATATTCATTGGAAGGACTGATACTGAGGCTGAAACTCCAATACTTTGGGCACCTGATACGAAGAACTAACTCATTGGAAAAAATCTTGATTCTGGAAAAGACAGAAGGTGGGAGAAGAAGGGGACAACAGAGGATGAGATGGTTGGATGGTATCACCAACTCAATGGACATGAGTTTGAGTAGACTCCAGGAGTTGGTGATAGGCAGGGAGTCCTGGTGTGTTGCAGTCCATGGGGTCGCAAAGAGTCAGACACAGGTGACTGACTGAACTGAACTGAACGCATATGAAAGACCAATAATAAACACATATTTTTAACGATTTTTAATTCAGACATTTCTGAATTTCCTTAGTCCATTCTTCTAGTTTACTCTAATCACCAAATGATAAAGATTTTGATGGTTATATTTGTCTTCAATAAGAAATTTAAATCCAAATTTTCAGGGACAAGAATGTTTTTGATGAGTGATAGCTCTAGACATGGTCTATGAACCTAGAGAAATACTTTCTTAGAATGAGTGTTTCCCCTCTAAACCTACACCTGTGCTGCCACAGTACTAACCCCTTCCTGTCTGTGAAAGCAATTCCCTACCCTGGTCCCTACAGCAGGTGGTTGTATCAATTAGAACTCTGGGTTTTGGTACAGGTCCCTCCTCCATGCCTCTCACTGTGGGCTCACTCAGTGCACAGAAATACACTGCAGAGTCCCCCAATTGTGAAGCTGAGATGGTAAGTGTGATGAATTTGCTTGCCTTCTGGAAATTCAATGAGTAGTGACCTTCTGCGGCATTTGGCTTGTTATAAGAGTCCTGGGGAATGAGGAAGGCCATCACCCCCACTGCTGTGTTGCTTGTACCAGAATGGACTATAAGTTGTACCACTGGTGTCATATGTGCAATTCAGGGTCACAGTTTCTTTCTCCTGCACTGACATTGGTGGTTGGTCTTGAGTTACTTTCTGGGCAATACTGGATCCTAGAGGAAAAAAATAGATAGAAGTAGACTGTAGCCATGAAATTAAAAAACACTTGCTCCTTGGAAGGAAAGCTACGGAAAAGCTAGACAGTGTTTAAAAAAGCAGAGACATTACTTTTCCAACAAAGATCTGTATAGTCAAAGCTATGGGTTTTCCAGTAGTCATATGGATGTCATATGGATGTCAGAGTCAGACCAGAAAGTAGGCTGAGTGCTGAAGAATTGATGCTTTCAAATTGTGGTGTTAGAGAAGACTCTTGAGAGTCCGTGGGACTGCAAGGAGCTCAAACTAGTCAATCCTAAAGGAAATCAACCCTGAATATTCATTGAAAGGACTGATGCTGAAGCTGAAGCTCCAATACTTTGGCCGCCTGAGGCAAAGAGCAGACACATTGGAAAAGACCCTGATGCTAGGAAAGATAGAAGACAAAAGAAGAAGGGTGCAGCAGAAGATGAGATGATTAGAGAGTATCACTGACTCAATGGATGTGAATTTGAGCAAACTCCAGGAGATAGCAAGGAACAGGGGAGCCTGGCATTCTGCAGTCCATGAGGTTATAAAGAGTCAGACACAGCTTAGCTACTGAACAAAAACAATAGAGATTTAGGAATAAGTGATGCAGAATAAAGAAATTCTACTTTACACTCAGCTAGGCTTCCTTCCCAGGGTACCCTTAAGACTGCCTGTTCCTTTGGTCCTTAGGTCACAGAGGAGGCACAATCCCATCAGGACCATCCTTACCTAAACACAGTGAAGCCACGACCACCTTCAGAAGGCTGGAGAGAAGCATGTTTCAGCTCTTCCACTGATGGAAAATATCTTCTTCAGTGTCAAGGCTTTTCAAGGTGAGGTGAACCTGGCAGGGTGAGGGAAGAATTGCTGGGTATGTGCTGCTGCTGCCCCACAACAGGAAACAGGGGTGAGTTGATGTAGCAAGTTGAGTAGCAAGTTGATGTAGTTAGTTGAGTAGCAAGTTGATGTGGGTTACATCAACTTCTCTATGAACCAGATGAGAGTCCTACTCACCCCAAACTTCCTTTTGTATTAACCAGTTCTT
The DNA here is from genome assembly GCF_000754665.1 of Bison bison bison. Taxonomy (NCBI): domain Eukaryota; kingdom Metazoa; phylum Chordata; class Mammalia; order Artiodactyla; family Bovidae; genus Bison; species Bison bison. Next base: position 323,116 of record NW_011495077.1, on the reverse strand, counting down.
TGACTGATAGCAATTACATCTTAAAATAAACACAAGTTAAATTTGATATTGCAAAGAAGACTCCGCCCCCGTCCCCCGACAACACACACACACACAATGCTATGTTGGATCATTGCTTCTGTGAAAGAAATCAGTGAGTAACTCTTATTTAAAAATATGGTCTATAATGTATTACGGAAATAATATAAGACATACTAACCATGCAGCCTCACTTCTGTGTTCAGTTCTTCCACCTAAGGTAGAAATAAATCACTTTATGGAAAGACGGCAAAGCACTTTAGCTCTTCTATTCTGCCTATTGTTACAATAAAGCTTCTCCTCACTATCAACATTTTCAGTTGCCCATCTTCGGGCCAGAGCAGGAAAATCGAACCATTCTTTTCTAAAGAGTTTAGGCTAAGGTTGCAGAGATTGACTCCCGTCACAGAAATCCCCTTTTATTCTCTACTAATTTTGACAGTCCAGCTCTGTTCATGAAAGCCAGATTAGATATCTTAGTTTTGTCATTAGGTTATCAAGCTTTTGAATTTATATTCACCCAATTAACTCAACTGGGATAATAAATGAGCCATACCAAACTGTTATATATCCTGTATGCCCAGCTCTAAAGGAAGTACATAGCAGCTGATCTCATACACCTCCATAAGACAGCTAACCCTAAGATCACCACTGATTCCACCCCCAACCCTACACCTGTGCCACCACATCCCTAACCACTTCCTGTCTGTAATAAATCTTTGTGTATGAATATAACAGGAAATCCATGCCTAGGGATATGACTCCACACCATGGCAAACAACAAAGACCCACTGTCTATCACAGCCTATTTCTTGATAAATTAGCCAAAACTTATCTTCCCCCCATAGCTCAGTTGGTAAAGAATCCACCTGCAGTGCAGGAAACCCCGGTTCAATTCCTGGGTCAGGAAGTTCCACTGGAGAAGGGATAGGCTACCCACTGCAGTATTCTTGGGCTTCCCCTGTGGCTCAGCTGGTAAGGAATCTGCCTGCAATGCAGAAGACCTGGGTTCGATCTCTGGGTTGGGAAGATCCCCTGGAGAAGGGAAAGGTTACCCACTCCGGTATTCTGGCCTGGAGAAATCCATGGACAGTATAGTCCATGGGGTCACAAAGAGTCAGACATGACTGAGTGACTTTCACTTCACTGTTCACTTCACATCTGCCTGTCTCAGTAATGACAGCCTCAGTGAAATTGTTTGAAGCATCTTTAGATTTTGCAGTGGAATCTCTATTAAGTTTAATGGAACCACATACAGTAGGAATTGTTCTCTAAGTTAAAAACACCCAACTTTTTTCTAACAACTGGTTGCTTAAATATGAAATATCATTAATTTCTCTTCACATTATTTAAGTCTTTTAAACTTCTCAATTAAAGGATCTCATGACTGTATTCTGTTACTTAAAATACATCCATACCCAGAACAATTCTTTGGACAGTCTCATATCAAACTCTGAATTTATATTTTATTTTAATTTTTGAAATGAGTTAGGTATGGGCGGGGGGTGCTTCCCTGGTAGCTCAGCTGCTAAAGAATCTGCCTGCAATGCAGGAGACCCCAGTTCAATTCCTGGGTTGGGAAGGTGCCCTGGAGAGGGAATAGGCTACCCACTCCAGTATTCATGGGCTTCCCTGGTAGTTCAGTCAATAATCTGCCTGCAATGTGGGAAATCTGAGTTTGATCCCTAGGTGGAAAGATCCCCTTCAGAAGCACATGACAACCCACTCCAATATTCTTGCCTGGAAAATCCCCGTGGACAGAGGAGACTGGGGGGGCTACAGCCCGTGGGGTTGAGAAGAGTCAGACACAACCGAGTGACTAAGCACAGCACAGCACAGGAATGGGGAGTTTGTCGTTACAAAAGGAGAGCACAAGGGAGTTTTGGGGAGCAGTGAAACTTCCGTGTCATTATTTTGTGATGGCTACATGATCTCTACAATGGATTAAAATTCAAAATAAACAGAAATATAAATCAAAAATAGTCAAATTTTCTATGTAATTACTTAGGAATTAAGATTTAAAATACTGAACTCAAAATAGCAAAATAAGAACCTTCTACCATCTTTTCACCCTGCCAAAAACATCAATTTTCACAGTCATACTCCAAGGGAGCTTTGAGAAGTTCAGAAATCCAGCAGAGAAGTTCCAGCACACCGTCTGACATCAGACACACTGAAGAGGGTTAGGGGAACAATTTCACATTACCTTCATCACTCCTTCCCTCAAAGCACACAGTTGGGCTCCAGGGGAAACATTCTTGACCTGCGATTTCTCCACAGAGGAAAGTGAGGGCCTGTGAGTGAGCATCTGCTCTCCAGCTTTGGGAGAACCTACAGAAAAGACTTGCCCCTTTCTCACCTCACCCAGAATACCTTGGTGTGCTGCTCAGCTGGGGAGTGGGGAGCACCTGGGAACAGCAGCCAGGTCTCCAGGAGGGCATTAAAATGGACACGTTTCCTACGACCAAGGCACTGGCTCCATCAGGACTGCCCACCAGTCGCTGGGGATGCCTTGCCTGCCAATCATCAAAAGTGGCCCAGGGATACCAGCCATCACACAACATCTGACTCAAACACCACCCCACCCTGTCACTGCTCCCAGAGCACAAAGAACAGCCAGAGTGAGGCTTTGCAGATGCCTAGTGAGCATGTGCAGAAGGCAGCCCCACTCTCCTGGCCTGGAAGAAACAAGACAGGTGTAAGCAGCCAGCATCCCCCTAAGGAAAGGAAGAAAAATGGAGGCTATCAACACCCAGACTGGCCTCCTAGGATCAAGAGAAGGCCATGAAGTTTGCAGTAAAATGTCCAGAGACAGGAGAAAGTAAATACACCATTTGATTTGCAGTCATTTGAATGTGACATTTTAAAATCACTTTCTATCTTACTTTTCCTCAAATACACAAAAAATATATACTATGACAGGGAGGCCTGGTGTGCTGCGACTCATGGGGTCACAAAGAGTTGGACACAACTGAGCGACTGATCTGATCTGATCTGAAAGGAAAACACATATCACATTTTCTCAATAAGAAAGTGGTCAATGCACATAAAGGGGATGTCAAACAATGTAAAATTGTAATTTATTAATATTTCTCATAGAGCTATTTCAAAGCTGATGTTTGGGAACAAGACAATGAAATGGGGAATGCTCAGTTCAATATTTAATATTAAGTGGAAAAAGATACTAATTAAGATAGGAATTTATAAAAAGAGTAAACTGAATATTAGCAGCATTGTGTGATCATAGAATTGTCAATATCATATTAATTATATAAAGCATTTTCTTATATTTGGCATGTAATTTGTATAATCAGAAAAATATGCTGTTTTCAAAGCACAATATTTTTAAAATCTATTCATAATAAGGATTGTGATATTGATAACAGGGGGAGTATTTATAGAAGAGGAGTCTGAATGGCAAAATGTAAATTTGGTCTTATAATTTAAAAATAAATCAGTAAATTACTAACTCTCTTCAAGAATTCAGTAAGCAACAGGTATCCAACAACATGTTCTAACCCTCTCTAGCTACCCTTGAGCCTAATATCCTTATCCAATGCTTTTTATGGCTTCCCTGATAACTCAGTTGGTAAAGAATTGCCTGCAATGCTGGAGATCCTGGTTTGATTCCTAGGTCTGGAAGATCCCCTGGAGAAGGGATAGGCTACCCATTCCAGTATTCTTGGGCTTCCCCTGTGGCTCAGCTGGTAAAGAATCTGCCTGCAATGTGGGAGACCTGGGTTTGATCCCTGCATTGGGAAGATCCCCTGGAGAAGGGA
>NW_011495077.1:316251-318777 GCF_000754665.1 Bison bison bison | reverse complement strand
GCTGACACCTATGGAGAAAGTAGAAGTCAGAGAAAGGTTGTTAGATTATTTAGCTCTAGAGTTTACTTTCCCTTTTCTACAATAACTAGAAGAAATCTGAATAAAGCCAGTCTTGGCATCTAAAGAATATCTACTAATACACTCTATTTCCCTTAACCCTCAACTCACAGTCCAGCTGCAGCCACAAGAATGTGATTAAAGCTCCAATGGGTATCTTCATTGTTTTTCCTATTTAGAATCAATTGTGGACCTGCAGTCTCCAGCCAGGAGAGCTGTTTCTGTTACCAAGTGATCCCTTCTTTTCTCTAGTGGTTTCTTTCATTGTCTACCCAGCCAATAAGAAAAAGGCTCTGTTTCTGCCCCAAGCCTACCTATCCATTCAGAACCCACTCAATGAACCCTCCACATGTCCTAATCAGCAGAGGTGTACCTCCATCTGGTGGTCACATCTCTACCTACTGAACTCTCTGGTTAAATGTCTTTCTCCTACCTGTGCCTATGAGGGACTCTGATGCATAAAAACAGCAAAGATCAAACAAATTTTGTCTTAGACTGAAAATTTAAATGTACAGTAAGAATGTAGAGATTAAAATTTACACCTCTGCACACAACTGAGTCATTTTTAATAAGTTAGAAGGAGGTAGATGCTGTTGCTCTTTATCCAATGATGGGCCTGATATTAGTTTTGAAATTAGAAAAGCACCATGATTCACTCTTAAACATAAAAATACAAAACTTTCCTTTTCAGCCTGTATACCATGCTCTTTTGTCTACTATGGGGAGAAAATCTTTCTAAAAGGAACATGTAAGCCAAAGAAGAGTATAAGAGAAAAAAGGTCATTTGATATTCTGAATGCCTATTATCTTAGATTGTGTTCCTCTAAGCCGGTCTTGCCTGTTAACTGTGACTGTAGTTAACAATACTGTACCTTTCATTTGAAAGTTACTCGGAGTGCAGACCTTAAATAACTCACCATAATAACAACAAGACAAAAACCCTGGTAATTATGTGCAGTGAAAGATGTGTTCACTAACCTTAGTAGTGTTATCATTTCAAAATATATACATATATCAAATCATTATATTAGACACCTCAAACTCACACATATCTTAAAATCAGTGAGTGACTCAGCCTTAGTGGAATTTCCTCCAGAGTATGAGTATGAGTCAATTCTACTGGCATGCTTCTGCTGCCTTGGCCATCGCTGGCTCAGAGTCTATATTCTATTATTTTTCTTCCAATCTCCACTACAATGTTGTTTCCCCAAGACAATGACATTGATATTTCCCCAATAAAATATTCTTTCCCCAAGACATTTCCCCTTAACTTCTGTGAGCTTCCAGAATTATCTTCCTCTGCCAAAACCACTTTGATTACTTAGAACTTTCTGGTTACCTCTGTGAGAATAAATCCAAGAAAGTCTCAATATTGCCTGTGTCTTCTAGAGAAATAGTGCAAATAGAAGATTGACCCTAAAGAACCTGTCATAAGAAACGGTCCCTGGGCAACCAAGACTACCTCATTTCCAGAGGTAGAAGCCCCTCTCCTGTGATTTGGATTCTCTGGCCCTGTGGATTACAAAGAATAAATTAACCTCTGTTCCATATCTCAAACCTTTAAAATTTTACACAGCTATGGTGAAGAATATCTACTCAATATATAAATATGTATATTTATTAAAATATGCAGGTTTTATGTGTGTTAAACTTTTTGCATTGCAGGCAGGTTATTTACCATCTGAGCCACCAGGGAAGCCCAGGTAATACACAAAGTTTGGAACAATTTTTTATGTGACATTCTTAATTCATCAAAGACTAATTTCCACTTCTCTTCTGGATTTAGAAAGCAATTATTGCTTGTTATAAATTCCCTGGAGGCTCAAACAGTATAGAATCCGCCTGCAATGTGGGAGACCTGGGTTTGATCCCCGGGTTAGGAAGATCCCTGGGAGAAGAGAATGGCAACCCACTTCAATATTCTTGCCTGGAAAAATCCCATGAACAGAGGAACCTGGCAGGCTACAGTCCATGGGGCCGCAAAGAGTCAGACATGACTGAGCAACTAACACTACTATAAAGAATTGTGGAGAGCACTGGTGTTCTTTACTTATAAGTAATCTCACTCAGGCCTCCTATTTTAGTGCCCACCACAAACCTTCAACCCATACATACACAGGCACTGGCAAGAGCAACACCATCTTTCTCAACTATTCAAAGATAACTGGCCCTTCTTTTTTAAACTCTTCCATAGCACACATTGTGACACCTCTTGCACTAAACCTAGGTTTCTTCTTTGTCTAGTCTGTAACACAAGCTTTAATTCTTCCTTACACTTCTCACCTTCTGAAATATTTTTGACATCACTATGTGCTGTGATCTCCTTATTATTCTTTTTGTGATTGCAGGTTTATACCCTTTCTGATTTCTTTACTATCTTAGAGATAAATGTGTATTATTAATCTACTATGTTCATACAAATTTCAGAGAAAACATTTTATTGCACAACATTTTGTATTGTTTAAAGTA
>NW_011495077.1:315174-315868 GCF_000754665.1 Bison bison bison | reverse complement strand
CACTCCAGTGTTCTTGCCTGGAGAATCCCAGGGACGGGGGAGCCCGGTGGGCTGCCGTCTATGGGGTCTCACAGAGTTGGACACGACTGAAGTGACCTGGCAGTAGCAGCAGCAGCTCTCCTATTACTCCTCCTGCATGCTCTGTCAGGAAGACACTGTGCAAATCACCCCTTCTCTGTTGCACTCTGGCTCAGTATATTGTATACAGTATAAAGTATATTGTATACTGAAAGTATAATAAAACTCAGTAAAGCAAAACCCATCAAGTTGGCCTGGAACAACCTGCAGGGCATGGATTTTGACTGCAAGGATGAGCAAGGGACTATTGTATTGTTTATGTGGTTTAACCTTGAAATTACTTTGGCCTTTGATAAAGAACCATTGGTGTCAGACAGTTTTTAGCTTCACTAATAAGATGTTGTGTAAAGGGAAAGTTCCCCAGTGATGCAGTGGTAAAGAATCTGCCTGCAATGCAGCAGACCCAGGCTAGATCTCTGGGTCAGGAAGATCCCCTGGAGGAGGGCATGGCAACCCACTCCAGTATTCTTGCCTGAAAAGTTCCATGGACAGAGGAGCCTGGAAGGCTACAGTCCATGGGGTCCCAAAGAGCCGGACATAACTGAATTGACTGAGTACTTACACAAGGGAAATGTTTACTTCTTGTTCTTATGTTCTAGACATTGGTATGATTTTT
>NW_011495077.1:310313-312784 GCF_000754665.1 Bison bison bison | reverse complement strand
ATTATTAATTTCTTCTCCCATTACTCAACTGTAATATATTTCTAAATAAAAGGACACTCATGATTGCACTCCTATCATTCAAGAAGTATGCGTGTCCAGAACAGATCTTTCGGACATTCTCATAAAAAATTCTTCATTAATAAGTATTTAACCTTAAAAACTGAAAGGGACAATACCAGGCTGTTTATGCATTATTACTCCAGACCCCTTTATAAAACTCAATCCTTAGGGGAAGTATAATTAATTCAAGTAGCTGAACTTGTGCATTGCTCTTGGGCAAGTCAATTTACAAAAAAAAAATTGTATTCAGTGTTAGTCAGTAGGTTTGGAATGCCATTTATAGCTTCCAAATACAATGGAGACAATGAGATATCCTAACTCTCTGATGTTTCTTAGTCTTGGTATATGTCTTATGTACTCCAATTAAAATGAACACTAAATACATGAATTATTTGATGTCATCATGCTACTCAAAGAAATTTTGTCATAAAGACAAAGTCTCTCAGCATGAAAGACTCTGCAGAGTATGGGGTAAAAATGATCAAGCAGATTATCACATTAAACATAATTTTCTGAGTAAAGTCCTTATGCAAGAACCTCTTCTAAAACATAAAGGCAAATCCACAGAAAGGCTCAAAAGTTCCATCTATGTTCAGAATGCCAGACCCTGATTTTGTAAAGAATGACTAGGAATGATTGATTTGTTTCATCCATGAGGACAAAATATATCAAAGCCAAGACAGGAATCTGGTGAAGCTAAATGATCTCCATTGAACTCTTACTAAATCCTTGACATATGGCATCAGGGAAATATTGGCTGCAACATTTTAAAAAATATTGTAGGACATTTTCTAGATTGGTAGATATTGGGGTCAGCTCACGCATTTCACAAAATCCCATAAAATTTGTGAAAGTCGAATATAAACTAGAATACTTTACCAAGGAAATAATTGAGTATTTCCAAAAGAAATTTAAACAATTTCACATCTCCATGGGTTATGAGTATGTACTAGTAACAGTATTTTTATTCTTCACATGGGTTGAAGCAATCATTTGATAAAGCACAGCACTCACCATAATTAAAAATGAACTTGATATGGTGTTTACTACCTGTGTCATTTCAAATTGTATCTATATAAGGAAGCAGTTTCTCTGAGACAGTTATATAAAGTTTTGCCCTCACTCAGAAATTTTACTACTCTTATTGTCCCCCTATCTTCTGAAGAAGTGGAAAGAACAAATGGAATATTAGAACTGAAATGAATTACAGTATCAGACACCCTTGAATTACTGTGGCCTAATACATTATTAATCAGTCTTGGCCCCGATGGCCCTTTCTTCCCTCACAAAGTCACACGTTGTCTCACTACCAGCTGGTCCCTGATATGCCCAGGTAACTCACAAGGGCCCAAACCACACGTATTCCAATCTTTCACCAACTGAACTAAATAAATAAACTCATTATAGTCAGTCTTTTCATCACAGGCACAGGTTGATTTCCTAGCCTTTCATTTAATCAGCTTTTTCATGACAACCTGGGTGACCAGGTGCTGCCAAAATATCCAGAGAAAAACTACCATTGAACTTGTGGAAATGACTTTAACATGTTCTATTTGTTATCAGGACTGGAAAAGGTCAGTTTTCATTCCAATCCCAAAGAAAGGCAATGCCAAAGAATGCTCTAACTACTGCACAATTGCACTCATCTCACACGCTAGTAAAGTAATGTTCAAAATTCTCCAAGCCAGGCTTCAGCAATATGTGAACCGTGAACTTCCTGATATTCAAGCTGCTTTTAGAAAAGGCAGAGGAACCAGAGATCAAATTGCCAACATCTGCTGGATCATGAAAAAAGCAAGAGAGTTCCAGAAAAACATCTATTTTTGCTTTATTGACTATGCCAAAGCCTTTGACTGTGTGGATCACAATAAACTGTGGAAAATTCTGAAAGAGATGGGAATACCAGACCACCTGATCTGCCTCTTGAGAAATCTGTATGCAGGTCAGGAAGCAACAGTTAGAACTGGACATGGAACAACAGACTGGTTCCAAATAGGAAAAGGAGTTCGTCAAGGCTGTATATTGTCACCCTGTTTATTTAACTTCTATACAGAGTATATCATAAGAAATGCTGGACTGAAAGAAGCACAAGCTGGAATCAAGGTTTCCAGGAGAAATATCAATAACCTCAGATATGCAGATGACACCACCCTTATGGCAGAAAGTGAAGAGGAACTAAAAAGCCTCTTGATGAAAGTGAAAGAGGAGAGTGAAAAAGTTGGCTTAAAGCTCAACATTCAGAAAATGAAGACCATGGCATCCGGTCCCATCCCTTCATGGGAAATAGATGGGGAAGCAGTGGAAACAGTGTCAGACTTTATTTTGGGGGGCTTCAAAATCACTGCAGATGGTGAATGCAGCCATGAAATTAAAAGACGCTTACTCCTTGGAAGGAAAGTTATGACCAACCT
>NW_011495077.1:307101-307632 GCF_000754665.1 Bison bison bison | reverse complement strand
AGGTATGGGGAGGGAGGTGGGAGGAGGGTTCAGGATGGGGAACACAGGTATACCTGTGGCGGATTCATTTCGATATTTGGCAAAACTAATACAATATTGTAAAGTTTAAAAATAAAATTAAAAAAAAATAAAGTGAACTTTCTCTCAAATCTGAGAAAGAATCTGAAAAAAATAGGAAACACTGCCATCTTGTGTTCAGCAGGTTTTTACAAAATGTAATGTGCTCTAGAGAGGGCTTCCCTGGTGGCTCAGACTGTAAAGAATCTGCCTGCAAGAAGGAGACCCAGGTTCAGTCCCTGGGTCGGGAAGATCCCCTGGAGAAAGGAATGGCCAGCCACTCCAGTATGTGTTCTAGAACAGTGCTTCTCAAATTTACTACGCATACAAAACACCTAAAGATTTTGCCAAGATGCAAATTCTGTTCCATTAGGACTGGGATAGGACTGGATAGTCTAAGTTTCTAACAAACTTACTGGTGATGTTGGTGCTGCTGGTCCTCAGATCACACTTTAAGTAGCAAGTCTAGAACAA
>NW_011495077.1:305202-307001 GCF_000754665.1 Bison bison bison | reverse complement strand
GAGAACTGAGTAAAATGGCAGAGACTATCATCTTAGATATGGTCTTCAACTAAAGACAGAAGAGGATGTTGAGGGTGGTGATTTGGGACTTCAAAAGGGCAGATGGCAATTCACATGCAGATGGAAAACAAATTTTGATAAACAAATGTTTGCTGGGCCATGTAGAGACAATGGGACACAGAGAGGAACTTTAACAAATAGACTTTTCTTGGTTCCTGTCTACACACTATTTCATACTATAATTATCTATGGTGATGGCTTCCTTCCTGGAACAGGTCCTCTATTTACATTTTAGGCAATTAAGGGAGAGATGAAAAATTCTTCAGGAGTCTTTTGGGCTTTCAGAATAACTAACCTGAATTAATCCTCATGCCAAAGATACATTTTCAGGTGGCAAATTTTGTTCCCCTGTGAGATAAAAGGCCTGGAAGGGCCAGAAAGAGCACTATCACCAGAGACATCTACAAAGAATGTGGACTAGCTGTGCTGGAGAAAACTTGGCAGGGCCTGGAGACCAAAGTCCTCCCTGTTTCCCCAACTCACACAGTCAGTATCAGCAACGCTGAGACTATAAAATGGACCCCCCCATATGTGGTTAATCCAGTGCTCTATCTCACACCCTTTGGCCCTTTAAGTAACTCTCATTTTGTTTTCTAAGTTTTTGTGGGTTACACAGGCAGCAGTTCTGTTTGCTGTGAGTGGTTGGCAGGGCTTGGTTATAGGCGGCGGATGGCAGGGCCCTGCTGAGCGTCTGCTACAATACAGAGGTAGGTGGCTGAAATGCAGGCTGGGAGGCTGTGATATAAAAGGAGCTCTGTCTGAGTCTGGTGTCAGAGGTCACCCTCAGTCTTCTGTTTCTCACACTCACTTTCATGTATTAGGATCAAGACTACCAAGCCTCTTCCCAAATCTTGTCGGTACCACTGTCAGGATACTGGAGAATAATTTGTTCAGTTACAGGTCACAATGGCCTTTTCACCCTCCTGAAAACCCAGGGGCTAGGGATTCTGTTCCATCTTTTGGCTGCTCATCCCTAGACAGAAACACTAAGCCAGATACAGGAGGTTGACACTAACACTCTTAAGAGCCATATTTTCTTCCCACAACCCCAGGTATAACCAAAGATGAAGCAGAGTGCATCCTGATCCTCCTCACTCCATCCTGTAGGCTGCGGATCTCTTTGTCTTCATCACCAGGAAGCCTCCAACTCACAGTCCACTAGAAGCCACAAAATCACTAAAAACTCCCAGGAACTGTAGCATTCTTCTCCCCAACTGTGGCTTGAAAGGTGGACTCAGCCTCCTCAGTCAGAGAGCTACTGTCTTTAGTTTGGCAAGTATTACTGGTTTCTTCTATTGGAGGAAGTCTCCACCTCCTACCCAACTAATCCATGACAAGCCTCTTCAGTCCTTTACATACACACATTGACCTAAATCAACTCAAAAAATGGGCCAAAGAACTAAACAGACATTTCTTCAAAGAAGACATACAAATGGCTAACAAACACATGAAAAGATGCTCAACATCACTCATTATCAGAGAAATGCAAATCAAAACCACTATGAGGTACCATTTCACGCCAGTCAGAATGGCTGCAATCCAAAAGTCTACAAGCAATAAATGCTGGAGAGGGTGTGGAGAAAAGGGAACTCTCTTACACTGTTGGTGGGAATGTAAACTAGTACAGCCACTATGGAGAACAGTGTGGAGATTCCTTAAAAAACTGGAAATAGAACTGCCTTATGATCCAGCAATCCCACTGCTGGGCATACACACTGAGGAAACCAGAAGGGAAAGAG
>NW_011495077.1:301382-301874 GCF_000754665.1 Bison bison bison | reverse complement strand
AGAAGACTCTTGAGAATCCCTTGAATTGCAAGTAGATTAAACCAGTCAATCCTAAAGGAAATCAACCCTGAATATTCATTGGAAGGACTGATGCTGAAGCTGAAGCTCCAGTACTTTGGCCACCTGAGGCGAAGAACCGACTCATTAGAAAAGACCCTGATTCTGGAAAAGATTAAAGGCAGGAGGAGAAGGGGGAAGCAGAGGATGAGATGGCTGGATGACATCGACTCAGTGGATGAGTTTGAGCAAACTCAGGGAGATAGTGAAAGACCGGAGAGTCTGGCATGCTGCAGTCCATGGGGTCACAAAGAGTCAGACATGACTTAGCCACTGAACAAAAATAATTTATGTTATTACAAATACCAGTAGGTTTAAACATTTTCCATATTTGTGAACTATGTTGCTTTTTCTGTGTAAATTACCTCATCATATCTTCTGTACATTTACTTACTTGGATATTAATATTTTTCTTTTAATGCATTTAAAAATTAT
>NW_011495077.1:300372-301282 GCF_000754665.1 Bison bison bison | reverse complement strand
TAGCAATCACTACAGTTAGTATTTTGATTCTTCCCAACTATCACTTTTAAATAATCATTGTAGATTTTTAAATAAATACCATTTATTTGCTATTATATAATATTCCATTTGGCTGATTAATCCTTTCAAGATTATACATTTTGGTTTTTAATTTTTGGATGGTATAAATAACTTTATAAATAACTTTGTAAATAATTATTTTTTTATAAATTGAAGTTTTCCTGAAGACAGATTCTCTATAGAAAATTATGAGAAAAAAAATAAGTTTAAAAATAAATAAGTTTAAAAATAATAAGAAGAAAGTAAAAATAAATTGTAAAAAAGAAATTATACTTTTTAAGAGTTTCCAAAATTGCTTGGAGATGTATTCTCTCACTAGAGCATGTCAATATCACTGCATCATATCCAAATTCTTTTTTTTAATTGCCATTAAATTATTCCTATAATTCCTTAATAGGCTTTTTAAAGTTATCCATTTATATTTATATCACTTAATGGCAAATAGAAGGGGGGAAGTAGAAACACTGACCGATTTTATTTTCTTGGGCTCCAAAATCACTGTGGACTGTGATCGAAGCCATCAAATTAAAAGACACTTGCTCCTTAGCAGTAAAGCTATGACAAAATTAGACAGTGTATTAAAAAGCAGAAGCATCACTTTGTGAACAAAGATCCATATAATCAAAGCTGTGGTTTTCCAGTAGTCATGTATGGATGTGAGAGTTGGACCATAAAAACAGGTGAATGCCAAAGAATTGATACTTTCAAATTATGGTGCTGGAGAAGACTCTTGAGAGTCCCTTGAATTGCAAGTAGATTAAACCAGTCAATCCTAAAGGAAATCAGCCCTGAATATTCATTGAAAGGACCGATGCTGAAGCTGAAGCTCCAGTACTTTGGCCACCTGAGG
>NW_011495077.1:296019-297231 GCF_000754665.1 Bison bison bison | reverse complement strand
ACCCTGTTCACAAAAGTTCTGCACTCACAGTCCAGCTGCAGCCACAAGAAGAGGATCCAAGGTCCCATAAGTGTCTTCATTGTTCTCCAAATTGGGACCTGCGATCTCTAGCCAAGACAGCTACTTCTATTACCAGGTTATCTCTTCCTTTCCTCCAAAGCACAATGGTTTCTTAACGTTTCAACACAGGCATCTGCTTTTGCTATTAGAGTCAACCAAAAGGAAGCATTCACGTATTCTTCCTTGACAAAAGTGCTCTGCCATCTTGTGGTCAGATCCCCAATGCTAAACCAACTAGTCAAATCCTCCTTTGTCCTGTATCTGTGGGAGACTCTGACTCACAAACAGCAATAGGTGAAATAAATAAAGTCCCAAAGGTGTTTCCAAACAAAAATTATGTGGATTAGCAAAAAGCAGACACAGTGAAAATGTAGAGCTCAGAATTCCATTCATCTTTTCAGCACACATTGAATCATTTTGAATAAATTTGAAGAAGTTAGATGTTTCTAACTTTTTTTTTTTTTCAAAAACAAGCTTAGTCTCCTTGAAAGAAGAAAATGCCATGATTGACTCTGCTAAGCAACTGAGGAGTAAAATTTTTCCTTCTTATCTTCTCTAGCTTTTTTAATTGGCCAGAGAGTTCATCAGCCAAATCACCCATTTTAGTTCAGCTCTCACAAAGGAAAACTCTTTCTAAAAGCAACATTTAAGCACAAGGGCTGGAGAAAGAGACAAATAAATTCATAACTATGTAAATAAAATATCAGATGCTTGCTATTGCAGACTCTGCTAAGCCTGGCCTTGCAGTGATCTCCTTATTCCCAGAAATGGACAGTGCCATGTGGCAAAACATGAATGTTTCTTTAGTAAAAGTTACTGCTAGACTGTACAGTAATGGATAAGAAGAGGAAGAAAGACTTCCATAAGTTAGCATTAGTCCAACCATAGGGAAGAGTTTGGCTGTGGACTGTGGTAGGAAATCTGACATTCACTTTGAAATTTTTTCCTCCAGAAGAACAGATCATCTGAAATTATGAATAATCCTAGTAGAGCTATTCCCTGGACAAATCCTCAGCTGTATAAATTTTTAAATTAAATCTTGCCTTGCTTTAAAAGAAATTGATATGGAAGAGATTCTGGATTGATGTGGCAACATATGAGGCTACAGAAATTACTTTCTCCCACAGACACATCAAATCTACAACTACATAC
>NW_011495077.1:293875-294016 GCF_000754665.1 Bison bison bison | reverse complement strand
CCTAACCAAGAAACCTTGACAAGCCACCTGTACAAACCCACACAGAGTGAGGAAACACCACAATAAATAGAACTCCACAAACTGCCAGAATACAGAAAGGACACCCCAAACTCAGCAATTTAAACAAGATGAAGAGACAGA
>NW_011495077.1:290941-292047 GCF_000754665.1 Bison bison bison | reverse complement strand
TTCTTTTTCTTCTTCTTTTTTAACTATTGTATTTTTAAATTCCAAACTCTACTCTTAGTATTTTAACTTTTGCTTTTTGGTCATTAGTTATCAATTTTGTACCTATATTTTCTTTATAATTTTTGCGACCTTGTTTGTTTTTGTTTGTTCGTTTTTTCTCTCTTTCTTTTCCTTCTTCTTTTCTTTAACATCATATTTTTGTAATTCCAAACTCTACTCTAAATTTTAAATTTTTGCTTTTATGTATTTGTTACCAATTTTGTACCTTTAAGAACCCAATCTTCAGTACCCATTTTTCACTAGGGAGCGAGACTACTGGCTTAACTGCTCTCTCCCCCTTTGGACTCTCCTTTTTCTCCACTCGGTCGCCTGTGTCTCCTCCCTAACCCCTCTCTACTCTACCCAACTCTGTGAATTTCTGTGTGTTCCAGACGGTGGAGAACACTTAGGGAACTGATTACTGGCTGGATCTGTCTCCCTCCTTTTCATTACCCCCCTTTATCCTCCTGGCCACCTCTGACATCTTCCTCCTTCTTCTCTTCTCTGTATAACTCTGTAAACAACTCTGAGCGGTCCAGTTGTGGAGTGCACATACGTAAGAGATTACTGAATAGCCCACTCTCTCCTCTGTTGATTCCACCTCATCTCATTCGGGTCACCTCTAACTCCCTCCTCACTCTTCTCTTCTCCATATAATGCTGTAAACCCCTCTGGGTGAAACAAGTTTCAGGGCAAGACATACCAAGCAAATTCTCCAGCAGCAAGGAACACAGCCCTGAGCTCCAAGATACAGGCAGACCAAAGTCACCCCAAAACCACAGAAATCCCATAACGCATTACTGGACATTTCATTGCACTCCAGAGAGAAGAAATACAGCTCCACCCACCAGAACACCGACACAAGCTTCCCTAACCAAGAAACCTTGACAAGCCACCTGTACAAACCCACACAGAGTGAGGAAACGCCACAATAAAGAGAACTCCACAAACTGCCAGAATACAGAAAGGACACCCCAAACTCAGCAATTTAAACAAGATGAAGAGACAGAGGAATACCCAGCAGATAAAGGAACAGGATAAATGCCCACCAAACAAAACAAAAGAGG
>NW_011495077.1:285551-286943 GCF_000754665.1 Bison bison bison | reverse complement strand
GCTGGGCATACACACTGAGGAAACCAGAAGGTAAAGAGACACGTGTACCCCAATGTTCATCACAGCACTGTTTATAATAGCCTGGACATGGAAGCAACCTAGATGCCCATCAGCAGATGAATGGATAAGAAAACTGTGGTACATAAACACAATGGAGTATTACTCAGCCATTAAAAAGAATACATTTGAATCAGTTCTAATGAGATGGATGAAACTGGAACCTATTACACAGAGTGAAATAAGCCAGAAAGAAAAACACCAATACAGTATACTAACGCATATATATGGAATTTAGAAAGATGGTAACAATAACCTTGTGCACGAGACAGCAAAAGAGACACTGATGTATAGATCAGTCTTATGGACTCTGTGGGAGAGGGAGAGGGTGGGGAGATTTGGGAGAATGGCCTTGAAACATGTATAGTATCATGTATGAAACGAGTCGCCAGTCCAGGTTCGATGCACGATACTGGACGCTTGGGGCTGATGCACTGGGACGACCTAGAGGGAGGGTATGGGGAGGAAGGAGGTAGGAGGGTTCAGGATGGGGAACACAGGTATACCTGTGGTGGATTCATTTCAATATTTGGCAAAACTAATACAATATTGTAAAGTTTAAAAATAAAATAAAATTAAAAAAAAAAAAGAAAGTGAAAGTGAAGTCACTCAGTCGTGTCCTACTCTTTATGACCCCATGGACTGTAGCCTACCAGGCTCCTCTGTCCATTGGATTTTCCAGGCAGTAGTACTGGAGTGGATTGCCATTTCCTTCTCCAGGGGATCTTCCCAACCCAGGGCTCGAACCCAGGTATCCCACACTGTAGACAGACGCTCTACCGTCTGAGCCACCAGGGAAGCATATTAACTAAGTGAAGGATAAAAATCATGATGATCATCTCAATAGGTTTAGAAGAAGTATTTTATAAAATACAATTTTCAATCATGATTTTTAAAAACACTCCAAACAAAATGAATATAAAGGGAATGTACTTCAACGTAATAAAGCTATATGTGACTACCCCACAGCTAACATCATACTTGACAGTGAAAAGCTGAAAGTTTTTCTTTTTAAGATCACAAACAAGACAAGTAGGTCCACTTTCGTCATTATTCAATACAGTACTAAAAGTCCTAGCAAGAGCCAATTAGGCAAGAAAAAAGAAATTAAAGGCATTCAAACTGGAAAGGAAGAGCCAAAACTGTTTGCAGATGACATGACATTACATGCCACCACAAAATAATTAAAAATAAAACTACCATATTACCCAGCGATTCCACCTCTGGGTATATATCCAAAGGAAATGAAAACTAGGATATCATAGAGGTATCTGCATTTCCGAGTTTACTGCAGCATTACTCACAATAGCCAAGATATGGAAACAATGTAAGTGT
>NW_011495077.1:281378-283885 GCF_000754665.1 Bison bison bison | reverse complement strand
GGAGATCAGTCCTGGGTGTTCATTGGAAGGACTGATGTTGAAGCTGAAACTCCAATATTTTGACCACCTGATGTGTCAGAGCTGACTCATTTGAAAAGACTCTGATGCTGGGAAAGACTGAGGGCAGGAGGAGAACAGGACTACAGAGGATGAGATGGTTGGATAGCATCACTGACACAATGTACATGGGTTTGGTTGGATTCCGAGAGTTGGTGATGGACAGGGAGGCCTGGCATGCTGCGGTTCATGGGGTTGCAAAGACTCGAACACGACTGAGTGAGTGAACTGAACTGAATCATAGTGCAATATATAAATATGTCAAATCAAAACATTGTACACTTTAAACTTATACAATGTTATATGTCAATTATATCTCAGTTTAAAAAAAAAAAAACTGTTGGAAGAGATAAATACATCTTGAATGCATTCACAAAACAACATTCACTCCTTGCTCACTACATTGCAGCAAGGATGACAATATTAAAATAGAAATTATATCATGTCAATGTGGAGTTTTCATTTAGCCAACAGCTTTGTCTTTATACTTTGAATAAAATCCATACTCTTCACAAACATTTGAATGCTGTGGCCCCAGACTACTTCTTCTATCTTTTCTTATATTCCTGATGCTCACCTCCATTAATTTAGCCAGCTTTGCTCTAATATTTCTTATCCTTCAAGTCTCAGATTAAAAAATCACATTTCAACTGATAAATACATAAACAAAAATGTTGCATATTTCTACGATGGAATATTATTCTGCCTTTAAAAAGAATGAAATTTTGAGACATGCTACAAAATGGGTGAACCTGGAATACATTATGCTAAAGTGAAATAAGCCAGGCACAAAAGGACAAATACTATATGATTTATTCCATTTACATGAGACTTAGAATAGGCAAATTACTAAATTATATGACACAATCTGTATAGCTTAAACTTTGATTCTCCTCTTCTAACTACATACTGAAGTACTGAGGACCATAGAACATGACCAAGTTAGTTTTGTGAAGTTTCATGTCCTAATGCTGGGTGAGTGGACATAGTAGTGTGAAGGAATATTTCTGGAAGCAATTCCTACAGTAGGATTGACTAGAAAAATCTTACCTATACACAGAAGTCGCTGTGCATCACATTAATATATCTCATTTGATGCAAACTAAATGTGTCCTCAACTCAATCTTACCCCTATAACTGGATTTCCAAAAATGTCTGAAGCTACTCCAATACTATCTGAAATAAGGGGAAGCATGATACAGGAGTAGTGAGCATGGGAATGATTGTTCTAACCAATTGCCACTAAAATGGCTTGCTTTTAAATTTTTTCACATAAAAAAAAGTGACCACCCTACAGGACCCCTCCCAGAACTTGGCCTCCATCAGGTCTCTGTCAGGTCTCATTGAGTCTCTTACAAGGTCTTTCTAATTGTCTTTAAGGCTTAATCTTGTCCCAGTCTTCCTCAATGAGTTATTCCTCAGGGCACAGACTGTGATACTTCTAAAATTATAAATTAGATTAGATCACCCCAAAACCCTTCAAATGCTTCCTGTTACATATAGAATAAAATATAAATCTAACCATAATGTTATAAGTCCACATAAAACTGAGCTGCTGATTACCTCTTTGCCATTATCACCCACCTCTCTTTTTTCACTACTTTATGGGAATATCATAATATATATCACAATATCCCAGCCATCTTTCTTTCACAAATAAATCAAATTTCCTCCTGCCTTAGGACCCTTACTGCATTTGAAAACTCTTCCTTACCCCAGATCTTAACACTGCTTTTCACCCCCTTTTTTTTTCACCCCTTTTTTTTTTTGAAATTCAAATCTTAGTTGGAGTTTTTAGAACATTGAGCAACTAACCACACAACCACTGTGATTCTTTTTAATTTTATGCTGTTTTATTTTATTAATGTCACTTAAGTTTTGAAGTCATTAGTTTGTTTTCTTGTCCTATCTCCCCACAGTAGAATAAAAAAATCCATATGTGTAGGAAACTTGTCTGTATTGCAGAAAAGGTATCTTTAACCATGAGACAAATGCCTACCATCAGTTCAGTTCAGTTCAGTCACTCAGTCATGTCCGACTCCTTTTGTGACCCCATGAATCGTAGCACGCCAGGCCTCCCTGTCCATCACCAACTCCCGGAGTTCACTCAAACTCATGTCCATTGAGTCAGTGATGCCATCCAGCCATCTCATCCTCTGTCGTCCCCTTCTCTTCCTGCCCCCAATCCCTCCCAGCATCAGGTTCTTTTCCAATGAGTTAACTCTTCACATGAGGTGGCCAAAGTATTGGAGTTTCAGCTTTAGCATCAGTCCTTCCAATGAACACCGAGGACTGATCTCCTTTATGATGGACTGGTTGGACCTTCTTGCAGTCCAAGGGACTCTCAAGAGTCTTCTCCAACACCACAGTTCAAAAGCATCAATTCTTCAGTGCTCAGCTTTCTTTAGAGTCCAACTCTCACATCCATACATGACTATTGCAAAAACCAT
>NW_011495077.1:280783-281144 GCF_000754665.1 Bison bison bison | reverse complement strand
TTTGTTGGCAAAGTAATGTCTCTGCTTTTTAATATGCTGTCTAGGTTGGTCACAACTTTTCTTCCAAGGAGCAAGCATCTTTTAATTTCATGGCTACAGTCACCATCCACAGTGATTTTGGAGCCCCCCAAAATAAAGTCTGTCACTGTTTCCCCATCTATTTTCCATGAAGTGATGGGACCAGATGCCATGATCTTAGAGATAGATTCAGGGATTAGATCTGATAGACAGAGTGCCTGATGAACTATGGACGGAGGTTCGTGACATTGTACAGGAGACAGGCATCAAGACCATCCCCATGGAAAAGAAATGCAAAAAAGCAAAATGGCTGTCTGTGGAGGTATTACAAATAGCTGAGAAA
>NW_011495077.1:276898-277791 GCF_000754665.1 Bison bison bison | reverse complement strand
CCACACCTTACATCTGCTACTCAAATTCCTTTAACAGATATTAAATGGAGAAGTGGACCCCTCACTAGTTCCTACTGACCAGCTAGGAAAAGATATTTGATGTAGAATCAGTTACCAAAACAGGAAGTGGAGGAGAATAAGAAAAGGCACAAGTTCAGAGTCAAGACAGACCTAAATCCAAATCCCAGCTCTTCCACCTTGTGACCTAGGGCAACTTTCTCCTTGGAGCCTCAGTTTCTTCATCTATAAAATTGAGACAATAACACCTACTTCAGAGTCAGCCTGTTGTAAACAGTCAGCTGCTGCTGCTGCTGCTAAGTCACTTCAGTCATGTCTGACTCCGTGTGACCCCATAGATGGCAGCCCATTAGGCTCCCCCGTCCCTGGGATTCTCCAGGCAAGAACACTGGAGTGGGTTGCCATTTCCTTCTCCAATGCATGAAAGTGAAAAGTGAAAGTGAAGTTGCTCAGTCGTGTCCAACTGTTTGCGACCCCACGGACTGCAGCCTACCAGGCTCCTCCATCCATGGGATTTTCCATGTAAGAGTAATGGAGTGGGGTGCTATTGCCTTCTCCGAAACAGTCAGCAGTAAACTGTAATTGCTTCTCATTCCTTTCCTTCTTTTCTAACCCACATTAAAGAACCGTGACCAGTAGAAAGCAGTTGTGTAGGAATTATAGTATATGTGACTTTTAATGTATATATGGATCATTCACTCTTCCTTCAAGAAATACCCAGTAGAGAATCCCCTGGCAGTCCAGTGGTTAGGACTTCAAGTTTCCATTGCAGGGTGTATGTGGGGAACTAAGATTCCACAGCCAAAAAAAAACAAAAAACAAACAAAACAAAACAAAACAAAAAAATAAACTCAGTAACAGTAAAAAAAAAAAAA
>NW_011495077.1:275726-275979 GCF_000754665.1 Bison bison bison | reverse complement strand
GGGTGGGGTCCTACTCCGTAGTTCAGGGGTCAGGTGTTTGATGAGCCAGCCTCCCTATTGTTCAGTTGCCGATGCTGGCGTGTACAGGGAGAGAGGCTATAGTGATGGCTCCACCCCCTACATGTGACTCAGCAGTATCGCCTTGCTTCCATGGCTGCTCGGCTTTTCTGCACAGGCATTGCACACCACAACTCCTCCCTCACATCCCCTTAATCTGTCTCTGTGCAGTCAACAGCAGCCTTCACCCTGGGAT
>NW_011495077.1:264476-274421 GCF_000754665.1 Bison bison bison | reverse complement strand
ACAGTCCAGCTCTCACATCCATACATGACCACAGGAAAAACCATAGCCTTGACTAGATGGACCTTTGTTGGCAAGGTAATGTCTCTGCTTTTGAATATGCTATCTAGCTTGGTCATAACTTTCCTTCCAAGGAATAAGCGTCTTTTAATTTCATGGCTACAATCACCATCTGCAGTGATTTTGAAGCCCCCCAAAATAAAATCTGACACTGTTTCCACTGTTTCCCATCTATTTCCCATGAAGTGATGGGACCAGATGCCATGATCTTCATTTTCTGAATGTTGAGCTTTAAGCCAACTGTTTCACTCTCCTCTTTCATTTTCATCAAGAGGCTCTTTAGTTCCTCTTCACTTTCTGCCATAAGGGTGGTGTCATTTGCATATCTGAGGTTATTGATGTTTCTCCCGGCAATCTTGATTCCAGCTTGTGCTTCTTCCAGCCCAGCTTTTCTCATGACTTACTCCGCATATAAGTTAAATAAACAGGTTGACAATATATAGTCTTGACATACTCCTTTTCCTATTTGGAACCAGTCTGTTGTTCCATGTCCAGTTCTAACTGTTGCTTCCTGACTTGACTAGACTTCCTCACAATTTAGTGCTTCCTGGGTGGCGCTAGTGGTAAAGGAGTATAGGAGTGTCAGTGTAGGAGATCTAAGAGGTGTGGGTTTGATCCCTGGGTCGGGAAGATCCCCTGGAGGAGGGCATGGCAACCCCACTCTAGTATTCTTGCCTGGAGAATCCCACGTACAGAGGAGCCTGGTGGGCTACAGTCCATGGGGTTGTAGTCGGACACGACTGAAGAGACTTAGCACAGAGGGCAGCAAGGAAGCCAGTGTAAGTATCACAAAACATCTGAGTAGGACACCAGGTGGCAGTGCTTCAGCTTTCATGCCTGCTACATGCAGTGTGCCAGAGTCTGATTCTCAAGGAAGGAAAATAGAAAGATTTAAATAAAGAATTCACCAGGTAAAGATGAGTAAAGATGTAAAGGAACTTCAGAGATAACACAATGTAGATATTTGGGAAGATAGCATCACAGGAGTGTTTAAAGAGTAATATGCCATCGTAGCCCTCAATTTTCCCAGCATACTATTATATAAAAAACTTGCTGAAGCATTCAGCACTGTTAACTGGTTAGTGGATGATTTCCTCATCTACTCATCCTGGGACTTTGTGCCTAGGTTTGGAATCTTCTATTCTAGTTCACTTTTGGTTTCAGTTTAAACCAGTAATGTCACCATCACTCAGATGTCCAGCCACCCTATTTTGAGTCCAAGTGCTTCTCCATAGTCCAGACCTTGCTCCTCAGGAGCCCCTTAAAATGCTACACTCTGGTGGTTAATAAAAGGTAGAGAAGCATTTCACAGTTAGGAAAGTTATGGCTCATTTCCCAAAGATTAAAAAAAAATGAAACAATAAAACCTATCTCATAGGGTTTTGATATTTAAATTAGATGATGAGTCTGAAATGCATACCACAGTGCCTGACATAGAATAAGCTCAAAAAATATCATCTTTCTTTTTTTCTAGTGAAACCTGCCTTTTCTTCAATGTCCAGAATCTGTGACTTGTTACTACTTTTTTTTTTTTCTCCACATTGGTTTGATGAGGAAAACTATAGGAAATTTATTTAATCACTTATTTTCTTTGAGACAGTCATTATTTTTCCCTGTCCTCTTGGGTCGTATTCTCCTAGCTACATTAGTGCATTCAGGGTGCTGTAAGGACACAGATGGAGCACTCAGAGGAAGCTTTATTTTCACTTACCTGATGAATAATAATATTATTTTTAGTATATTTATTAGGTATTGAATATCAAATTTCTGAATTGGATCTCCAAGATTGTCCCATTCTTCCTGACTGTTTTCTTTACTGATTAATTTGTATGTGCTTTATATATTTTTTCATTTGAGTCCTTTTTCAGAAATATGCATTGCAAATATAGTTTAAAAGTCTGCACATTGACTTTCCACCCTCTTAGCATTGATATTCAACACAGACATTTTAATATATATCTTCATTTTCATAAGAAGCTAGCTTGAAAGTTTTATTTGTTTATTTTATTAAACACTTTAAAAATACTTTTCCTTTGTAACTTCTATTGGTCTGGATGAGAAGTCAGGTATCACTGTTTTTTCAAAGTTCTGAAAACTCTTATTTTTTCCAGTAGATTTATTATCTCTACTTTTAAAATTAATTTTTATTGGAGTATAGTTGCTTTACAATGTTAGTTGCTGTTGTACAGCAAAGTGAATCAGTTATAGGTATACATATATCCACTCTTTTTCAGATTGTGCTCCTGTATAGGTCATTATAGAATATCGAGTAGAGTTTCCTGTGTTATACAGAAGGTTCTCATTAGTTATCTATTTTATATATAGCAGTGTGTATATGTGAATCTCAGTCTGCCAGTTTATCCCTCATATCCCTTTCCCCCTTTGGTAACCATAATTAGTTTTCTACATCCTGGACTCGATTTCAGTTTTGTAAACACCTTCATTTGTACATACCACTTTTTAAAATTCCATCTGATAAAAGAGATATCAGATGACACTTGTCTTTCTCTGTCTGACTTACTTCACTCAGCATGGCACTCTTTGGGTCCATCCATGACACTGCAAATGGCACTGTTTTGTTCTTTCTCATGGCTGAATAATATTCAATTGTATATATGCCATATCTTTTTTATCTATTGTTCCATCATTGGACATTTAGGTTGCTTCCACGTCCACCTACTGTAATTAGTGCTGCAATGAACATTAGAGTGCTTATATCTTTTCTGCTTGTATAGACTACTCCATCAACTCTAGCAACTGCCTGAGTTCTAATCTGTATATATAACTAATCTCTTATTCGACATCACTGATGGTCTGCTTCCCTGATTGTACCTTAATTGACACAAAGTCTAAGAAGAAAGGACTTCTTCTTAGGAAATTATTTTCATAACAATTCCAGATAACTATACCCAGATTTGTGATGTGAGTGTATTTTAGTGAAGCAGTCACTTTAAATTATTATGAAGCAAGTTTATAGCTTTAAACAAGTTTATACATGTTCTGTGTGATTGATTTAAAGTCTAAAGTTCAAGAGAAGAATGTATTAGTAGAAAGTTACTGTGGACACCTGCTTCCAAATATAGAAAGATCTTTGATTTACTTGAAGAATTAACTACAAAGTTTAATGAAGGGAATATTCATAGATTTGCAGGCAGGGTTAAGGAAAACAAAGAAGAGATGGGAAGCATCAAGATACTAGCAAAGGCTGAAAGCCTGTATCAACCTGGGCAATCAGAGGAAACTCTTAGTGAAAGGAGATGCAAGAGCTGTGAAGTGGATCCACCAGAAAGGAGTTGCAGGAGATAAGATGTGCTTTCCCAGTTCTAGCATCTACTGGCCTCCTGCTCAAATGGGGGACATGGGGGACCCAAAGCAGTGGTGGGAAACTGGGGGACAAAAGGGAGGGAGAAACCACAGTGATTCCCTGTCTTCTTCAGTCTCCAGTTCCTGTGGGGCAGGCCCACCTGGTTCCAGCTGTAGCCTGGTGATCCACCTAGAAGGAGCTTTTATTTAGAATTAAATCTTCTGATCCAGACCACAGATGAAGCAACCACAGGACTACCATCTCTCTTCTGGGATGTGCAGGTGTGAACTTCAACTGAGGTTCTGAAGCAGTGGGGCTCTCTCTTATTAAGCTCTGGGGTTTTTGTTCAGCTTTTCCCATTACTTCAAGCACTGTGAGCTCCCAGAGAGCACAGAAGTACTTTGCAGAGTCTTCGAGCTGTAAGGCTGAAATGATGAGGCTGATGGATTTATCTGCTTTCTGGAAGTTTACAGAGTAGCGGCCGTTCCTTGCATTACCGACTTCTGAATCCTGACGAATAAGAAAAGTCATCTCTCCCCTGGGAAGCTGTTTATACCAAAAAATGTAGTAGTAGTCCATGTTCCAACTTACTTCATATCGACAATTCAGGGTGACTGTCTGCCCCACTTGACTGGATACCACTGTCTGGACTTGAGTTACTTGCTGGGCCACACTGGATCCTATAGGGAAAAAAACAGAAAACAGAGATGAAGTAGTAAATAAAATAGTGTGGGATTTAGATTAATTTAGGATCCAGAGACAAACCAAATTGAAATTATAAAATGTTTCTTTTTCTCCAACCCTCCTTTCCTCCCCAAGTCCCTGTGAAGCACCATGTGCCTGTGTGCAGCCCTTTCACCCTGAACTCTCACATCCAGGCTTAGAAGCATCCCTACCAGAGACGGTGATGGCCAGGAACACCCAGAGCAGCCTGGAGAGTGGCATGAGGCATGGATTCCCCTGCACAAATGTGCTCAGTTCTGCCTCAAGCTGAGAGTTCAGTGTCTCTGTGTGCCTGGCAGCACATATACGTAGTACTTGTTCTTGTGTGACTCCTTCAAACAGGAAGTGGGGTTTATCATGTTCATAAATCACGTGGTCTTTTTCACAGATGGGAAAAACTTTTGGCTCACAGATGTTTAATTTTCTACTTTTCTTTCCATGATTCTTATGTTAGGTAGATCCTGAAAGCGTCATAGAGAAAGCAGTTAGTATTATGTGTGTGAGGGCTTCCCTGATGGCTCAGATGGTAAAGAATACACCTGCAATTCAAGATACCCTGGTTTGATCCCTGAGTTAAGAGGATCCCCTGGAGAAGGGAATGGCAAACCCACTCCAGTGTTCTTGCTTGGAGAATTCCAAGGATAGAGGAATCTGGTGACTACAGTCTATGGGGTCCCAAAGAGTTGGACATGATTGGGCAACTACACACATACATGTTAAGGGTTTGAGCTGAGAGAAACAGAAGACTAAATAAGTTGACATACACTGATAATAATTTTGCCAGCCCATTCAAAACATATTAGTATACACTATGAATCCTTCCTGTAATCTACTTACTGGTCATTCTGGTCATTCATTTAGCCTATGCTTATATTTCTTTATCCAGAATTTAATGACTCTTTAAAAAAAAACACAATAAAACAAACTCACAGATCTTTAACTTTCTTATGTGTGTGCTGTGCTGTTGCTTCAATCATGTGCAACTCTTTCCAACCCCATGGACTGTAACCTGCAAGTCTGCTCTGTCCATGGGGATTCTGCAGGCAAGTATACTGGAGTGGGTTCCCAACACAGGGATCAAATCCTCATCTCTTGCACTGGCAGATGGGTTCTTTAACACTAGCGCCACCTGGGAAGGGCCAAGAATACTGGAGTGGGTTTCCATGCCCTCCTCCAGGGAATCTTCCTGACCCAGGGATTGAACCAGCATCTCATGTCTCCTGAATTGCCAGCTGGGTTCTTTACCACTAGCTCAACCTGGGAAGCTCTTTAGCTTTCTTGACAAAAGGCAGTCTTTTCCAAAATAATTAATGTATCTTTTTCTTTTCTCACTTGGTTCTAGGTCTTTGTTTATATTTTTCAATAAATAAAGTGACTTCAATATCAAATGATAAAACATCACTCCTGACTTTCAGAATCTATTCAGTTGTATGTGTTTTTTTAATGAAATGCTAAACAGGAAAAAATATTAATCTTTGAAATCTGACATTGAGTTTTACTTAGTAAACTTTGAAGAGCATCAGTATATTCAATCCTGCTGCCTTTACAAGTAGAATTGTATTTATTAGATCAGGTGTCCTTAGATTGTCCTCATGTCATATTTTTTACCCCAAAGTGTTCAGTTTCTCTTCTTAGTGGTTCTTTATTTTTCTCTGTAAGGTCAAGTTAAGCATGCTGACTTTTTCTGTGCCACAAGGCTACAGTGTGCTCTTACAAAATATGGTATCTGTAACACTTAGCAAATGTTGACACCACACTATTTGGTGACTGAAGTTTTGTATACTGTACATGATCATGTAGAATGTCATTGTCAATCTTCCATTTGATTTCATTGTTTTAATAGATGAATTAATATAAAAGAACCAAAGGCAAATAGACAAGTAGAAAAGAAAGTACAGAAAGATCTAAAACAGTGCCAGTTCTTAGATTTTAGTCGAAGTAACACATTAATGAGTGATGCAGGGAGGAGAGTTTATATTTAGTTGAGACATCTACTCCTCTGTTCCATTTCACCTCTGGGTGCTGGCAGGCAGCAGATGTCCTGGTTTCCAATTATTTGTAACTAAGTAGAGGACACCACAAATGCCCACAACAATGCAGGGAGAGCATGAAGGCGGTTTTTCCCCTTTGTTGATATGGCCTTGCTCTGAGTTCCTGACAGTAAAGGTGCATGTTCCCTCAGCTGCATTATAGACTCTGACTCTGAAAAATGTAGCTTCTGGCTGGATCAAGTCTGAATGTGCTGACACTCAGGTTGGAAGATTTAGACTGTCCTAAACATTGTTCTGCCTTCCCTTGTGATTTACTAATAAATGATAATACCTGATAAAGGACAAGCCAGAGTTTAATATTGAAGGATGAAATTGAAAGAGATTTTTTACTTAAAACTTCCAAATTTAGTAGTAAATTAATCTCTTCTAAAATCTGGGATGTTATCTGAAACAAACTCATCATGAATCATTCTGGGATTGCAAATATTCATTCATGTTCTGATTGTTCTCTTGCCTTTCTGATTTTGATTCTAAGATGAATTATGCTAACTGCTCCCTAGTTTCCCTAAAAAAGACCAACAATAAGCCATGAACTCCCTTTTCTTCCCACTTACCCACCAAACCATGTGAACTGGTAACTTTAGCACATAACTTCAGAATAGCAAATATCACACAGACAAATGAACACAGAATAGGCTTCTGACTTCTGTAATCTCTCCAGTTGAGTATTGGAATACCAAATGGTAATGGCTGTAAAATCATATTCATTTGTGATGTAACTCTGTGATTAGCCTATTAAAGGTTTAGGAAGCAAGAACCAATGGGTCTTCTAAATTCAAATATTTGACCATGTTGCTGTCATGAATGCAGTTATACTCTTTAGTACAATCTTATAATTCTCATTACAGTTGTCATGAGGACAAAACTTCTCCTAAAATGTTGCTTAATCAGTAAAAATATTAAAAGCTATTCACAATATATGGTATATATATATATAGTTAAAATAAATATTAATTAATATATATAATTAATAAATTAATATATATTTCTAAAATAAAAATATTTCCTTTCTTGACATTGAAGGGATGAAAATTATATTTCATTTTATTCTGAAATTTCAACTAATGAAGTCATTTACATCAAATTAATCAAATTTCAAACATTTTATTTTTGTTTCAACATCTCATAAAGAAACCCCAATAAGAATAACATTCTTTTTATAATTTTATTTATTTATTAATTTAGAGTGTTTGGGTCTTCATTGCTACACAGGCTGTTCTGTAGCTGCAGAGAGAGGGGGTACTCTGTCGTTGCACTTCTCATTGCGGTGGCTTCTCTTACTGTGGAGCACAGGCTCTAGAGCATAGACTCAATAGTTGTGGTGCACAGGATCAGCTGCTCCATGACATGTGGGATCTTCCTGTATCAGGGGTTGAACCAATGTCACCTGATTTGGCAGGCAGATTCTTTACCACTGAGCCTCCAGGGAAGACCTAACTGAGTTATTTTATAATAGATTGTCCTTGGATTCTCCATGGTTCCTTCATAGGAATCCCCAAACTCACATAGCATATGAGGGCACAGAATTGCTACTGAGGTTCCCAGATCTTCCCTAGTTCTCCCTCTTGCATCTCTGGTGACTGTCTTCTGAAGCTCACTTTGCATTCCAATCTGGGTACTACATCCTATTTTGAGTTTTATATATTTCAGTCCTATGAAAGATACTCCAGTCCAGTAGTTATACATCCTATTCCAAACTTGTTATTCAAGTGTTCAAACTACCTGAAAAAAAGCGAAACAAACTTCGAGAGGATTTCCCTGGTGGTACAGTGGATGGGAGTTCACCTGCCAATGCAGGGGACATGGGTTCAATCCCTGGTCTGGGAAGGTTCCACATGCCCTGGAGCCACTGAGCCCGGGCACCACAACTATGGAGTTTTTGCTCTAGAGCTCAAGAGCCGCAACTACTGAGCCTGTGTGCCACAACTACTGAAGCCCACGTGCCCTGGAGCCTGCATGCTGCAACTACTGAAGCCTGTGCTCCTAGAGCCTGTGCTTCACAACAAGAGAAGGCAGGACAGTAAGCCTGTGCACTGCAGCCAAGAGCAGCCCCCGCTTAGCGCAACTAGAGAAAGCCCGTGTGCAGCAGCAAAGACCCAGAGCAGCCAGTTTTTTTTATTAAAAAAAAAATATTGGAAAGCCAAGAGGGTTTACACACTGACAACATTAAAAAAAATTTTTATAGTCATCATGCTGTATATTGCACCCCCAGGACTTATTTCTCTTATAACTAGACGTTTCTGTCTTTTGAACATAGTCACCTATTCCACACCCTATACCCCCAATCTATTCTCTGTATCTATGAGGTCTGGGGGTGTGTGTGTGTCTGTGTGTGTATATGTCTGTGTGTGTATGTTCCTGTACCTGTGTCTTAGAGTCCACATATAAATGATTTTATACAGTATTTGACTTTGTCTGCCTGATTTATTTCACTTAGTATTGTGCCCTCAAGATTCATTCATGTTGTTGTAAACCTGTGAAAATTTTTCTTTTTTTATCATGTTTTCTTTATCCATTCATCTGTCAAAGGACACCTGGGTTGTTTCCATGTCTCAGCTGTTGTAGATGAACTGCAATAAATGAGGGGTGCAGATATCTTTTTGAGATACTGACTTCATTTTCTTCAGATGAATACTCAGAGGTGGAAATGCTGAATATCATAGCAGAGCTAATTTTAAATTTTTGAGGAACCTCCATACTGTTTGCCATAGAGGCTGCACCAATTTATATTTCTGACAACAGTGGGCAGGGTTCCCTTTCTTCTACATTCTGGTCAAAATGTTTTA
Organism: Bison bison bison; assembly: GCF_000754665.1. Lineage (NCBI taxonomy): Eukaryota > Metazoa > Chordata > Mammalia > Artiodactyla > Bovidae > Bison > Bison bison. Next base: position 265,500 of record NW_011495077.1, on the reverse strand, counting down.
TTCCCTGTCTTTTTGATAGTAGCCATTCTCGCAGATGTAAAGGGATAGCTCTTTTTGGTTTTGATTTTCATTCCCCTGATGATTAGAGATGTTGAACATCTTCTGATTTACCTTTTGGTCATGACTCAATGGACATGAGTCTCAGTGAACTCCGGGAGTTGGTGATGGACAGGGAGGCCTGGCGTGCTGCGATTCATGGGGTCGCGGGGAGTCGAACATGACTGAGCAACTGATCTGATATGATCTGATGTCTTCTTTGGGAAAATGTTTATTCAGACCATCAGCTTATTTTTAAACAGACTTTTGTTCTAATGATTATACAAGGTATTTATATATTTTGGGTATTAGCCCCTTATCAGATATATGTTTGGGCAATATTTGCTCTCATTCTGTAGGTTGCCTTTTCATTTTGTTGATGGCTTCTTTTGCCATACATAAACTTATTAGTTTGATGTAGTTACACTTTTTTTTTTTCCTCTCTTGTTGTCCTTGCTTTTAGTGTCAAATACAAAAAAAAAAAAACTGTGGCCAATACTGATGTCAAGGACTTACCCACTATGTTGTTTCTTCTGAGCTTTACTGTTGTGGTTCTTATATTCAGTTCTATAATCCATTTTGATGAGTTCAATTTCATTCTCTTGCATGCAGCTTTCCATTTCTCATAATACCATTTATTGAAGAGATGTTCCTTTCTTGAGGGTATATTTTTGGCTTCTTTGTCGTGAACTGACCGTGTATGCAAGGGTTTATTTCTGGGTTCTCTATTCTGCTCCATTGATCTAGGTGTCTTTGTTTAATGCCAAAAAAAAAAAAAAAAAACCCCACACTGTTTTTATTACTATAATTTTGTAATATAGTTTGAAATAAGCTCATGTGATGCCTTCAGTTTTGATCTTTCTCTAGTTCACTTTGGCTATTAGTAGTCTATTGTCTCTCATACTAATCTTAGGGTTTATTTATTCTATCTCTGTGAAAAATGTCATTGAATTTTGATAGAGGTTTCATTGAATCTGTAGAATGCTTT
>NW_011495077.1:263262-264376 GCF_000754665.1 Bison bison bison | reverse complement strand
TACAGGGCAAGTTTTCAAATTTAGACAACTTTGCACATGTTCTGTATGATTGATATAAAGTTAAAAAAAATTAAGACTGAGAATGTATTACTAGAAAGTTAGTCTGGACATCTGTTCCTAAGTGACTTAAAAGGAAGTTCCAGACCACAGCTTAAGCAACCACATGACTACCATTTCTGGTCTGGGATCTGCAGATGCGTATTTCACCTGGAGTTCTGCAGCAGGGAAGCTCTCTTTTATTAAACTCTGGGGTTTTTGTTTAGCTTTTCCCATTACTTCAAACACTGTGAGCTCCCAGAGAGCACAGAAATACTCAGCAGAATCTTCCAGCTGTAAGTCTGAAATGGTGAGGCTGATGGATTTACGAGCTTTCTGAAAATTTACAGAGTAGCGGCCATTCCTTGCATTCTGGCCAGAAGAAAACTGACCAATAAGGTAAATCATCTCTCCATTGGGAAGCACCTTGTACCAAAACATGTAGTAATAGCTCCTGGTTGTTGCATACCGACAGTTCAGGGTGACTGACTGTCCCAGTTGACTGGATGTGTCTGACTGGTCTTGAATAACTCTCTGAGCCACACCAGATCCTGTGGGGAAAAAATCAGGAAACATAGCTGAAGTAATGAACAAAATAATTTAGAAATTAGACTAATTTGGGACCCAAAGAAAACCCAAATTGCAATCATAATAAGTATGCTTTTTCTCCAACCCTCCTTTCCTCCCCAAGTCCCTGTGAAGCACCACATGCCTGTGTGCAGTCCTTTTACCCTGAACACTCGCACCAGTATTTGGAAGCATGCCTACCAGAGAAGGTGAAGGCCAGGAACACCCAGAGCAGACTGGAGAGCGGCATGAGGCATGGATTCCCCTGCTCAAATGTGCTTAGTTTCTGCCTCAAGCTGAGAGTTCAGTGTCTTTGAGTGCCTGGCAGCATGTATACATACTACCCGGTAACTGTGTGACTCCCCCCAGCAGGAAGTGAGGTTTGTCATGTTCATAGACCACATGGTCTGTGCACATATGGGAAAAAAGTCTGGTTCACCATAAACTTTATTTTGTCTACTTGTCTTTTCCTGGTAATTTGAGTTAGGCAGATCCTGAAAAGGAGTATGGA
>NW_011495077.1:260579-262462 GCF_000754665.1 Bison bison bison | reverse complement strand
ATATACTTATTTAGCTTTTCTATTTCTTCTTTAACTATTTTTGATAATATATATATATATTTTAGAGCATCTATCAGAACACTGAAATATGTGGCCAAGTCTTCTTCTTGTGTCAAGGATTTCTTCAGATAGTAAATCTCTGCCCTTGTTGAGGTCCCCTGTGAAACCTTCTCTGTTCCATATGGAGGCATGTCTCATGAGGGTCTGGAAGCCTTGGTCTGGGTGCTGGACACACCAGGAGGAGGCAGGGCTCTCAAAATACTCATGATAGGGCCTCACCTGTCCTGGGACCCTTCAAAGGCAGAAACTGGCCCTCAAGCCGAGTCACTGTATGGGGCTGTCTCTCCTCCCATAAAATTAACATCAGATCAAGGAGATTGCTGCACACTGAAGAGAATATGCCTCTAAATAGATTCTAAGTCTCACAATTATTCTATATCATTGACAATACTTGATATAGTTGTCTTTTTATCTTTAGCCAGAATAATGGGTGTATGCTGCTGCTGCTGCTAAATTGCTTCAGTCATGTCCAACTCTGTGCAACCCCATAGATGGCAGCCCACCAGGCTCCCCTGTCCCTGGGATTCTCCAGGCAAGAGTACTGGAGTGGGTTGCCATTTCCTTCTCCAATGCCATGCATGCTAAGTCGCTTCAGTTGTGTTCGACTCTGTGCAACCCCATGGACAGCAGCCTACTAGGCTTCTCTGTCCATGGGATTCTCTAGGCAAGAATACTGGAGTGGGTTACCCTTAATGGGTGTATAGAGATGTCACTGTGGCATTAACTTGCGTTTCCATGATGACTAATGATGTAGAAGAGGGGATTACAAACTTCTTCAATAAAGGGTAGAACAGTAAACATTTTTGTCTTTGTAGGCCATTCATTCTGTTGCAACTACTGAACTCTGCCATTGTTTCATGAAATAAGTTATTGATAATACATAAATAAATAAGCTTTCTTATGTTCCAACAAAATTTATTTACAAAGTAAATGGATGAATGGAAGGGTTCATGGGCCATATTTTGTTGACTCCTGATGTAGAGGACTCCATGTAATTCTCCAAACAGGGTAATTCTCCAAACATTTGAAGAATAGTTAGGTCCCATCCTTCTCAAATTTTTTCTGTAAAATTGAAGGTGATGAAATATTACCAAATTCATTCAATGAAACCTTCATTACCCTGATGCCAAAACCAGACAATAAAACTACCAAAAAAAGTCAGTTTCTTAAATGAACATCGATAAAAAAATCCTCAACAAAATATTAGCAAACTTCAATTTAGTCAGTTCAGCTGCTCAGTCATGCCCAACTCTTTGTGACCCCATGGACTGAAGCATGCCAGGCTTCCCTGTCCATCATCAGCTTCTGGAGCTTGCTCAAACTCATGTCCATAAAGTCAGTGATGCCATCCAACGATCTCATCCTCTGTTGTCCCCTTCTCTTCCTGCCCTCAATCTTTCCCAGAATCAGGGTCTTTATCAGTGATTCAGTTCTTTGCATTGGGTGGCCCAAGTATTGGAGTTTCAGCTTCAGCATTAGTCCTTCCAATGAATATTCAAGACTAACTTCCTTTAGAACTCAATTAAGTTAGGAAACTTAATTCAACAATTTATGAAAGAATCATATATCATGGCCAAGTAGGATATAGTCTAGGTGTACAAGGATGGTTCAATATTTGCAAATCAATCAACATGATATACATTAATAGCATGAAGGATAAAAACTTATATAATTATCTCAACAGACAAAAAGTATTTGACAAAATTCAGCATCCATTCATGCTTAAAAGTCAATAAACTTGGTATAATGGGAACACATCTCAAAATAATACAGGCCATTTACAACAAACACACAATTAATATCATATTTGATGGTAAAAACTG
>NW_011495077.1:260019-260479 GCF_000754665.1 Bison bison bison | reverse complement strand
TGATTTTTAAAAAGGCAGAGGACCTAAATAGACATTTTTCCAAAGAAACATACAGCTGGGCAACAGACATATGAAAAGGCATTCAACATCTCTAATCATCAGGTAAATGCAAATCAAAACACAATGAGATCTCACCTCACCCCAATCAGAACACTATCATCAAAAAGCCAAGAAGTAATGAGTATTGCTGAGGATGTGTAAAAAAGGAACACTTTGGCACCCTTGCTGGGAAAGTAAACTGGTGCAGCCACTATTTAAAACAGCATAAAGGTTCTTCAAAAATTAAAAATATAAGTACTGTATCATTCAACAATTCCATTCCTGGATATCTATCAGAAGAAAACAAAAACACTAATTTGAAAATATATATGCACCCTAATATTCACAGAAACATTATTTCTAATAACCAAGATATGGAAGCAATCAGTATTCATCCATATGAATAGATAGAGAATATGTG
>NW_011495077.1:259432-259919 GCF_000754665.1 Bison bison bison | reverse complement strand
AAGACAAGGATACCTACTCCCACCATTTCCATTTAACATAGTACTTGAAGTCCTAGTCACAGCAATCAAGACATTGAAATTGGAATAAAACTATTAAAATGCAAAAAGACAGCCTATCAAACAAGATACTGGCAAATAATTAGTCAATAAGGGGTTAATGTCCAAAATATATAAAGAAATTTATATGCAACATAAAAACTATAAATAATCTGATTTTTAAAAAGGCAGAGGACCTAAATAGACATTTTTCCAAAGAAACATACAGCTGGGCAACAGACATATGAAAAGGCATTCAACATCTCTAATCATCAGGTAAATGCAAATCAAAACACAATGAGATCTCATCTCACCCCAATCAGAACACTATCATCAAAAAGCCAAGAAGTAATGAGTATTGCTGAGGATGTGTAAAAAAGGAACACTTTGGCACCCTTGCTGGGAAAGTAAACTGGTGCAGCCACTATTTAAAACAGCATAAAGGTTCTTC
>NW_011495077.1:258724-259332 GCF_000754665.1 Bison bison bison | reverse complement strand
GGGATTAAATGCTCATGTGCTTCTGGAGTATTTAGTGCCTAAATGAGTTATATTTAAAGTGATTACAGAAGTGCCTGGCACATAATGATTTCAGTATCAGAGTTAGCTATTATCCTTTCCATAATGCTTTGCTCCTTCACTCTGTCAATGTGGTGAATTGTATTCATTGATACACTAATTTTTCTAATTCATCTAATTCTACTAGATCAGTTTCTCATCTTGACTAGTTTGGGTTTTATTTATTTATTTTTTTTTTATGGAATTGTTTCCTTAATTTCTCTTTCTGTTTTCTCATTATTAGTGTATAGGAATGCAAGGGATTTCTGTGTGTTGATTTTATATCCTGCAACTTTACTATAATCATTGATTAGTTCTAGTAATTTTCTGGTGGAGTCTTTAGGGTTTTCTATGTAGAGGATCATGTCATCTGCAAATAGTGAGAGTTTTACTTCTTCTTTTCCAAATTTGGATTCCTTTTATTTCTTTTTCTGCTCTGATTGCCATCAGCTTATTTTTAAACAGACTTTTGTTCTAATGATTATACAAGGTATTTATATATTTTGGTATTAGCCCCTTATCAGATATATGTTTGGGCAATATTTGCTCTC
>NW_011495077.1:257826-257973 GCF_000754665.1 Bison bison bison | reverse complement strand
GGTGGGCTGCCGTCTCTGGGGTCGCACAGAGTCGGACACGACTGAAGCGACTTAGCAGCAGCAGTAGTAGGATGAGATGTATCTGCAGTTGTCTGTTGGGACGCATCATGGTGAGGCAGGTTTGGATGGACATTCTTGGGACAGCCA
>NW_011495077.1:256381-257135 GCF_000754665.1 Bison bison bison | reverse complement strand
TAACACAGGCTGAAACTGTAAGTCCTTTAAGCTACCACATCTCAGGGGTTTGCAGATAGCTCCCCCTACAGTCCTAGTCACCATGTCACTCAGAGCATAGAAGTGCTTGGTCAAATTACTTCAGTGGGCTTTTTCCTCAGGTGAAAGGAAGTTTCACTCTTCCTAAATTCAGATGCAAAACCTTTGATGCCTGAAACAAGATTGTTTCCAGACATGTACTTCGGGAGAAGCTGGAGTCCTTGGTTGGGGTACTGCACATACCAGTAGAGATTATGTTGAAGAGAAAATGAGTAGTTGCACCTCAGCTCCAGAGGGGCTCCTTCAGAGACAGTGATGTTGCCATCGGGCTGGGTCACTGACTGGGCTCCTGAACCATTAATATTGAATCAGAGAACTCAGCTAAACAAAAGTCTCTATTCAAAGTCAAACCAGAACAATGTTCCATGTGTGGACAAGAGAGTAAAATGGAACAGTACTCACTCAGCAGCAGGAGTGCCTCAAGCATCAAGGTGAACACCAAGGTCATGGTGGAGCAGTGAAGAGGCAGTGAGCTGCTTTCTGGGTGATTCCCCACAGACAGGAGTCTCATGACTGGGGGACTTGAATCCAAGTTGCTCTGCGGTTGAGGATGAATGACAGGTGATATTGATTTCTTCTTCTGATAGAGACTGTAGAGGGAGCTAGGAAGAGAGGCTGTCTTAAAACTTCTGTCTCTAGTGTCTGAGATGCTTTACATATCATTGTGTAAAAAATG
>NW_011495077.1:252363-253961 GCF_000754665.1 Bison bison bison | reverse complement strand
ATAAAATATGGCTAGGGCCCTATGCATCTTGGAAATGACATGTTTAAGTAAGGGGCACTGAAGTTTAAGCTTTATTTTAAAATTAAATACTAAAAGCATTAGTTGCTCAGTGGTGTTTGACTCTTTGTGACCCCATGACCTGTAGCCTGCCAGGCTTCTCTGTCCATGGGATTCTCCAAGCTAAAATACTTGAGTGGGTTACCATTCCCTTCTCCAAGGTATGTTCCTGACCCAGGGATTGAACCCAGTTCCCCCAAATTGTAGGCAGATTCTTTACTGTCTGAGCTTTATAAGAAACATCTTATTTAATACAACAATGTCTTGTGTTACTCATTTTTACCCTCCATTTTACAGATGGTAAACCTAGCTTCAAAGAATTTAAATTACACAGGATTGCAGTATTTTTAAGTGACAGGGTAGTGATTCGAATCTAGATCATCTCCAGAGACCAGTCTTATGTGCACTCCACTAAGACTGTTTGCGTGATAATTGAAGCAATATGAGCAGATGAAATTTTCAAAGAATAGTATGCAGATTGAGAGGAAAAGAGGGCCTAAGCAGCAGGAATGCTCTTGATGTGGGATGGGTAAAGAAGAATAGATCTTGCAAAGGATCTCCCAAAAGTTAAAGTTTAAGGTTGGGGTACTGTGTGCCAGGAACACAAAGGTCCCCAGAAAGAGTGGCAAGCACTGCAGAGAGTGGCTGCTCGAATGTGGTCTGTAGGTAGGTATCATTCACGTCACCAGGGAGCTACTCTGACTTCAGAATCTCAGGCCCAACCCAAAATTCCTAAGTCAGAATCTGCATTTTAATAATATTCCTGTACATATTAAAATTTGAGAAATACTTGTCTAGATGAAGGAGGTTAAAAACGTCTTTTAGATTTAACAATAAAGAGATCATTGGTGATTTTTAAGAAAACAGATTTTAGAAAATATTGGGAGAAAAAACAGAAGTGTATGGAGTGAAAAAGAGGTGACAGCGTGTAAGCAGTTATATGATTAGGGCTTTTAAACAATAGCCAGGGAATAAAAGATAGATTGGTTGCAGGAGAGGCATGTATGGGGTTTAGAGGAATATGAAATATTTTTTCTAAGATAAGAAATCTTGAATTTTTTAAATGAGTCCTAAAAAATCAGACCATAGAATTTGGATGGTCAGTTGCCATAGAAACCAGAAAGAATGGTGTCGGTGAAGTGTTTAGGCAAAGAGGTACTATTTCAAAGTAAAAGAGATACCTGTTTTATTATTATGGGAGGGAAGGTGAATAACAAGTATAAAAGCAGAATGTTTTATGAGATCCAGAAAGTTGAAGATTCATTTAAATATACTGAAATGGAGCTGGGCTCTATGGTCCTTGCCTTCCATGTCCTCAGCCTGCCCTTGTCTGTGGAAAAACTTTAACCAAAGAAGAAGCTTAATCAGACATCCCCCGTAAAGTCACATGCAAAGAGAACTGACCCCACTCTTTCAGCAAAGAGAAACTGAAAATTTCTGAGAACTTTCAGAAATCAGTTTCCTCATTGTGGACTGCTGCTATTCAACTTGAGAGAGATTGGGATGGCAACCCATGGGAGGAAAAGCACTTTGGTTAGAAA
>NW_011495077.1:251550-252110 GCF_000754665.1 Bison bison bison | reverse complement strand
AGATTCTATCAATACTGATATTCTATCAATATCTAACATTGTAGGTATGAGAAAACTAAAGCAAAAAATCATTAAGTCATTTCCCCAAGATACTCAACTAATGAGTGGTAGATCTAGAAATACAAACCAAGTCTTTGGTCTCAAGCACTTTGTAACATTGCCTCCCTAAAGGTGAATTGATCCAACCTTGAAGTGTTCCAATAAGAATTAAGTAGGAACAAACATTCTAATCACCCAATATAATACCTTCCCTAACTTATATATTCAGTCAGCTGCAGCAATGAGCAAAATCCTGAGGGTGGGGTTGGGAGATAAAATCTGAAATTGCAGAATAATCTAACCATGAGATAAAGTTCAATATTTTTCTAAGATATGTATGAGTGCATGTGTGCTCATTCATGACCGACTGTTTGCAACCTATGGACTATGGCCTGCCAGGCTCTTCTGTTCATGGGATTTTCCAGCAACAATATTTAAGCAGGTTGCTATTTCCTACTCCAGGGTATATTGTCACCCTGCTTATTTAACTTATATATGCAGAGTACATCATGAGAAACACT
>NW_011495077.1:250865-251450 GCF_000754665.1 Bison bison bison | reverse complement strand
AAATTGCACTTTCTATAGCAGCACAAAATTATGGATAAAAATTAAATACAAAATAATGCTTAGAATGAGAAATAAAATCATAATGAATTATAAATTTTAGAAAGCAAATTCCACAGACAGCATAAATCTGGAAAACTGAGTCATATTTTAGTACTTATTTCCATGACACACTGCTATAGTACTTTTTGTTTCTATGCTTTTTGTCTTCATACTTTTTACGCTTTTCTTCATATGACAATAAATTTGTAAAAGCTTTAATAGAGAGAAAAGAAAGATAATCACTGATTGAAATTTACTTTCTTAAAAAATTCAAAGTGCATTTTGAAAATGGATGAAAATTTATAGGATTATGGTCAAAATTTGGAAACTGTCTATCACAGTACTATGTGCTACAAGATTTCATTACATTCCAAATTTTCTTATGTCATAACAAATCCTAAATACTATCAACTGATCACACCAAGTAACGAGTTTATTTTCTATATTAGTTTCCTATTGATGAGTGACAAATTATCAAGAACTTTTGTGATGGAACAACATCTGTTTATATCACAGGTTCTGTAAGTCAGAAATCAGCACACAGTT
>NW_011495077.1:237984-250035 GCF_000754665.1 Bison bison bison | reverse complement strand
ATTTTGAGAGATTGGGTGCCATAATATAAACTGGAATGAGTATACCAAGCAGTGTTTTCTGCAATTGTTTCTTTTTTCCCATTATTGACTCTTGCTCCCACTTTGCTAGATATTTCTATACTACAAGAAAAGATAGAGCAGTACATACAATTTTACTTGCCAGAGAAGAAACTCCCAACTTGTGCAGCAATTCCAAGCTTTCTTTTCAAGGTATTCTCTTACTCTCCAGCCATAATCTGGCCATGTGCTGTATTTGTCATTTGAAGTCAATCACTTTCACATCTGGTAGACAAGAAGAAAAAAAACCAGCCAGTTTTGTTGAAACCTCTTTCTCCCCATTTCTGCACAAGGAAGTTTACTGAATGGTTCAGCAATGACAGTTCCTATTGTGATTACGCTTTTGCTGGCCAAATTCTTGGTTTCTCTGCCCACCAAAGCCAAATAAAAAGGACAGGGACAGAATTTGGAGGAAGTAGAAAGGTGGCTTTAAGAAGGCTGGAGTAGGTTGCCATTCCCTTCTCTAGGGGAGCTTCCTGACCCAAGGATCAAACCTGTGGATTCTTTACCATCTGAGCCATAGGCGAGGGCTCACAATCAGGAGTCAAGGTGATAATAGGATCTTGATTTCTTCCTCATGCATTGTTTCAAAGATAGTCATAGCCTGGCATCTGTAACCCAGCAATTGACTCTGGCAGTCAGGTGGCTCTGTGGCCTTCTTTCTGTTATGTAACTACAAAGGGAAGGGTGTTGTAAGGGAAAACACTAGATAGGAGATGTATTTAGCATAGAGACAAAGGAGACAGTGTGAATTGCAGCTCCTGCAGAGTTAGGGAGCAGTAAAGCAAACTTACAGATATGCAGAGTTAGGAGCAGTTAAGGCAAAACAAAACAAAACAAAAACAACTAGTAATGTTCACACCTTTCCCTATTGAGACTTCAGGAAATCTCTATCAGGGCTTCCCTGGTAGCTCAGTTGGTAAAGAATCCACCTGCAATGTAGGAGACCCCGGTTCACCTCCTGGGTTGGGAAGATCTGCTGGAGAGGAGACAGGCTACCTATTCCAGTATTCTGCTCTGGAGAATATATATATATATATACATATACATACATATATATATATGTATTCCATGGGGTTGCAAAGAGTCAGACATGACTGAGCAACTTTCACTTCACTTCAGGAATGTTCAGGCCTGCTCACTGTTCTTTTTATCTTCCTTTGTCCCAGGAAAGGGAAAGAAAAAAACCTCATTTCTATTTTTCCCTTTTCACTGCAGCAGGCTTCCTTGCAGTTTAACCCATGATCACTGGAGGGGAGCAGATAGGCCAGTGTAAGCATCATAAGATATTTGAGCAGGACACCAGCTGGCAGAGCTTTAGCTTTCACTCTTGATTCATGCGGTGTGTTACAGCCTGATTCTCAAAGGAAAAAAAAAAATAGAAAGATTTAGATAAAGGATTCATTTTCATGTTCATAAGAAGCTAGTTTGAAAGTATTACTTGTTTGCTTCCTTTTAACACTTTAAAAATGCTTTCCCCTGGTGACTTCTATTGCATCTGATATGAAATCAAGCATCATTCTTAATGATATTTCCCAGAATACAGTATATCAATTTCCCCTATTTATTGGCAAGATTATTTCCACTTAAATAGACCCTAGGATTTGCCTTCAATACCCTTTGAACTTCTGTCAAAACCACAGTGGTGGGCTTACAGAATGTCTTATTCACCTTACGACTTTCCACATAGCATTGCTCCTGTGTAAGGAGCTTGTTTTATAGGAAGTGAAGTATGGCAGTGAGTGAAGGTGCTTGTTATGAGCAAAATTGTTATGGAATGGGTAATGGAAAAGGTAGTTATAAATACTACCAACAATAATGTGGTCATTTGCAGTAACAAAAACTGTAATAGTCAGCAATGGAGTATTTCCTGCCATATCAGTAAACAAGGATGTCACAGTCATCAGCAACTGCAGCCCAGTGTGAGCTCCTGAGCCTAAGGGCACCCAGGAAGGAGAAGAATATCTGTGATCTAACAACCATCAGAACTGCAGTCACTCCCTACCATGAGACTAAAGGAGTTCAGGATGTAAGAAACACAGATACTGGACCCAAGATAGCTGAGGTGAATAGTAAAAGAGTGACTTCAGTGAGCCTGGACTCTTATATCTCCCCATGCATAGAAGTGTGCTAGACTCCTTAACTTGTGCTTAGTCGCTCAGTCATGTCCGACTCTTTGCAACACCATGGACTGTAGACTGCCAGGCTCTTCTGTCCATGGGGATTCTCTGGGCAAGAATACTGGAGTGGATTGCCATGCCTCCTCCAGGGGATCTTCCCAACCCAGGGATCAACCCAGGTCTCCTGCATTGCAAGCGGATTCTTGACTGTCTGAGCCACCAGGGAAGTCCATCCTTAACTTGAGATATCCGTTTTTCTTTAATTAGCAATAATCTTTTGATGTTCCGACTACCTGCACTTTAAACTTCTATACAACCGGCTCCTCTGCTCACTTCCTTGGAGTAGTTCTTTCAGGTTTACTTGAGATGCTATCTCCCAGGCTTGAAGTCCTAAGAATTCCCACCAGATAAAACATAACTCTCAACTTCTGGTTGTGAATATTTTTAAAGTTGACAGTAGTTATGACAATCTCTTTTTCTGTTTGATATGAATATATTTATGCATTTAGTAACCATTTTTAAATCTCTCCCCCACTTGCCTGCCTATGGAAACATATGATGTGCAAAATATAAGTTAATCTTGTATCTGATTGTATCTCAGTAGTTAGGATGCAGGATCCAATGGGACAATGTGGGTGTCCCATTGAGTGGGACAACACTCAAATATGGATAAGTGAACTTGATATTCCTTGAAGAGGGTGTGGCAACCCACTCCAGTATTCTTGCCTGGAGAATCCCATGGACAGGGGAGCCTGGTGGGCTACAGTACATAGGGTCATGAAAAGTCAGATGTGGCTGAAGCAACTTAGTACGCATGCACAAACCTGGTATACTCTTTTAAGGAGAAGGTTACATTGATTACGGTAGAATGGGGAATAATTGCATCATATTAACAAGAAGCATAGTTTTGACATTTTCTTTATTTGAAAGCGTGTTGTTAAAAGAAGTATAGATGGATGACCAGTTGACATAGAAGGTACTGGAATAGCTTCATAGTGTCTCTACTAGCTGGAAATCTATGACTCAGAATTTGTTTCTCTGTATTGTTCTGGGTTAGGGTTGGCCATAAAAAAGATTGTGCAAGGTTTAGAAGGTAGTTGTCATCAAGTAGCCACATTTTTTTTATGCCCTGCTGGTTGGTGCAGGGCTCCAGTCACTATGCAACTCACATGTGTTGCTGCTGATCTGCTAGCTCATCTTATTGCTGACTTACAACTCCTTAACCTCCAACCAGATCTCTTCCTCATCATCTCTCTGTCTTGGGCCAATGTGCATGTAGCATGGTGATAAATATCCACTTCTCCTGAAGGTCACCCACTACTGTGAGACTGAAGAAGGTGAGAGACAGACAAGTTTTTAGTGTGTCTTTGTGGGTTCCAGTCGTCCTCATGGGTTCTAGTATGTCTTTAAATGTCACTTTTCCCCATGTTTTTGTTCATATCCAATTTCCCTTTCCAAATGACGCTCTAGTTGATTTAAAGTAAATTCAGGCTCAGCACAAGATGCAAAGATAACAGCTTTGTATAAACTCCTCCACCAACTCTAGCAATTGCCTGAGAGTTCTATTCCTTAAAATGAGTCTCTTATTCTGTATCACTGTGGTTCTACTTTTCTGATTGTACCCTAACTGACACAAAACCTAAGAAGAAAAGATTAAGGAAATTATATTCATGACAATTTCTGAAAATTAAACCCAGATTTATGATTTGAGATTTTTCAAGTGCAGTCACCACATTAAATTATTACAGGGCAAGTTTTCAAATTTAGACAACTTTGCACATGTTCTGTATGATTGATATAAAATTTAAAAAATCAAGACTGAGAACATATTACTAGAAAGTTAGTCTGGACATCTGTTCCTAAGTGAACTTAAAAAGAACTTCCAGACCACATATTAAGCAACCACACAACTACCATTTCTGGTCTGGGATCTGCAGGTGCATATTTCAGCTGGGGTTCTGCAGCAGGGAAGCTCTCTTTTATTAAACTCTGGGGTTTTTGTTTAGCTTTTCCCATTACTTCAAGCACTGTGAGCTCCCAGAGAGCACAGAAATACTCGGCAGAATCTTCCAGTTGTAAGTCTGAAATGGTGAGGCTGATGGATTTACGAATTTTCTGAAAAGTTACAAAGTGGCGGCCATTCCTTGCATTCTGGCCAGAAGAAGCCCGAGCAATAAGGTACATCATCTCTCCATTGGGAAGCAGCTTGTACCAAAACATGTAGTAAAAGCTCCAGGTTGTTTCATACCGACAGTTCAGGGTGACTGACTGTCCCAGTTGACTGTATATGTCTGGCTGGTCTTGAATAACTTTCTGTGTCACACCACATCCTGTGGGGAAAAAATTAGGAAACACAGCTGAAGTAATGAACAAAATAATGTAAGAATTAGACTAATTTGGGACCCAAAGAAAACCCAAATTGAAATCATAGTAAGTGTGCTTTTCTGCAACCCTCCTTTCCTCCCCAAGTCCCTGTGTGCACACCATGTGCCTGTGTGCAGGCCTTTCACCCTGAACACTTGCACGCATGTTTGGAAGCATCCCTACCAGAGAAGGTGAAAGCCAGGAACACCCAGAGCAGACTGGAGAGCGGCATGAGGCATGGATTCCCCTGCACAAATGTGCTTAGTTTCTGCCTCAAGCTGAGAGTTCAGTGTCTGAGTGCCTGGCAGCACATATACATACTACCCGGTACCTGTGTGACTCCCCCCAGCAGGAAGTGGGGTTTTTCATGTTCATAGACCATGTGGTCTGTGCACATATGGGAAAAAAGTCTGGCTCACCATGAACTTTATTTTGTCTACTTGTCTTTTCCTGGTAATTGAGTTAGGCAGATCCTGAAAAAGAGTATGGGAAAAAAAAATTAGTATTAAAGGTATGAGCTGAGGGGAACTGAATTTTAAACAAGTTGACAAAAATTGGTAATCATTCAGTAAAATAATTTTACCAGCTCATTTAAGATAGAATTTAGCATAGGCTATGAACTCTTTTTGTAACTTACTGGTCATTCATTTAACCTATACTTAACTTTCCTCCATTCAGAAACAATGACTTTTTTAAAACCCACAGATTTTCAGCTTTCTTGGTGAAAAGCTATCTTATCCAAAATAATTAACTTATCTTTTTATTTTTTCATTAACCGGGTTTTAGGGCTCTGTTTAGATTTTTTAGTAAATAAAATTACTTTAACATGAAATGAAGAAACATCAGTTCTTCTGACTTTCAGAATCTATTCATTTGTATGTGTTTTTATGAAACTGAAACAGGAATAAAATATTATTCTTTTGAAATCCGACATTGAATCTTATTTATTAGACTTTTAGGAGGATCAGGATATTCAGTCTTGTTGCCTTACGAGGAGAATTGTACTTATTAGATCATGTGCCCTAGAATTGTATTGATGTCACTCTGAAAGCTGTAAGATATTGATGAAGAAAATTGAAGATAAGTAAAGCAAGTAAATATAAAAATATGTCATGTTCATGGGTTTTAAGAATAAACAATGTGAAAATGTCCTCTGAACCAGAGCAATCTATAGATTTAATGCAACCCCTCTCAAAATAATCATGACATTTTTCACGCAACTAGAGCAAATAATCCTAAAATTGCTATAGAACCACAAAAGACCACAAATAGTCAAAGCAATTTTGAAAAAAAAAAAGAACAAAGTTGAAGGTATCACAGTCCCTGACATCAAAATATGCTTCAAAGGTTTATAATCTAAAATATACATTGCTGGCCCAAAAACAGAGATTCAGTCAATGGAACAGAATAGGGAGTCCAGATTTTAACCCTTGTATACATGGTCAATCAATCTATAACAAAGGAGGCAAGAATAAGCAACTGGGGGAAAGACTGCTTCTTCTATAAGTGGTGTTAGACAACTAAACAGCTACATGTTAAAGAATGAAATTAGAATATTTTCTCAGAGCATATACTAAAATAAACTCAAAATGGATTAGAGACTTAAATATAAGACCTGAACTCATAAATTCTTAAAGAAAGTATAGGCAATATGCTTTATGAGATTCATCTTTGCCATATTTTTGTCTCTATTTCCTCAGGCAAGGACAAAAAAGAAACAACACAGAAAATAGGATCTAATTAAATTAAAATATTTTGCACAGTGAAAGAAACCACTAACACACAAAAAAGGCAACCTATCAAACGGAAAAAGATATTTGGAAGTGATTGGTCAATAAGGGGTTAATGTCTAGAATATATAAAAAAACTTTTGCACACAATATCAAAACCACAGGCAGAGGACATGAATAGGCATTTTTCCAAAGAAACATACAAATGGCAAACAGACACATGAAAAGATGTTCAACATCTCTAATCATCAGGTAAATGCAAATCAAAACCACAATGAGATATCACCTCACCCCTACCAGAATATTATCATGACAAAAATGAAAAATAATTGAGTATTGTCAAGGATGTGGAGAAAAGGGAAAACTTGTGTATTCTTGCTGGGAAAGTAAGCTGGTGTAGCCTCTACTCAATAGATTCCCCAAACCAATAAAAATATAACTAGTAGTTATATACATAAGATATATATATAAGATATATATATAATAATTATATATATTATATATATATATATATAATAGTAGTAGTTTATATATAATAAATATAACTACTCTATGATTCGGGGCTTCCCAGGTGGCTCAGCAACAAAGAATCCACCTTCAATGCAGCAGACACAGTTTTGATCCCTGTGTCAGGAAGATCCCCTGGAGTAGGAAATGGCAGCCCATTCCAGTATTCTTGCTGGGAAAATTTCCAGAGACAGAGGAGCCTAGCAATCTATGTTTCCATGAGGTTGCAAAGATTCAAACATGACTGCAATGACTTAGCATGCACATGCATTATATGATTCAGCAATTCCATTCCTGGGTGTCTCTCAGAAGAAAACAAAAACACTAATTCAAAAATATGTATGCACCCAAATGTTCACTGCAACATTATTTCCAATAGTGAAGATATACAGAAACAACCTCGGTTTTCACTCATATGAATGGATCTAGAAGATATATGTGTCTGTGTGTGTGTGTGTGTGTGTGTGTGTGTGTGTACAATAGAATATTACTAGCCATAAAAAAAGAATAAAATTTTGCCAGCTGGGACAGCATGATAGACCTGGAGGATATCACACTTAGGGAAATGTCTGATAAAGACAAATACTGTGCGCTTTCACTTTTATATGAATCTAAAAGCAAAACAAATTAACAAGTATAACAAAACAGAAACAGACTCTGACATATAGGGAACAAACTATTGGTTACTAAGGGGAAAGAGGTGGGTGTAGGGGTGAAATAGGTGAAGGGGATTAAGAGGTAGAAACTTCCACTTACAAAATAAATAAATTAAAACTAGGTAATGTGCAGTGAAGGGAAAGAATCAACCCTGCCAAGAAATTGACTGTAGCCAGTGAAACTGATTTTAGACTTCTTGCATCCAGAAGTGAAAGAGGATAAATTTGTTTCAAGTGATCAATTCATATATGAATACTGAAAAAATATTTTCTGTTTGCTTTGCCCCAGTCAGAGGATGAGATGTGAGTATTTGCAATTTGCAAATGTGAGTAACTGCGAGTTATTTGTATTTGCAATTATGGTAAGGCAGATTTGAATATTCTTGAGACACCCAACTAAACCAGATAACATCTTTATTGGAGTCATTTTCTCTCCTTTTAGATCCTTTCACTTTTTATCATTTTGGCTTCCAGCATACTGTGTTTAAATATTTACTTTAAATCTGTAGTCTTATCTAGATACTCTCCTAGCTACAAGTCAGAGGTTCTAGTGCAGAGGGAAATATAGGAGATATTCAGAAGGGAAAAGACCAAATCCCAAATTCATTGGGCCAAAAAGTGTTTGTGGTCAAAACTGTACTAGTGTAGGTAAGAAATACTAAACAGTACAAATACCTGATAATGGCATCATGGCGTGACTGTGTCTGGAAGAGGGGCTGAGCCCTGCGGAGGGTATGAGTACAGGCTGCAGGTGCTTGGGCAGCACTACGCTGCACAGCACAGAAGTAAGTGCCTGAGTCTGTGGTCTGTGAAGAGGAAACATGCAGTGAGCTGCGGCGTTCTGTAGGTGCTGTCATGGTGTTTAATCTTCCATCCTGCTTTGTCCCTGAAGGAAGGTAAAACAGACAGATGAGGCGGCCCCCGGGGTTCTGACAGAACCACTACATATCGTCTGTGAGGGTGGAGAAATTACACCACAGTGTAGAGTGGACTCCCTCCTGTAGACTCAGGGCTGGGGGACTCTGCTCCACATCCACCCCTCTCACACCTGATGAAAAAGAGTGAAACAGTCACAGGTGAGGGTCACAGTAGTGTACTGTAAATCGCTCTGTCATGTCCCCCTCTTTGCGACCCCATGGACTATATACAGTCCATGGAATTCTCCAGGCCAGAATACTGGAGTGGGTAGCCTTTCCCTTCTCCAGGGGATCTTCCCAACCCAGGGATCGAACCCACATCTCCCGCATTGCAGGCGATTCTTTACCAGCTGAGTCACAGAGCTCCTGCAAAACCCTGAAAGTGCCCTCAGGAATGATGAGGATAGAAAGTCTGTAGAACTTGTGAGCTCCTGCTTCTCCCTCCGACAGCACTACCACTGCTCAGTCCTTCAGATTCCCCTGTGGGGCAGCCCTAACTCACAGCAAACCTGGGCAAACAGAAGCCCCAGCACAGTGTCCACTTGCCTCTTCATGACACTTTGCTTTGTTGCTGGGAAATTTTCACCTTAAGATACATAGTAAACCCTGGGTGGTGAAGGTCATGACTTGACTGGAAATGTTCCTACTCCTGCAACCAATCAGCTCAGCCAACAAACCCTGCTCAGGTGACACTGACAGAAAGCACCACCTACTATCATCAATTCCATGGAGAACACTGAACTTAAAACAATATTTTTTCTTTTGTAAAACAAACAACAACAACAAAAAAAAAAAAGAACAATAATCTAAGATGTCTTTTAGAACCAAACTTTTCCAGGATTCTGTTTGTCTTCAAAGAACATGCCAACCTCCTAAAAATAGCACTGTCTGACACCCTGTGTCTTTTAAGCTACCAGATCTCAGGAGGTTTGTGTTCAGTTCCCCTTGAAGTCCCAGGCACCGTATCACTAAGAGCACAGAAGTGCTAGGCTGAGTCTTTCCAATGGACTGATGTTTTCCTCCAGTGAAGGAGTTCTCATTCCTGTTAAATTCAGCCTCAAAACAGTTGATGTCTGAAACAAGGCTGTCTTTAGATGTATACTTCAGGAGAAACTGGAGACCTTGGTTAGGGTACTGCACGTACCAGAAGAGATTTGTTTGAACAGAAGATGAGTAGTTGCACCTCAGTTCCAGAGGGTGTCCTTCAGAGACAGTGATGCAGCCATCGGGCTGGGTCACTGACTGGGATCTAGCTCCTCCTGAAACATCAATGCTGAATCAATGAACTCAGCTAAAGCAAAAAGTCTCTATTCTAAGTCAAATTGGAACAATGTTCCATGTGCAGACAAGGGAGTAAAATGGAATGCCAGTCAGGAACGGAGGCACCTCAAAGTGGACCCCACAGTCATGGCAGAGCAGTGAAGAAGTGGTCTTCTCCAAGAAGAAACTTTCTTGGAGATCCTACACAAACAAAAGTCTGAAGACTGGCTGACTTGAACCCAGGTTGCTCTGAGGCCCAGGTATGACAGAAGATTTAGATTTCTCCTCCTGAAGGAGATTGTATGGAGTGTTAGGAAGAGAGGCTGTCTTAACAGAACTGCTTGCCTCTAGGGTCTGAGATACTTTACATATCATTGTGTAAAAAAAAAGTCAGAATATCTCTTTAAACTGTAAAGAAAGAAAGCTTTTGTGAGTTTATTCTGATCTTATACAGAAAGCCATTTCCAATTTATTCAACTGCCTCCTCTATCAGCCAGATGGAGAAATAAAAGAACTTCACATCTTTGTGAACCTTTTCACTCCCTTCCTGCCCTTGTATGGTTGAATTTAAAGCATTAAAATTATGCAGAGAAGAGAATTTATGGTTTTTAGGCCCTGAAAGTTATAAAATTGGGCTTTTTAAAAAAAACAAAATTATGAATAAAATTGAATATAAAATAATTTTTAGAATGAGAAGTAAAACTATAGGAAATTACAATCTCAAAAACAAATACCACAAGCAGTATATATCTAGAAAATGATACAATATTTCAGTAGTTACTTCCCTGACATTTTCTATAATACCTTTCCTTTCTATGTTCTTTGGCTCCATAATTTGTTTCTTCATATGACAGTAAATTTGTTAATACTTCCTATCTAGAGAAAATAAAGATAATTTGGTATTTACTCCTAGCATACTTGATATTTTTTTTTTACTATTCACAGTTTATTTTTAGTAATGCATGAATATTTTTAGCATTAGAGTCAAATTTGGGAATTTTCTATCCAGTTACTATGTGCTACAAGATTTCATTATATTTCAAGTTTTTTTATTCTATAACCAATTCTAAGCACTATGAACTAACACTTAACACATTTATTAAGTCTGTTATTTTCCTTTTGTTGTGTAAGAAATTATCATGAACTTTGTGATTTAAAACAGCATCCATTTATCTCACAGTTTCTGTATGTCAGAAGTCAGGGCACAGCTAAGCTGGATCTCACAAATCTGCAAACATGGAGTCAACTAACACTGTGGTCTTGTCTGAGGCTTGAGGGTCCTCTTCCAAACTCATGTGATTGTGGCAGAATTCATTTCCTCATAGCCATAGCCCTCATGACAGCTTGCTCCCTCAAGCCTGGGTGAATCTCTCTAATCTGAGAAAAAGCTTAAGCCTTCTTTGAAAGAGCTTACCTGATTAAATTAAACCCACCAAAGACAATCTCCCTATTGATGCACTCAAGTTCAAACTGATTAGGCACTTTAATTACACCTGCAAATCTCCTTCCCTTTGCCATATAATAAAACAATAACAAGAATGATATCTAATACAATCACCAAGAACATAGAAGAAATAAAGAATCAGCAAACAGAAATGAATAACAAATTACTGAAATTAAAAACACTCTATAAGGAACAAATAGCAGAATAACTGAGGCAGAAAAATGGATAAGTGAGCTGGAGGATAGAGTGGTGGAAATAACTGCTGAAGAGCCAAATAAAGGGAAAGGAATAAAAAGACTTGAGGAAAGCCTCAGAGACCTTTGGGACAATATTAAATGCACCAA
This sequence comes from Bison bison bison, assembly GCF_000754665.1. NCBI lineage: Eukaryota > Metazoa > Chordata > Mammalia > Artiodactyla > Bovidae > Bison > Bison bison. The sequence continues at coordinate 238,636 of NW_011495077.1, read as the reverse complement.
TATTCGAGTTATAAGGGTCCCAGAGAAAGAAAAAGAAAAGAAAGGCAGTGAGAAAATTTTTGAATTAATTATAGTTGAAAACTTTCTCAACCTGTGAAAGGAAAGAGTCAATCAAGTCCAAGATGCACAGAAAGTCCCCTACAGGTTAAACCCAAGGAGAAACACATTGAAACACATATTAATAAAGCTAACAGAGATTAAGCACTAAGAAGGAGTATTAAAAGCAGAAAGGGAAAAGCAACAAGTAACATACAAGGGAAAACCCATATGATTAACAGAAGATCTTTCAGCAGAAACTCCATAGGCTAGAAGGGAATGGCAGGATATATTTAAAGTACTAAAAGTGAAAAATCTACAACCATGATTACTATACCCAGCAAATATCTCATTCAAAATTGATAGAGAAATCAAAAGCTTTATGAATAAGCAGAAATTAAGAGAATTCAGCACCACCAAACCAGCCTTGCAACAAATATCAAAAGGGCCTTACATAGTCAGGAAACACAAAAGAAGGGAAAGACCTACAAAAACAACCCCAAAACAACCAATAAAATGCCAATAGGAACATATGTATCAATAATTACCTTAAATGTAAATGGATTAAATGCACCAACCAAAGATACAGACTGACTGAATGGATACAAAACTAAGA
>NW_011495077.1:231203-237792 GCF_000754665.1 Bison bison bison | reverse complement strand
TAAGAAACAAAGAAGGACACTACATAATGATCAAGGGATCAATCCAAGAAGAAGACATAACAATTGTAAATCTCTATGCACCCAACATAGGAACACCTCAATACTAAGACAAACACTTACGGCAGAAAGTGAAGAGGAACTAAAAAGATTCTTGATGAAAATGAAAGAGGAGAGTGAAAAAGTTGGCTTAAAGCTCAACATTCAGAAAACGAAGATCATGGCATCCGGTCCCATCACTTCATGGGAAATAGATGGGGAAACAGTGGAAACAGTGTCAGACTTTATTTTTTGGGGCTCCAAAATCACTGCAGATGGTGATTGCAGTCATGAAATTAAAAGGCGCTTACTCCTTAGAAGGAAAGTTATGAACAACCTAGGTAGCATATTGAAAAGCAGAGACATTACTTCACCAACAAAGGTCTGTCTAGTCAAGGTTATGGTTTTTCCATGGTCATGTATGGATGTGAGAGTTGGACTGTGAAGAAAGCTGAGTGCCAAAGAATTGATGTTTTTGAACTGTGGTGTTGGAGAAGACTCAAGAGTTCCTTGGACTGCAAGGAGATCCATCCAGTCCATTCTAAAGGAGATTGGTCCTGGGTGTTCATTGGAAGGACTGATGCTGAAGCTGAAACTCCAATACTTTGGCCACCTTATGCGAAGAGTTGACTCACTGGAAAAGACTCTGATGCTGGGAGGGATTGGGGGCAGGAGGAGAAGGGGACAACAGAGGATGAGATGGCTGGATGGCATCACCGACTCGATGGACGTGAGTTTGGCTGAACTCCGTGAGTTGGTGATGGACATGGAGGTCTGGCGTGCTGCAATTCATGGGGTCACAAACAGTCAGACATGACTGAGTGACTGAACTGAACTGAACAGGCATAAGAGGAGAAATCAATAGCAACACAATAATAGTAGGGGATTTTAACACCCCATTGTCATCAATGGACAAATTATCAAAACAGAATCAATAAGGAAACAGAAACCTTAAATGAAACATTAGACAAAATGGACCTAATTGATACCTTCAGGACTTTCCATCCAAATGCAGAAGAATACACTTTCTTCTCAAGTGCACATGGAATATTCTCCAGGATAGACTACACCTTGGGCCACAAATCAAGCCTCAGTAAATTTAAGGAAATTGAAATTGTATCAAGTGTCTTCTCTGACCACAATGCTGTGAGAGTAGATATCAACTACAGGCAAAAAAAAAAAAACAGCAAAAATACACAAACTCATGGAGATTAAACAACACATTGCTAAATAACAAAGAGGTTACTGAAGAAATTTAAAAAAAAAAAAAGAAACCAAAAGATTCCTAGAAACAAATGACAATGAAAACACAAATATCCAAAAGCTATGGGACTCAGCAAAAGCAGTTCTAAGAGGGAGGTTAATAGCGATACAGTCATACCTCAGAAGCAAGAAAAGCACCGAATAGACAGCCTAACTCTACATCTAAAGCAGCTGGAAAAAGAAGAACAAAAAAACCCCTAAAGTCAGCAGAAGGAAGGTGATTTTAAAAATCAGAGCAGAAATAAATGAAAAAGAAATGAAGGAAACAATAGCAAAGATAAATAAAACTAAGTTCTTTGAGATTAACAAAATTGACAAACCACTATCCAGATTCATTAAGAAAAGAAAAGGAGAAAAATCAAACTAATAAAATTAGAAGTGAAAAAGGAAAGGTTACAACAGACAATGCAGAAATACAAAGGATCGTAAGAGAATATTATGAGCAACTATATGCTAATAAATGGACAACCTAGAAGAAATGGACAGATAGTTAGAAAAGATCAGCCTCCCAAGAGTGAACCAGGAAGAAATAGAAATTATGAACAACCCAATTACAAACACTGAAATTGAAACTGTGATAAAAAAAAAAAAATCCCCCCAAACAAAAGCCCAGGGCCAGATGGCTTCACAGGGGAATTCTATCAAACATTCAGAGAACAAATGCCTATCTTTCTGAAACTCTTCCAAAAAATTGCAGAGGAAGAAACACTTCCAAACTCATTCTACAAGGCCACAATCACCCTGATACCAAAACCAGGAAAAGACAACAGGAAAAAAGAAAATTACAGGCCAATATTACTGATGAACATAGATGCAAAAATCCTCAACAAAATTCTAGTAAACAGAGTCCAACAACACATTAAAACACTCATACACCATGATCAAGTTAGGTATATTCCAGGGATGTGAGGATTCTTCAATATATGCAAATCAATCAACATGATACAGCATATCTGTTGGGGGCCAGCGTGAGGCACTCTGCCCATGGCAAAGGTCATGAGGAAGGAGGCTTGACATACGCAAAGGCGGGATCAAGCCTCAGGAGTCCCCCTGGAAATCCTCGAGCATCTACCCCCATAACCAGAGCCTGCCTACTTTACTACTTTGTGCTCTCACCTACACCTCTGACTTTACGGGGGACTGTCCCCCACCACCTCTTTCAGAGAAGGAGTTAACTTAGAGCTCCAGTTAATAAAAATTCCTGGGCGTGACAAGAGTGTTTTAACCTACAAACTCCTCTGAAGGTTCTCTAGCCTGCCTGACAGGCCTGTCCGGCCACATATGATCGCTCACAGCCTTCCAACTGTGAGAGGCACGAGATGCTTTAAACCTTCTAAAAACAGGTTCTTTAGAGAAGTTAGAAAAACCATTAGTATAAGTATAGTGGGCTGATTAGAAATTGTATTAGTGAAGGGTTTTTCATTTGTTGAGCCAATGTTTGTTGCTAAGTCTCCTATCCCCTGCCCTTATACACATTAATGAATATATAGAAGAAATAAGTATTAACCTTTGATATTAATCACGTTAGACCTTAGGCTAAGTAAATTCTTTCTTAATTAAAACCCACTACACCCTCACCCTATAGGAATGTAACTTTATTTGGGTGATGTCTGTTTTAAGAATAATCACCCTTGGAGAAAAAAGTGTCCCAGTTGACTGACTGCTGTCACAAAGAGAGGGTCATAAACTGTCAGCAGGCCCCCTGGCCAGAAGATGATGTAACACCCCTAAGACCTCTGTATACATTTGTATGAAGCACCTGCCTTTGATAAAAGTCAGGACGGCTGACCCCACGTGACTTTTGTATAACACCACAGTGTATAAAAACAGACCCCGGAAAATAAAGAATTGGGATCAGTTCCTTGAAAGACTGGTCTTCCCATGTCTCTCTCTCTCAAACTCTGGCTGAGTCTCCATCTGGAGCGTGGAACCCGCCATGCTTACTAATTATGCCTGGGCTTCTAAGATCCGACCGGGGAGGCCTCAGTGTCTCCTCTCCTTTGGGAGAATGGAAGGATGCCTGCGGCCTACGTAAGTGGTGCAAGCTTCTTGTCTTGAAGTTTTATTGATCTCCCGCATAAACCAAGCTACTCAGCCTCTTTTCTCCACTGAATTTTCCTACTGAGCTATCATCATTCCATTACTCTTTATATCTCTAATTAATATCTAATTGAAGCTATTGTATCCTGATCCTTGCCGATGCCATGCCCGCTTCGAACTCCCTGGATCAGCCGGGGCTGGACCCTGGCACATATCAACAAATTGAAAGATTAAAAACCATATGATCATCTTAATAGATGCAGAAAAAGCCTTTGACAAAATATAGCATACATTTATGATAAAAAACGATTCAAAAAATGGGCACAGAAGGAACCTACCTCAACACAGTAAAGGCCATATATGGAAAGCCCACAGCAAACATTATTCTCAGTGGTGAAAAACTAAAAGCTTTCCCTCTAAGATCAGGAACAAGACAAGGGTGTCCACTCTCATCACTATTATTCAACATAGTTTTGGAAGTCCTAGTTACAGCAATTAGAGAAGAAAAAGAAATAAAGGAAATCCAGATAGGAACAGAAGTAAAACTCTCACTGGTGCAGATAACATGATATAATACATAGAAAACTCAAAAGAAACTATCAGAAAATTACTAGAGCTAATTAGCAAATTCAGCAAAGTTGCAGGATACAAGGTCAAAACACAGAAATCACTTGCACTCCTGTATACTAACAATGCAAAATCAGAAAGAGAAATTAAGGAATCACTATCATTCACCATTGCAACAAAAAGAATAAAATATCTAGGAATAAACGTATCTAAGGAAACAAAATGCCTGTATATGGAAAACTATATGATACTAATGAAAGAAATCAAAGATGACATAAACAGATGGAGAGATATTCCATGTTCCTGGGTGGGAATAATCAATATTGTGAAATGACTATACTACCAAATGCAATCTAGAGATTCAATGCCCTATGAAATTACCAATGGCTTTTTTCACAAAACTATAACAAAAAAATTTACAATTCATATGGAAAGACAAAAGACCCTGAATAGCCAAGGCAGTCTTGAGAAAGAAGAATGGAGCTGGAGCAGTTAACCTTCCTGATTTCAGACTATACTACAAAGCTACAGTAATCAAAGCAGTATGGTACTGGCAGAAAAACAGACCAGTGGAAAAAGATAGAGAACCCAGAGATAAACCCACACACCTATGGGTACCTTAGAATATACAGTGGGGCAAAGACAGCCTCTTCAATAAATGGCAGTGGGAAAACTTGACAGCGATGTACAAAAGAATGAAATTAGATCATTACCTAATGCCATACACAGAGATAAACTCAAAATGGATTAAAGACCTAAATGTAAGACCAGAAACTATTAAACTCTTAGAGGAGAACATAGGCAGAACACTCGATGACATAAATCAAAGCAAGATCTTCTATGACCCACCTCCTAGAGTAATGGAAATAAAAACAAAAATAAACAATTGGGACCTAATTAAGCTTAAAAGCTTTTGCACAACAAAGGAAACTACAAACAAGGTGAAAAGACAACCCTCAGAATAGAAGAAAATAATAGCAAGGGAAACAACTGATAAATAATTAATTTCCAAAATATACAAGCAGCTCATACAACTCAATACCTAAAAAAACAAAACTACCCTATCAAAAAGTGGGAAAGGGGCCTGAAGAGACATTTCTCCAAAGAAGACATACAAATGACTAACAAGCACATGAAAAGATGTTCAACATCACTCATTATCAGAGAAATGCAAATCAAAACTACAATGAGATACCACCTCACACCAGTCAGAATGGCCATTATCAAAAAGTCTACAAACAATAAATGCTGGGGAGCATATGGAAAAAAGAGAACACTCTTTCTTTGCTGGTGGGAATGTAAATTGATACAGCCACTATAGAAGAAGGTATGGAGACTCCTTAAAAAGCTAGGAATAAAACCACCATATGACTCAGGAATCTTGCCGGGAGCCACCATGGGAAGTCCCACCCATGACAAAGGTCATGTGGAGAGGACCTGACAGGCAAAGGCGGATCAGGACTCGAGGGATTCCCTGGATCTGCTCACGCATCTACCCTAAAACCAGAATCTGTCTATCTTACTATTTTGTGCCTTTCACCAACTCTTCTGACATTAACAGGGGGCTATCTCTGACCACCTTTCTCTGGAAAAAATCAACTAAGGGCTCTAATTAATAAATCTCCTGGGCATGATAGGAGTGTTTCCATTCAAACCCCTCTGATGGCTTTCTAGCTTGCCTGACAGGTTTATCTAGACTCTTGCAGCTATGCACATGATTGTTCACAGCCTCCCAACCATGAGAGACACGGGAAGCCTAAAACATTCTAAAAATATAGAGCCTTTCGAAGAGTTAAAAACTATTAGAGTAGGGTTGGTGTAGGATTTCATTGTTGAGCCGATGCTTACTGCCAAATGCCCATATCCCTTATCCATTGTGCACCTGAGAGTGCATTAGTTAACGTAGTTGGAATGTAAGAAAAACAAGTAGTAGCCTTGGAATTAACCACATCAGACCTTTGAGATAATTGGTTCATTCTTTGTTGTAACTGACTGCACCTTTGTTCCGTGAGAATGTAACTCTGTTTAGCACTTTCTGAGGCTGACATAGACTAGAAATATAAAGAAAAAACACTTCAAGGGAAAATAAGTGTTCTGGTTGAGCAGCCTTTATCAAAAATAGGGTCATAAAATGTCCACAGGCCTCCAAGGCCAGAAGATAATGTACACAACATTGTTTGTGGGAAAGGTATGCAGAAAAAATCCTGGTTTCGATAAAGACAAAACAGATGTAATGTTTGGGCTGACTCTGCATGACTTTGCATCTTTCATTTCCCTCTGTGTACAAGTCAAGGTATAAAAGTTCCTTTTGAAAATAAAGTTACAGCCCTCACTCACAGAAGCTTGGTCTCCCCATGTTATTCTTTTTTTCCTTTTCTCTCTTTTTCTCTCTCTGTTCTTCTTTCAGGATGACTCCTTGTGGTACAGGGGCTCTCTGAGTTCATTTTTTTTGCCTGGGCTTCTAAGACCCAATCGGGAAGGTGCCCTTCATCTTCACCGGGGAGGTGGCATTCTTCCTTCTTAACCCAACCGAGAGGGCGCCTGCAGCCTCCGTGAACAGAGCAAGTTCCGTGCCAGGAGCTTTATTGGCTTTCTGTGTAAACCAAGGAAGATCAAGCCTCTTTCTCTCCCCTTTTACTTTCCTTATTGCCGATGCTGTCATCATGAGGGTACCTCTGGATTC
>NW_011495077.1:225041-230998 GCF_000754665.1 Bison bison bison | reverse complement strand
AGAGCCCATTATATAGAGTGAAGTAAGTCAGAAAGAGAGATATAAATATTGTATGCTTCTGCTGCTGCTCCTAAGTCACTTCAGTCGTGTCTGACTCTGTGCTACCCCAGAGATGGCAGCCCACCAGGCTCCCCCGTCCCTGGAATTCTCCAGGCAAGAACACTGGAGTGGGTTGCCAAGCTCTTCTCCAATGCATGAAAGTGAAAAGTGAAAATGAAGTCACTCAGTCTTGTCCAACTCCTAGTGACACCATGGACTTCAGCCTACCAGGCTCCTCCATCCATGGGATTTGCCAGGCAAGAGTACTGAAGTGGGTTGCCATTGCCTTCTCCAATAAATATTGTATACTGACACATATATATGGAATCTGAAGAGATGGCACTGATAAATTTATTTTCAGGGTAGCAATGGAGAAATAGATATAGAGAATAGACCTACGGACAAGGTAGGAGAAGAGGAGGGAGAAAGGGAGGTGTATGGACAGAGTAACAGAAATTTACAACACCATGTATAAAACAGATAGCCAATGGGAATTTGTTGTAAGACTCCGAAGAGGGGCTGAGGGAACAGGGAACTCAAACAGGGGCTCTGTGACAGGCTGACGGGTGGGGTGGAAAGGGAGATGGGAGGGGGTTCTGGGAGGGAGGGAACATGGGTGTACCTATGGCTGATTCTTGTTGATGTATGAAAGAAAACCACAAAATTCTATAAAGCAATTATCCTTCAATTTAAAAAATTTTAAAAATAATAAAAAAGAATGATATCTATCATCTTGTAGATCTTGCAAGGAACAGGTGGCAAAAAAAAAAGAGAGAGAGAGAGAGATTTGTTGCTGGAGAGGCACATATGGGTTTGTGGGAATATTAAATATTTTTTAAGATGAGAAAGCTTGAATATTTTAAATGCTGGAAGGAAATTAGCAAGAAAATCTTGAAAAATCAGACCAAAGTTTGTATGATCGGTGGGCTGAAGTGCCAGAGAATTCACACAGAATACTGTGGGTAAAGCGTTTGGGCAGAGGGGTACCATTTCAAAGTAAGAGAGACACCTTTTTTTTTATTATTATTATGGGAGAGAACATAAACTATACGTGTAAAACAAGAATGTTTTACCTAGGATGCAGAAAGTTGAGGAAGATTCATTTAATGATACGAATTGTCTTTATTGTCACCTACCATGACTCATCAAATGTGGTAGGTTGGCTATTTTAGGAGAGTACAGAGTCAAAGGAGATATAAATGATATATTATAGAAACACAAAAAAATTTTCATTCGCCATTTCATTTACTATTGATGTGAAAAGCCACAAATATATGGAGGCAAACTTCTGTAAGACTGTATGATTCATATGGCTGGATGGAGTCATATTGTCTTCTGGGGATTATGGTTTAAGTACGTAAGAGAGGGAAACATAGACATGTGTTGGTTTGAGGGATGTAATGAAGTCAAGGTGTCCTCAAGGGTTCCCACAGTGGAAGGTTTCCAGTCCACCTGTACAATCCAACTTCACAAACCAGCTCTCATTCATCAGTGCACATGTCAAAAGCACCCTGTGGTCAAGCTGTAGGCCCATCTGCTGAATGTTCCTTGTATGTCAGGGACAGTAATAACAGGTGAGATTAAAAAATAGTACAGAATGGTCCCTATCCTTGAGGAACTTTTACTAGTAAAGAGTTAAAAATCAAACAATATTCAAAACATTGTAAATATTGCTATTGCAAAATTGTGTACAAAATTTAAAAGAGGAAGAAGACAAATAAATATAAGGTGGAAAATCTTTTAAAAAGTAAATGTGACATTTACTGAGTTCTGAAGGTTGAGTAGGCTTTTGCAAAGTTGAGGAAAGAATAATATATATGAGAAGAAAATATTAAAGTGAATTCATTATGTCTGATGTTTAGAAATCTTGGGGTAGTGGTGGGGATGAGGTTGAAAATTTCCTGGAAGTGATACTGTAGATGGCCTCAGAAACCTTGATTTTCACTTGTGGGTCATGGTGAGCTATAGAAGATCTTGAAATAGAATAGAAATCTAATCCAAATGTGTGTTTTAGAATGATTACTTTAGAGAGTTCAGAGTGGTAGGAGCTCATTGGTAAAGGATACATTTAAGAAGTTATTCCAACCAACTTGGTGAGAGATTACAAGAACCTGAACCAGGATAGTAACAAGGGAACTAAAAAGAGATGGTTGAATGTGAGATATTTAGAAGACAGGATTGATGTGACTTCATATATCAGTCAACTTTGACAAGCATAAGACTTGATACAAAGAACCTCACAATCTCAGTGGCTCACAGGAGCAAAGCTTAATGAATGGTCCACTGTGTGTTACTTGTGGGTCAGCTGCCATTCCAACACTGTGGCTCTGCTCTTGCATACAAGTGGATTCAGGTCTGCTCCCATGAGTTGTCTCTGCATTCTGAAACTTGTGTCTGCTTCATATTATGGATAAAACCTGAAAGGACAACTACTATTTGGTATGTGTAGGGAAGAAACAAAAAAAGACATATCATGTAAATATATTTAGTTTTAACTAGGATGTAACTATCCACTCACATTTCATTGGTCAAACACGGTTCACATCGTTACGTCCAAAGTCCACAGTTCGGTGAAGTATCGGAAATACTCTGGCTAAAGGTTACCATAGCAAGAGTGAGAGAGAACAAGTGGTCAACAAACAATATACACTGTTGCTCCTGGGCTTCCTGGGTGCACAGTGGTAAATAATCTGCTTGCCAATGCAGGAGATGCAAAAGAGGCAGGTTCAGTCCCCTGGGCCAGGAAGATCCCCTGGGGAAGAGAATGGCAACCCACTCCACTATACTTGCCTGGAAAATTCCATGGACAAAGGAGTCCATGGGGTTGCACACATGCCTGCATACTTGGAAATGAGCTACATGAGAACGAGCTTATAGGGCAGTCACAGGTTAACCATCTCAGGGAAAAGAAGATGTATTAACTTCAAATATTTAAGAAAGGTTTTTGTGAAGACCTAGGTGAAACCAATAATAAAAATAACTTGATTTTCCCACTTTTCTCTTTCATTCTTTTTGTAAAATTTGAAGAACATGCCTTAAGTGAATTAGTTGCTCACAGTAACAACCTCTTGTATAAGATCTTGTCCCCTTTATCAGAGCAGATGGTTCAGTTCTGGTGATGAAGGCTTTATGGCTGCCAAGTTTCCAGGTTCACACTCAAATACTTGGCTCACAAAGTCATAATAGTGAGAGATTTGTGATTTTTTTTTAATTGCTGTAGTTATCCTTTAATTTTCCTCAAGTGCATGTGACTTCATGATGGAGAAAACTAAAGGGCTAGAGTCCACCATATCAAAACATGTCACCTAATAAGTGAAATTCAGAAGCCAAAAACCATTTTGGCTGCTGACTTACAGCTATTCAGAATGGTCCAGAATCTTGCTGAAAAACCATACACTTTGAATCTTTATTTTCTTTCCATGGGCATCACAGCAGTCTCCAAATGAGCCAGACCAGACTCATTTTTCCATCTACTATCTTTTGAACACTGTCCTATGGCTCCTTTCTTTCTTGTAACTATCCCAGTATACAAGTAACAAAACTAAGATTAAAATATTTATCAACTTCTTTTTGCTGTATTTCAATAGAGTTGGAATATGCATACACCTACCCTCTTAAATGCCTTTATATTGCTTTGCTTATCAGGGATTATTTCTACTTTCCAGGTTATGATTATAATTGAATTACATACATACTCAAATAATTTTGCATAATACATGCTGCATAGTACATACGAAATTAAACACCAAGAAAAAAAGCTGAAGAGGATAGACAGGGTAGGAAATTAGAAAATGATTTGAACTGTGCATAGTAAATATTTCTATGAGATGAAGCTCATAGATTGAGTTTTCTTTTTGCCTTTTACTTTTTATATGAAAATTAACTTTTACAAAGTTAATCGACTACTATTTTAAAGCTTTTTGTTTTATATTCCCCTAGAGTAGGAAATTGGAGAAGGCAATGGCACCCCACTCCAGTAGTCTTGCCTGGAAAATCTCATGGACAGAGGAGCCTGGTGGGCTGCAGTCCATGGGGTCGCGAAGAGTTGGACATGACTGAACGACTTCACTTTCACTTTTCACTCTCACGCACTGGAGAAGGAAATGGCAACCAACTCCAGTGTTCTTGCCTGGAGAATACGAGGGACAGGGGAGCTTGGAAGGCTGCCACCTCTGGGGTCGCACAGAGTCAGCATGACTGAGTAACACATATAGCCAATCAACAATGTTTTGATAGTTTCAGGTGGACAGTAAAAGGACTCAGCCATACACTTACACATATCCATTCTCCCCCAAACTTCCCTCCCACATAACATTGAGCAGAGTTCCCTGTGCTATACAGTAGAACTTTGTTGTTAAATATCCATTTCAAATATAGCAGTGTGTACATGTTGATCCCAAACTCCCTAATGATTCTTTCTCCTCACTCCTCCCCCCTGGCAACCATATGTTCATTCCCTAAGTCTGTGGATATGTTTCTGTTTTGTAAATAAGTTTATTTGTATCATTTCTGTTTAGATTCTGTATATAAGAGATGTCACACAATATTTCTCTTTTTCTGTCTGATTTGCTTATCTCAGTATGAAAATCTCTAGGTCCATCCATGTCGCTGCAAATGGCATTTATTTCATTCCCTTTAATGGCTGGGTAATACTCTATTGTATACCTGTACCGTATCTTCTTTATCCATTCCTCTGTCAATGGACAATTAGGCTGCTTCCCTGTCTTGACTATTGTGAATAATGCAGTGAACACTGGAGTGCATGTATCTTTTTGGATCATGTTTTTTCCTCTGGGTATATGCCCAGGAGAGGGATTGCTGGATTATATAAGAACTCTATTCCTAGTTTTTTGAGGGATTTCCAAACTGTTTTCAACAGTGACTGCTGCACCAATTTATATTCCCACCAACAGTGTAGAAGTGTTCCCTTTTCTCCACACCTTCTCCAATGTTTATTGTTTGTAGATTTTTTTTGATGATGGCCATTCTGACTGGTGTGAAGTGATACCTCCCTGTCGTTTTGGTTTGCATTTTTCTAGTAAGTAGCAATGTTGAGCATCTTTACATGTACCTGTTGGCTATCTGCATGTATTCTTTGGAGAAATTTCTATCTAGGTCACGTGCCAATTTTCCCATTGGGTTGTTTGCTGTTTTGTTATTGAGTCATATAAGCTGCTAGTATATCTTGGAAATTAAGCCCTTGTCCATCACAACATTTGCAAATATTTTCTCCCAGTCTCGTGTCTTTGTATTATTTATGAATTCTTTTGCTGTACAAAGCTTGTAAGTTTTATTAGGTCCCATTTGTTTATTTTTGCTTTTATTTCTACTGCCTTGGGAGACTGACCTGAAAAAATGTTGGTGAGATTTATGTCAGAGAATGTTTTGTTTATGTTCTCTTTTAGGAGTTTTACAATATTGTGTCTTATATTTAAGTCTTTAAGCCACTTTGAGTTTATTTTTGTGTGTGGTGTGTGAGAATATGCTCTAACAGCATTAATTTACATTCAGTTCTCCAACTTTCCCAATACCATTTGCTGAAGAGTGTCTATGTCATAATATTTAAACTGGGTTTCAGAGTAATACATTTCAGAGATGAATGTGTTTTGACCAAAGAAGTAACAGTGAAAATGGCAGTGGTGGTTCGATTTGGCATTAATTTTTAAGATACAGCCAACTGGATTTCTCTCTGAGTTAGATGTAAGCAGTGAGAAAACAATAAGAGTCAAAGATAACTAAAGTTATAGCAAGAGATATGGACAGAATGGAGGTGCTATCAACTGTAAAGCAAGAGGTGTGGGAGGAGCATGTTGGAAGACAGTTCGGAAGATGAAAGATCAGAAGTTTACTGTTGCTCACATTGAATTGGGGCTTCCCAGGTGGCTCAGAGGTAAAGAACCCACCTGCCAAGCAGGAGA
>NW_011495077.1:220469-223386 GCF_000754665.1 Bison bison bison | reverse complement strand
AGAAGGAAATGGCAACCCACTCCAGTGTTCTTGCCTGGAGAATCCCAGGGATGGGGGAGCCTGGTGGGTTGCAGTCTATGGGGTCTCACAGAATCGGACACGACTGAAGTGACTTAGCAGCAGCACTTAAACATTCTCATCCTAAACTGATGAGAATGTTTCAGGGGTTTGCTTACTAAGAGGTTCTTTTAGTATATGAATTAAATAGCATTATATAATCACATAAAGTAAGAAATCCTTATTATTATAAATGAGAAAATTGAAGCAAGCAAGGAAGGATGTAATTTGTTCAAGATCACAGTAAGTGATCTGGAATTTGTCCCATTGATATGATTCACGAATCTGTATCCTGAACCCTTGTGGCGGATTCATGTTGATATATGGCAAAACCAATATAATATTGTAAAGTTTAAAAAGAAAAGAATAAAAAATAATAATAATTTTAAAAATTAATAAATTAAAAAAAGAATCTGTATCACTGGCCACTGACAACTTAGCACTATGGCCATTAGGCTAGATAGTATCCTCACTTATTAGAGGGGAAATCAAGTCCTTTAGAAGTTAAATGACTTGTCCAAGGACATATAAAGATTAGAACCTAATTCAATTAGACTCCACTATGTTGTCAGTCTACTGACAAGTACTGACAATACTACTCTTTAGAATAAATGTAATTTCACCAAGACACACACCCAGAGCAAACTTCACAAGAGAATAGAAACTAAAGAAAATCTCCAAGGAACTCAAATACTGATGTGAAGGCCAGTAGGAAAAAGTATCAGAGAAACCTCAAAGGTAGTCCAGAGAGGTACATGGCAAATCAGAATTGACTGGTGTCCTGAAAGAGCAGAAAAGTGGAGTTTCGAAAAGGAAGGACTCTTCATCAGAGCAGTTGCTAAAAAATGTCTACCTAGTGAGATGATGACTGAAAAGTGTCTATTGACTTTTAGCAGCACAAAAATCATGATTTGAGTCTTTCAGCAGAAACTCAACTGTAGTAGAGACAAGACAAAGGAGAAAAATTTTGGAATACAGAAATCTCTTTCCAGAGGCTGAACTGTGAAGGGGAGAAAAGACATGGTGCTGAGTAGACAAGGAGGCTGAAGTGTTGAGATATATTTACATGTTTTTGGAAATGTTCTATAAACAATGGATCAAACTTCTGAAGAGACAGCCAGGATGGAATATGGACCACAGGTAGGAGAATTAATTTGTGAGGAGAAACAGTTATTACAATTTTATTGGAATGAAGGAGGAAATAATTGGTTTGGATTTCAGTATTATTTCAGGGTGTGAAGGAGAAAGTTGACACATCTATTAATTTTAATGAATTTTTTTCTTCTTGTAGATAGAAATTAAGTACCTTCCAAGATAATTAATAGAAGAGATCCTGGGTTAAGAAATGTGATGAGTGTGAGAAGTTTTGAGAAATCACTGTAGGAATTGACAATGAGAAATGATTACAGAGAAAAAGAATACTTTCTTGGAAGCACTGTGGGTCTAGTTAGTGTTGGAGGTGATAACAATTTCAATTACACCAGTCTGCCCATCTGTGTGATTTTCTTGAACTCTGCTTTATCAAAGTATATAAGAAAGTAGATTTTTTTTTGTAATTTGATCTTTATAATGACTGAACAGTATTCCATGGTATGTGTGTAATATAGTGTTTTGAATCATTTCCCCAATGAGGTACATAAGAAGGCAGATATTAATCCATGATTAGGAATTAATAAGATCATTGATATGACATAGAATTAACTCAAAACAATGAAGTTAGTGACTGAAGACTGATTGAAGGAGGGCTGTGAAGTTTAGATATTGTAGAAAGAGAAATAAAAGATTGGAAACTTCTGAGAAATAAGATAACAATAAAGAGATCTGGGGGCTAAATGATCATAAAGGGTCAAAGAATGAATGCAGCAGAAGTATATGAGTGTAAGAATCTGAGGATGCAAGATTTACACAGGATATAAGATTTCAGAGGTGGAGCGGCATCTAACTGGAGAAATATCATCACATCTTTCTGGAGTGTGGTCATGGGAGTTTGTGACTGAGATGGATCCTAATTGATAGACTTCAGAGTTGATGAGTTCAGGTTTCCCTCTGAATTGTCCTCTCTGAATTTAAGTCAAGGAGTATTTTA
Organism: Bison bison bison; assembly: GCF_000754665.1. Lineage (NCBI taxonomy): Eukaryota > Metazoa > Chordata > Mammalia > Artiodactyla > Bovidae > Bison > Bison bison. The sequence continues at coordinate 221,243 of NW_011495077.1, read as the reverse complement.
GGTTACAGTAGAATCTTATATGTTTACATCTTCAATATATAAGGAAGAGTGTGGCAGTGTCGCACTGAATAATTCTCACAGACACACAGGATTGTAAGAGACAGTGCAAGGAGAGTTCGTGGAAGAGCAACTCTCTGAGAAAACGCTGAGTGCATATTTATTGGTAACATCATAAAATCTTTAACTAAGAGCAGTAAAGCAAGACAGAGACCAGCATTCTGGGGTTAAGGAAGCTACCTCCTGGAGGTCTGCAGGAAATCGCATTAGAGTCCTAAAGAAAGGTCTTTGAAGAAAAGGGGGTTTGTTTATCATGCAGAGTAGCATCTTGCAATGCTGACATGTCAACCAGAACATTTAACTTAAAGGCAGGGGAGAGCAAGCAAGGAAGAGGGAATGAGTAAGATTCAATTCCAGGAGACACTTCTGAGAAAATAGTAAAACATGGTTCCCACAGAAGAGTGTCTGATGTTTATAAAGATGAGAGTGATAAAAGGAATAGGGAAAAGTAGGGGTAAAAGGCAAAGCCCCAAAGGGTCGAAGACAAGAGTCTGTCTTTTGGGGGGGTATGGTAGTGACAAGAATGCTGTTCTCATCTCTAAATTTGAAGTGTTTTAGATGAGGGAGGACCAGAAGTAACCACAAGTGAAAGAGCTCTATTACAAACGGTCAGGTTTCAGTTAGGATATGTGGAAGGAATTTTTACAGGGGCTACTGAATGTTTATTTTCAATAGAATGAGGATTTAGAGGGCAAAGTAGAAAGTAACGTGGGATGG
>NW_011495077.1:219958-220369 GCF_000754665.1 Bison bison bison | reverse complement strand
TAAAACCCGACCATTGCGAGCCACGCGGCAGAGCAGTTCTCCTGGGTTTCCTTACACTACTGCTCTCCACCCAGGTGCCCTTTCCCAATAAAATCTCTTGCTTTGTCAGCACATGTGTCTCCTCGGACAATTTTTTTCTGAGTGTTAGACAAGAGCCCAGTTTCGGGCCCTGGAAGGGGTCTGCCTTCCTGCAACAATTAGGTCAGTGTAGAAAATTAAACAGGTCAGACTCCTTGGCGAATCATTCCTCTCTGCAAGGAGTCAGTCAGGGATAGAATTAAATGTGCCTTCAAAGGTCCTAATACAGAGGAATGTGGCCACAACCAGATCAACTGGTGCTCAAGTCTCTAAGAAGATGTCATAAATCAGTAAATTTTGGCTATCCCAATGGATTAGTTTCAGAAGTTTTCT
>NW_011495077.1:218965-219567 GCF_000754665.1 Bison bison bison | reverse complement strand
CTAAATTTGAAGTGTTTTAGATGAGGGAGGACCAGAAGTAACCACAAGTGAAAGAGCTCTATTACAAACGGTCAGGTTTCAGTTAGGATATGTGGAAGGAATTTTTACAGGGGCTACTGAATGTTTATTTTCAATAGAATGAGGATTTAGAGGGCAAAGTAGAAAGTAACGTGGGATGGTAAGAGGTAGTTATGTTAGGGGAAGCACACTGATTGAAACTGCCCACCCTGGCCAGGTACCATAGTAACCATTTGCGTGAGTTGTTTTATGACAGGAGATCCTGGTAAGGAACACAGAACTAATAAGCCACCACCAACCGGAAGAGTTCGGGAAAGGTCTAAAGGAGACACTGTGTGTCTGTCTACTTCCAAGAATCCCTCTCACTAGCATCCATCTTGGCTGAGCGAGGCGTGTGCCACCAGGAAAGACTCTGAACTAGAATGATTGCTCAAAGACCACCCAGAAACTAATCCCATCACCATAAAACCCGACATTGCGAGCCACGCGGCAGAGCAGTTCTCCTGGGTTTCCTTACACTACTGCTCTCCACCCAGGTGCCCTTTCCCAATAAAATCTCTTGCTTTGTCAGCACATGTGTCTCC
>NW_011495077.1:214673-215840 GCF_000754665.1 Bison bison bison | reverse complement strand
TAATGTCAGTGCTTTTTAATATGCTATCTAGGTTGGTCATAGCTTTTCTTTCAAGGAGCAAGCATCTTTTAATTTCACGACTGCAGTCACCATGTACAGTGATTTTTGAGCCCCCCAAAATAAAGTCTCTTACTGTTTGTTTCCCCATTTATTTGCCATGAAACGATGGGACTGGATGCCATGATCTTAGTTTTTTGAGTGATGAGTTTTAAGCCAACCTTTTCACTCTCCTCTTTCATTTTCATCAAGGGGAAGCCTTTCATCAGGGAAATCTTTCACCTGGGGAACTGTGCAAAAATATATGTAATTGAAATGGCTGATATGATATACATTAAACTGTTAGAAAAGGACACTGGGAGGAATCTCCTTCATTTGGTGGAATGAAGGAGATACAGCTATGCGCCTTCACTTTTGCTCTGCCTGAGATGGATCTATGTGCTGCTTAGAGAATATAGAAAATGATGAAAACTCTTTATAGAGGCAGAACTTCTAGACAGATTAAAAATAAATATTAACTTGGTTTTTGTTTCCTTAAAAATTTTTTATCACAAACATGTGTTCTAGAGTAATAACAAAATAACATTTCAGATTTTCCTCTGAGTAAGATCAATCTGCAAGTGAAAAAACTGTAATAATATGCATTTCTGAGTTTGGATTTGTCCTGGGTCCAAATGAAGGAAGCCTTTGGAACAGGAGAATTATCTGTGTTTTCCTTATCTTTTCATCTTTAATACACTGAAACCAACATTTTATTGACACGAGAAGGAGCCATGACAAACTATTAATACCTCACCACTTTATTCCTGTGTTAAAATTATGATTTTTAGTTTCCTTATCATTCATAGCCACATCAACCAATGAAGCACTTCTTCCTTGTCCTCTTTCTCTTCTTTTCTTTATCCATCTTCTTCCATTTCCCCTCCCTTCATTTTCCTCATGTCTTACTGCTCTTCTGATTCCCCTTCCACATGACTCTAGATTTGCTCTTGTGACTGCTCCCCCAACTCTGTCCTTCCCCCTTCTTCCCACCAGAGATACTGCACAGGTGCAGCCCTGTCTGTCCCAGTGTGCCTCTCTCAGGATGCGGTAGTACACAGTGGTGTCTCTCAGGGTGACCTGGGGCAGGACCAAGGTGCTGGACTTTCTGTCTGAAGCTATGTGCAGAGA
>NW_011495077.1:213054-214573 GCF_000754665.1 Bison bison bison | reverse complement strand
CCTAGCAATTGTCAGTAAAGTGTTCAGCCAAGAATATTTCTTTATTCAATAAATGTTTATTGAGCAGCTCCTATTCCTCAGGTACTATGCTAATTACTGAGAACACTTCAATAAATAAAACAGACAGAAAGATATGTTTTAGGAAAAGCAAAGTGAGGAAATAAGCAAGTGAGCTCTAAAGCTGGGAAGAAGAGGAAATGAGGGGAAAGGTGACTGAAAATAATTAAAAATTTTAATAAAACAAGCATAAATTTATGCCATTTATCACAATCTATGAAGAATGTCAGAGATAAAGAGAAGTGTGTATTGGAATGAACTGAAGTTCACAGGAAGAGCCTAACAAAATAGTTGGGGACCAATTTCACATCCTAGAATCCATGGACAGAGGAGACAGTCAGGAAACAGTCCAGAGGGTCACAAAGAGTCGGACATGACTGAAATGACTTAGCATACATGCACATTTTGTATAGATAAATTATATTTGGATTGTTAAAATTAAAAATACAGGTAATTCCCTATTTGTGGAGGATGCAAGATATGTCTTCTCACTCTGTTGAAGTATGACTGTTTACAGCATATAGAAGGCAAGATGCCACTTCTCCAAAAATTTTAAATGTACCCTTTATTGAACATCTAATCAAATTTTCTAGTATCTAATTCATATATCTAATTAAATTTTTCATGTACATGCCAAAGTGATTCTACAAAGATGTGTAAGACAACATTCTTTATGATAGCAAAGAAAAAGAAACAATTATTCATTAATGAATTAAAATTAATTAATTATTAATTGATTTAATGATAAAATGTTTCAAAGTACTAAATAAGCATCAGAAAGAATGTAGTGGGCCACTCCACTTTGTTTCAACTGTAGAAAGAGCTCCAGGATATTATTAAATGAAAATCAAAAGGCACAGTGTAAAAAATCCAAATAAATTCAATTTAATGGCAAATTGTTTGATCTGTCTGTGTGTATACACGTATGTATGTGTATAAATGTGTATGCAGTTGCATAAAGTGATGTGCAAAGATATGTGTGTGTGTGTTCAATTGTGTCCAATTCTTTGTGACCCACTAGACTGTAGCCACTCAGGCTCTTCTGTCCATGGAATTTCTCAGGCAAGGATACTGGAATGGGTTGCCATTTCCTACTCCAGGGAATCTTCCTGACCCAGGAATTGAACCTGCCTCTGTTGTGTCGAGTGCTGAAGAATTGATGCTTTTGAACTGTGGTGTTGGAGAAGACTCTGGAGAGTCCCTTGTACTACAAGGAGATCCAACCAGTTCATTCTGAAGGAGATCAGCCCTGGGATTTCTTTGGAGGGAATGATGCTGAAGCTGAAACTCCAATATTTTGGCCACCTCATGTGAAGAGTTGACTCATTGGAAAAGACTCTGATGCTGGGAGGGATTGGGGGAAGGAGCAGAAGGGGCCGACAGAGGATGAGATGGCTGGATGGCATCACTGACTCGATGGACATGAGTCTGAATGAACTCTGGGAGTTGGTGATGGACAGGG
>NW_011495077.1:209406-209985 GCF_000754665.1 Bison bison bison | reverse complement strand
GTCTTGATCCCTGTCTCCTGATGAAAGTGAAAAGTGGAGAGTGAAAAAAGTTAGGCTTAAAGCTCAACATTCAGAAAACAAAGATCATGGCATCCGGTCCCATCATTTCATGGGAAATAGATGGGGAAACAGTGGAAACAGTGTCAGACTTTATTTTTCTGGGCTCCCAAATCACTGCAGATGTGGATTGCAGCCTTAAAATTAAAAGATGCTTACTCCTTGGAAGGAAAGTTATGACCAACCTAGATAGCATATTCAAAAGCAGAGACATTACTTTGCCAACAAAGGTTTGTCTAGTCGAGGCTATGGTTTTTCCTGTGGTCATGTATGGATGTGAGAGTTGGACTGTGAAGAAGGCTGAGTGCCAAAGAATTGATGCTTTTGAACTTTGGTGTTGGAGAACACTCTTGAGACTCTCTTGGACTGCAAGGAGATCCAACCAGTCCGTTCTGAAGGAGATCAGCCCTGGGATTTCCTTGGAAGGACTGGTGCTAAAGCTGAAACTCCAGAACTTTTGCCACCTCATGCGAAGAGTTGACTCATTGGAAAAGACTCTGATGCTGGGAGGGATTGGGGGCA
>NW_011495077.1:208904-209306 GCF_000754665.1 Bison bison bison | reverse complement strand
AGGTATCTGTTGCAGTGTGTTGTTGCCAGGATCTGTCAGCCAATGATCAAGCAGTTCCTTGTCTAGGTCCTCCTGCCCCGTTTTAGTTACATCCTGCAAAGAAAGCGAGACATCCCCAACTCACAGGGTGCTGACTGCTATCCCTTATGAAGTTTAAAGTCTGGCTCTGGAAAAGGAACACCAATCACAATGGTGTGTCTATCCAGAACCTGTGTTCTATCATTTCTTCTTCAAAGAAATTTTCTGATGTTCCGTGAAGCTTGTGGGAAACATTGTTTAATCCCAGAAAGCTTTACTGAGCTCTATATTGTAACGAGGCTTTTTAGTTCCTCTTCACTTTCTGCCATAATGGTGGTGTCATCTGCATATCTGAGGTTATTGATATTTCTCCCAGCAATCTTG
>NW_011495077.1:207963-208804 GCF_000754665.1 Bison bison bison | reverse complement strand
TCAACCAATGAAGCACTTCTTCCTTGTCCTCTTTCTCTTCTTTTCTTTATCCATCTTCTTCCATTTCCCCTCCCTTCATTTTCCTCATGTCTTACTGCTCTTCTGATTCCCCTTCCACATGACTCTAGATTTGCTCTTGTGACTGCTCCCCCAACTCTGTCCTTCCCCCTTCTTCCCACCAGAGATACTGCACAGGTGCAGCCCTGTCTGTCCCAGTGTGCCTCTCTCAGGATGCGGTAGTACACAGTGGTGTCTCTCAGGGTGACCTGGGGCAGGACCAAGGTGCTGGACTTTCTGTCTGAAGCTATGTGCAGAGAGGCCATGCTGCTGCTCACTATGCCTCATAAGCCATGAATGACATACTGTGGACTCTGATTGGGATTTTGCCAATACCAATGTATATAGTCTTCTCCACCAATGGTAGAGTGGCTACAAGGCAGGTTTACATCCTCTCCTTCAGCACAATCCATGGAGCCAGGCTGGGTGGTCTTAGCATCAATCACAGTCCCTAAAGGGTCAAGAAAATAAAATTATCCCCTGACAACAAATCAGTGTAATTCTGTGGATCAAGGGCACAACACTCCCCAAACTGTCTGGACCTACCCCCTATTCCAGTGTTTTTATCTATGTCCTGAGAAATATTATTGGTGCTTATTATATAGGGGCCAAAGACACATGACAAGAATCTGAGAACTCTATAGGCTTTATCCCAGGGTCTTTGGCTCAATAACCCCAGAGATTTTTTCAACCTGCTTACTGCTAAAGTCTCTTCCGGATCATGGCTATGAATTAATATGTCATGTAGAAGTTTGTGCTCACTAGCAAATGCATAAATCTGTTC
>NW_011495077.1:205434-205954 GCF_000754665.1 Bison bison bison | reverse complement strand
CATTGAGAAGACCTCACAAGACCTTCTCACCTGAGTGTCTCTTAAAAGGACATTTATCACTGGATTGAGGCCCCACCAAGATAATCCAGTATGATTTGATTTTGATACCCTTTTCTCAATTACATTTGAAAAGTTTCTTTGTTAAATAAATTCACATTCAAAGTTTCCGTGGATTAGGATGTGAATGTATTTTTCGGGGCCCGCCCTCCAGCTCACTATAGGATGCTTAATGTCTTTGAAGTGTTGCCATGCAGTTATATAAATGGTAGACATCTCAAAACTTCTTTAAAGTCAAAAGTAAATCTGAATCTGAATTACTTTATACATAGAAACAGAAAGAATAGCAGGTTTCAGATGTAATGGAAAAGGAAAATGCCATGAGTTAACAAAGTTCTTTTTGTTTTAAATTTACAGTATTGTATTGGTTTGCTATATATCAAAATGAATCCACCACAGGTATACACGTGTTCCCCATCCTGAACCCTCCTCCCTCCTCCCTCCCCATACCATCCCTCTGGGT
>NW_011495077.1:202225-205334 GCF_000754665.1 Bison bison bison | reverse complement strand
GGAGAAGGGGATGACAGAGGATGAGATGGCTGGATGGCATCACTGACTTCATGGACGTGAGTCTGAGTGAACTCCGGGAGTTTGTGATGGACAGGGAGGCCTGGCGTGCTGCGATTCATGGGATCACAAAGAGTCGGACATGACTGATTGACTGATCTGATCTGATATTGTAAAGAGATGAAAATTTCCATCCATGTTCTAGTAAATGTATGTGAGATTTCAAAGTAGTCTGTGGTTGTTCTGAGGGACAGGAGATATTAGAAACATTGAGACAGAAAGCTAAACATCTTGAGCTTGAACACTGGAGCTCAGCATCCTGAAAATGTCCTTGGAATCATGCATCTGTCTCCATCTAGGCAGACATTTCTCAATGCATCAGTTCTTGATATAGTAACTGATGACAAGGATGGTATTCTCCTCATCCTCCTTGAACAATTTTCCTTAATTCTTATGCCCTCTGTGCCCAGGTTTGTAGGTGTTTGGCACCAAAGATGCTGAGACAGAAAAGACAGAAGGGAAAGCAAACTATCTGGGGTGGAGAAGGGTGGAGGTGGGTGATCCTGGCAGAAAAAGAGGAGTGAAGAGAAAAGAGCATAAGGGATAGGGAAGGAAGAGTTAACCAGGGGTGGGAAATGGGGAAGCAGTATTTAGGGAGGTACATGGAAAAGGTTTAGGCCATAAAGCTATGATTCCCTGAATCCTTGACCGCATGCACTCAACAAAGGATTATAAAATCAGTTTATCAAAAGACAATGAAAATCTGTCCTTTTTCTTCTCTTTTCTGTGGAACATCTATGGAAAACATGTTTCCTTTCCTGTATAGCCAGAAAGGACCACTCTTTCCAAATAAAGCAGCCCCCTTTTGTGACTGAATAAACAAATTGCAGTGCTAAACTCCCACCAGAAGTCAACCTTTTGAAAAGTTCCTCATTTGAAAGGTAAATATCCCTGGTGGCTCAGCCAGTAAAGAATCCGCCTGCAATGTAGGCAATGGGGGTTCGATCCTTGGATCAGGAATATCCTCTGGTAAAGGAAATGGCTGCCCACTCCAGTATTCTTGCCTGGGTAAATCCATGGACAGAGAAGCCTGTGGTCTACAGTCCATGGTGTCCCAAGAGCTGGACATGACTGAGAACACACACATTGTAGTTGTACCACCTCTGTACTCAGCTGTGTTTTCTTAGTTCTATACTGCTCCACAAAAGATTTTAATTATTTTTGGCTCCTTTGTTTTGTCATACCCCCATTATCATCCTCAGTTGTTGGCTTCTTTGTAGTTTTCCTTTTGTCTTTAACCTTCCCATATTTTAAGGTTACTCAATGTTTATAAAGAGAAGTTGCTACATATAAAGCACTCAAGAGTTTTCTGTTTTCTGAATGAGTAGATGAGCTGTTACTCATGAACTTAGTGAAAGAAGTTATGCTGAGCAACTCTTGAAATTATTCTAAAAGCAATCTTTCAATCCTATGGAAGTCAAGTTAAACAAAAGACTCCAACAGGATAAACAGAGGGTTATATTTGTGGACAAAATTCAAGAACAGATAATAAACATCCCAACTCTAGGATGGAGGAAAATTAAACTAATGATATGGAAATAAATATCATGGTAATCACGCTTCATTCATTTAACAAATAATCACAAATATTCTTTGGGAGTCCCTCTCTGGTGGATCACATGCACACACAAGTCAACACCCACTATTACTGAAAATATAGGAACAAATGAAAGTGAATTCATTTAAGCTATGTAAGAATATATTATTTTATTATATTAGCAAAAGGCAGAAGAAAACTAGCATGAACATTTTGTCTGTTGGTTTCTTCGACTTTATTGTTTAAAAGATTGTACAAAACACTCCAAAGTGTCATTTTAAATAATACTGAAAACAAAAAATATATGGAGAATCTAAAAGTAAGTTTTCTAGCCTATTGCCTCTTTTCAGAATTTTTAATTTTAGAAGATTATATCTTGACAATATGAGATGAGGTTATCTTCCTTTGCTTGATGAAAACCAAAATTATGTAATTAATTTATTTTCAAATAAGAGAATTTTGGAGAAGGCAATGGCACCCCACTCCAGTACTCTTGTCTGGAAAATCCCATGGACAGAGGAGCCTGGTAGGCTATGGTCCGTGGGGTTGCTAAGAGTCGGACGACTGAGCGACTTCACTTTCTCTTTTCATTTCATGCATTGGAGAAGGATATGGCAACCCACTCCAGTGTTCTTGCCTGGAGAATCCCAGGGACGGGGGAGCCTAGTGGGCTGCCATCTATGGGGTCGCACAGAGTCAGACACGACTGAAGCAACTTAACAGCAGCAGCAGCAATCGAGAATTTGCTGAAAGGTTAACGTCTCTTTTGTATGATGGGAGTTATGGGAGTAAGTATGATGAATACTCCCAACAATCCAAAAATAAAAGAAAAATTCCCAAATTTAATAAAGGGTATCATTGAAAATATCAAAGTCAATATTATTCCCTATAGGATTACAAACAAGACAGGTAGACTATCTACTTCTATTCACTGTCCTAATGGAGGGCATGGGATCAAACCAGGAAAGGAAATAAGATGTATTAAACCAGGAAAGGAAATAAGATGTATTAAGTTTGAAAAGGAGAAGCAAAACTATTTTAATTTACAGATCATAAGTTTATACATGTAGAAAATACAAAGTACCTCTAAACCAACTGTAAGAACTAGAATATATTAGTGCATTGATACAGTCACCAAACACAAAAATCAATTTTATTTCTAGATTCTAGCAAAAACATTAGAAAATGCAATTAAGATGTCATTTATCAAATGCTTGGGAACTAATTTAATATAAGGTATGCAAGTCCTCTTCTTGATTCCTCTTTAGTAACTGTAGAATAGTTTTGATTTGGGAGGAAAAAAATCACAGATCATTTTAGGGAGATTAGAAATGTCCTCACTTCTGAGGTCTGGGGTAACTAACATAAATCATGGCCTGGTACTCAGTGGTGACCAGTCCTTGCCACCTACAGACACTGATATCAGGAAAGACCATTTCCTAAGGCTGCTCAATGAAATAGTGTTTTCAAAACCCCAAACAAGAGGTTGGTACCATCCATTTGGCTGTTGAATTG
>NW_011495077.1:200783-202125 GCF_000754665.1 Bison bison bison | reverse complement strand
CTAAATTTGAAGTGTTTTAGATGAGGGAGGACCAGAAGTAACCACAAGTGAAAGAGCTCTATTACAAACAGTCAGGTTTCAGTTAGGATATGTGGAAGGAATTTTTGCAGGGGCTACTGAATGTTTATTTTCAATAGAGTGAGGATTTAGAGGGCAAAATAGAAAGCAGTGTGGGATGGTAAGAGGTAGTTAGGTCAATGTAGAAAATTAAATGGGTCAGACTCCTTGGTGAATCATTCCTCTCTGCAAGGAGTCAATCAGAGGTAGACACAAATGTGCCTTCAAAGGTCCTAATACAGAGGAATGTGGCCACAACCAGATCAACTGGTGCTCAAGTCTGTAAGAAGACGTCATAAGTCAGTAAATTTTGGCTATCCCAATGGATTTCTTTTCTTTGTGTTCAGGAAATGGTCTTTTCCATGTGCCATGAGTGTATACACTTGTTACTTGTTTCTTATAACCCTCTTACATCTTATCTACTTTGGGGGCAAGTCAATTTGAAATCACTTAGTATGTTGCACATTTCATGCAATTCTGATAGAATGAATTAGATATTCTTCTAACTTAGAATCAATCTCTCAGATGTGCCTAACAGATGGAGTTTGTGAAACATTAGAATCCTCAATGTGGCATCGTTCACATCGTATTCTTGGATATTCAAAAAGACTGAGAAATTTGTCCTGGTGTGTAGGATGTGTATGGAAATGTAAATGGCTATGTTTATGATACTTTGGAAATTGTTTTGATTCTGTGAGTGAAATCTGTGGTAACAAATACTTGTACTCAAGTCTCGGAAAGTACAATGAGAGGTGCTCTAGCACTTTCCAAAGATCAGCATATCCCTTCAGGACACTTTCAGTCACCTTTCCCCTCATTTCCTCCTCTTCCCAGCTTTAGAACTCACTTTGCTTTTCCTGTCTGTTTTATTTATTGAAGTGTTCTCAGTAATTAGCATAGTACCTGATGAATAGTAGCTGCTCAATAAACATTTATTGAATAAAGAAATATTCTTGGCTGAACACTTTACTGACAATTGCTAGGGATGCAATAAAATATAGGGGGCATGAGTTAGATCTTCTATAAAAATAGAAGAAAGAGTCTAAGGACATCACATGGGATCTCATAATGAAGACAAGGATATATTCCAAAATCCTTATTCATTCATGGACTCATTATATTTTTCCTTCCTATTTACTTTTTTTCTTTCGTTCTTCCCACCCTCTCTCTTTTCCTTCTGTCCTTTTTCTGTTCCCCATTCCTATCATTATAAATGTGAAATTAGATCCCAATTATTTTTGTTAGGTTCTTCCTGTGAACTTCAGTTCATTCCAATACAAACTTC
>NW_011495077.1:200193-200683 GCF_000754665.1 Bison bison bison | reverse complement strand
AGCCCAATATGGTATTAAACTGGTGGGCTATTTGGAAATCTGAAAAATGAGCACAGGATCAGATAATTCATCAGCTTCATATACCTGGAAATTACTAAATAAGAAACTCAGATCCTAGAGTTCCCTTACTTATTCATTAATCACAATTACAATATAAACTGGGGGAGAGACCAAGTTTGGTAGTGAATTTCCCCTATCAATGCTTCTTCCAGAATTCACAGCAATTTTTCAAAATGCAAACAGCCACATAGTAAAGAAATGACATACAGAAGTCCATGTAGTGGGAAGTTTGAACCAAAGCAAAACCAAAATCTCCAATGAGTTAAATGAGACAGAATTGACTGCTCTGGTATAAAACATGCAGACTTCCATGCCAGATGTGTGAGACAGCATATCCCCATATTACATTCATGCACATAAAGAAATACCATAAAGACTAGCTCTTAGGATGTAGCAATAGTGAGGGGTAAATATTACCCAGGTATAACCA
>NW_011495077.1:199162-200093 GCF_000754665.1 Bison bison bison | reverse complement strand
CTGCACAGAAGTAGGTTTCTGCATCTGAGAGCTGGGCAGCCGTGAGGTGCAGGGAGCTGTGCTGTCTGGACTCTCCAAGCCAACCTGTCTGTCCCTGCTGCGTCTTCACTTCTCCACCCTTAGCTAACATCATCAAGAGGACAGGACTGCCCCCAGGCCTCTGCTTATACCACTGTAAGCTGCTTTAAATGCTTGAGGAATTGCAGTACCTGGTGAAGTTCTCTCCTTCTTGCAGAAGCAAGAATTCAGGAAAAGCTTTATGTGTTATTTATTCATTTCTGTTCAGGAAAACAGAGGGAAGTAACAGAGAAAGTCTGATTAGATGTTTATTCTCTCAGCTGTCATGGTCTCTCATTCTTCTTGTGTATTTTCTCCTTCTTTCCATGTCTCTCTCCCCAACTCTATCTCCCACTTTTTAGTTTTCGTTTTTTTCCTCAACATCCTGCTCTCAATCAGAAAATCCCACTGCTACAGTTGCCTGCAGACAAGATTCAGCTGTGATTCATTTTCTAGGAGCAATCAGGGAAACCCCAAACTCACGTGATATTTGTATCCATAAGATCAACACTGGTGGTAACAGTAGCATCTCCCTTTTCTTCCTCTTCAGAAAGAGTTGCTGAGTCTGCGTGCTCCTAAAAGGGTTTCCTTTGTATCAGCTTCTTCCAGACCTATAGAAACCTGGTCTAGACTGCCTTTGGGAAATAAAAAAGAAAGGAGTGACTGCAGTTTGAGACAGCCCATCACTTACCACCACATTACCCACCCATCTTCCCCACGGAGTGTCTATGTTTGCAGATGCTGCCCCTCTGTGGCTGGATCAAAAATTGCTGATACAGTTCAGTTCAGTTCAGCCGCTCAGTTGTGTCTGACTCTTTGCGACCCCATGAATCGCAGCACGCCAGGCCTCCCTGTCCATCACCAACTCCCGGAG
>NW_011495077.1:190655-199062 GCF_000754665.1 Bison bison bison | reverse complement strand
CTGGATTTGATGCTGGGTATTTAGGTCAATTAAAGGTAAAAAAGTTATATGAAATAAAAGATAAAATTGTTAATTCTATAGCAAGTAGCCTTGCTTCCCAGGTGGCTCTGTGCTACAGAGTCTGCCTGCCAACCAGGTGGATTATTTTTATTTACACATCACATGTTTGTACATGTAGAAAATACCCCTCATTTGGGAAGATCCCCTAGAGATGGGAATGGCAACCCACTCCAGTATTCTTGCCTAGGAAGTCCCATTGATAGAGGAGCCTGGCAGGCTACAGTCCATGGGGTCACAAAGAGTTGGACACGATAGAGACTAAACAACAGCAACAATGCATGTCCTCTACAAAAATCTTAACATTAATGAAAGAAATTAGAGAGGACATAAATAAAGAGGCTATGGATCCAAAGACTCCATATGTTAAGATGTTAGTTGTCCTAAATGAATTCATAAATTCAACACAATCCCAAGCAAATTACCTCAGTCTCTTCTGGTAGAAGCTATTGTATAATTTATGTGGAAGTGCAAAACCTAGAATAAACCTTGAATAAGACAAAGAAAACATCTCTTGCATTTCCAGATTTCAAAACGTGTATGAAGCCCCAGTAATTAAGATAGAATGGTCTGTTGGTATGAGGATATAAGAAAGTCAATAAATAGAATCAAGTCCAAAAAGAGGTCATAAAAAAAAAAAAAAAGAGGTCATAATGCATGTGTCATCAGTTTTGTTTTGTTTTGTTTTGTTTTTTCTCTAAAAGTGCCTATGCAGCTCCATGGGACTTCCCCTGTGTCTTAGCTGGTAAAGAATCCACCTGCAGTGTGGGAGACCTGGGTTCAATCCCTGGGTTGGGAAGATCCCCTGGAGAAGGAAAAGGCTACCCACTCCAGTATTCTGGCCTGGAGAATTCCATGGGCTGTATAGTCCATGGAGTTGCAATGAGCTGGGCACGACTGAGTGACTTTCACTTTCACTTTTAAAGATGCCTATGCAGCTCCATGGGGGAAAGTTGGCCTTTCTAGGATAATAGCTAGAATAATTAGCTATTTGTATTTTTTGGAAATACCAGTGTTTTGTAGCTTTCTGTATATAAGTTCTGTACATGTTTTCTTAGATTTATGCCTAAGGATTTAGGGTCTTTCTTGAGCCATTGTAAATGGTATTATGTTATTAATTTAGCTATCCACATTTTTATTGCTAGTATATAGAAATGCATTTGATTTTGTGTTTACCTTATATATCCTGGGACCTTCTGAACCCACTTACTAGTTGTAAGAGTTTTGGAGGGTATATTCTTTGGGATTTTCTACATAGATAGAAAATAGTGGTAATTTGACTGCCTTTCTGGCTTAAAAGGTTGTTTATATATTTACTTGCTTTACTGCACTGGCTACAACGTCCAGCACTGTGCTGAAGGAGAGTGCTTAAAGTGGATATTCTCCCTTTTTACCTTTCTTAGGTAAAAATATATAGTCTTTTACCAGTAAACATACTAAGAGCTGTTGGGGAAATTCTCCATTATTCCTGGTTTCTTAGAGTTTTCACCATGGTTGACTATTGGATTTTGGCAAATGCTTTTTCTACACACTGCTGGTGATGAACTAGCTCATTTTATTGTTGACTCACAACTCCTCCACTTCCAATTAGAAGTCCTCCTCATCTTCTTTGTCTTGGGCCAAGTATGCCTGTAGCATGATGGCAAATGACAGCCACTTCTCTTCAAGGTCACTCAGTATTGTGAGACTGAAGGAGGTGAGACAGACAAGTCTTTGTGGGTTCCAAGTGTCCTCATAGTTTAAGTATGACTTTATGTGTCACAGTTTGTCCAGCTTTTGTCCTCACCAAACTTTCCTTTACAAATGTTACTCTAAGCTCACTTAAAGTGAATTCAGGCTCAACTAGTTGTAAGAGTTTTGGAGGGTATATTTTGAGGGTATATAAAAATAACAGCTTTGTACAGACTTGTCCACCAGCTCTAGCCTTTGCCTGAGATTTAGTCCTTATAACTAATCTCTTATTCTACATCATTCATGGTTCTGCTTTTCTGATTGTGCCCTGACACAAAGTCTAAGAGGAAATGACTAAGGACATGGATTTGATGGTGACTCCACACAGCTAGACCCAGGTTTGTGATGAAGTAAAACTGCCAGTTTAAAGCCTTATGGGACAAGTTTTCAAATCTAGACAACTTTACACATGTTGTGTATGACTGACTTAAAGTCAAAAATTCAAGGGGAGAATGTATTAGTAGAAAGTTACTCTGGACACCTGTTTCCAATGACATAGAAGGAGCCTCTATCTAGAATTAAATCTTCTGATCCAGACCACAACTTAAACAACCACAGGACTACCATTTCTTGTCTGGGGTCTGCGGGTGTGCATTTCAGCTGGGGTCCTGCAGCAGGAGGGCTCTCTCTTATCAAGCGCTGGGTTTTTGTACAGCTTTTCCTATTACTTTAAGCACTGTGAGTTCCCGGAGAACACAGAAGTACTTTGCAGAATCTTCCAGCTGTAAGGATGAAATGATGAGGCTGATAGATTTATCTGCTTTCTGGAAGTTTACAGAATAGCGGTCATTCCTTGCATTACCATGTTCTGAATACTGTTGAATAAGGTAGTCATCTGTCCACTGGGAAGTTGCTTGTACCAAAAAAGGTAGTAAACGCCCGAACTTGTTTCATACCGACAATTCAGGGTGACTGACTGCCCCACTTGGCTGGATATATCTGGCTTGTCTTGAGTAACTTTCTGGGCCACACCAGATGCTGTGGGGAAAACAATTAGAAAACAAAGATGAAGCAGTGAATAAAATAGTGTAGGAGTTATTTAGGATCCAAAGACAAAAAAAATGAGATCATAAGATGCTTGCTTTTCCCCAGTCCTCCTTTCCTCCCCAAGTCCCTGTGAAGCTCCACGTGCCTGTGTGCAGGCCTTTCCCCCTGAACACTCGCACCCATGTTTGGAAGCATCCCTACCAGAGAAGGCGAAGGCCAGGAACACCCAGAGCAGACTGGAGAGCAGCATGAGGCATGGATTTCCCTGAACAAATGTGCTTAGTTGTGCCTTAAGCTGAGAGTTCAGTGTCTTTGAGTGCCCGGCAGCACATATACATACTACCCGGTACCTGTGTGACTCCCCGTAACAGGAAGTGGGGGTTGTCATGTTCATAGACCACGTGGTCTGTGCATGCATGGGAAAAAGTCTGGCTCACCACAAACCTTTAATTTGTCTACTTGTTTTTCCCTGGTCATTAAATTAATCAGATCCTGAAAAAAGGCATGAAAAAAGCAATCAGTATTAAAATTTGAGCTGAGGGGAACTGAATATTATGCAAGGTGACATACATGAATAATTATTCAGCAAAATGGTTTTTCCAGCTGATTTAAACTATACTTTACTATAGCTTATGAAATGTTCTCTTATCTATTAACTGGTCATTTATTAGCCTACACTTACTTTTCTCCATCCAGAATCTGATGACACTTTAAGAAAACTTGCAGATCTTAGGCTTCTTGGTTAATGGGAATGTTATTCAAAATAATTATTCTATCTCTTTGTATTGAGTTCTATGACTCTATTTAGGTTTTTCAATAAATGAAGTTACTTCACCATAAATGACAAAAAATCAGTCCATTTGACTTTCAGAGTCTATTCAGTTTTAAATTTTGAATGAAATTATAACAGGAATAAAATATTCTTTTGAAATTTGAAATTAAGTCTTATTTATTAGACTTTGAGGAAGATCAGGATATTCAGTCCTGTTCCCTCCACAAGTAGAATTGCATTTATTAGACCATGTGTCCTGGAGTTGTCCTGATGTCACATTTTCTATGTCATTGGTCCAAAGTGTTCAGTCTCACTTATTAGTGGCTCATTATTTTTCTCTTTGTAAAATAAATTCAATATAAGTATGCCAGATCTTTCTGTGACATAATGCTGTAATGCTCTCCTACAAAAGTTTGTATCTACAGGTTTCAAACACTTTGTTGTTGTTTCAGTTGCTAAGTCGTGTCCAACTCTTTGTGACTCCATGGACTGCAGCAACCCAGGCTACACTGTACTTCAGTATCTCCCAAAGTTGCTCTAATTCATGTCCATTGAGTCAATGATGCTATCTAATCATCTCATCCTATGCCTCTCCCTTCTCCTTTTGCCTTCAATCTTTCCCATCATCAAGGTCTTTTCCAATGAGTTGGCTCTTCGAATCAGGTGGCCAAAGTATTGGAGTTTCAGCTTTAGCATCAGTCCTTCCAGTGAGTATTCACAGTTGATTCCTATTAGGATTGACTGGTTTGTCCACCTTGCAGTCCAAGGGACTCTCAAGAGTCTTCTCCAGCCCCACAGTTCAAAAGCATCAATTCTTCAGCTTTCAGCCTTATTTATAGTCCAAGTCTTGCACCACACATGACTATTGGAAAAACCATAGCTTTGACTATACAGACCTTTGTCAGCAAAGTGATGTGTCTGCTTTTTAATATGTCATCTTAAGCTTCATAGGTGGCACTAGTGGTTAAGAACTTGCCTGCAAATGCAGGAGACATAAGAGATGTGGGTTCAATCCCTGGGTCAGGAAAATCCCCTGGAGGAGGGCATGGCAACCCATTCCAGTATTCTTGCCTGGGAAATCTCATGGACAGAGGATCCTGGAGGGCTACGGTTCACAGGGATGCAGAGCCAGACATGACTGAAGCGACTTAGCCCACCTGCAGGTTGTCATATCTTTTCTTCCATGGGGCAAGCATCTTTCAATTTCATGGCTACAGCCACTGTCCATGGGGATTTTGGAGCCCAGGAAAATAAAATCTGTCACTGCTTCTACTTTTTCCTCTTCTATTTGCCATGAAGTGATGGGACCAGATGCCATGATCTTAGATTTTTGAGTGCTGAGTTTCAAGGCAGTTTTTTCACTCTCCTCTTTCACACTCATCAGAAAGCCCTTTCAGTTCCTCTTCATTTTCTCCCATTAGAGTGGTATTTTCTGCATATCTGAGGTTTTTTATATTTCTCCCAGCAATCTTGATTCCAGCTTGTGATTCATCCAGCCCGGTATTTCACATGTTGTACTCAGTATATAAATTAAATAAGCAGGCTGACAATATACAGCCTTGAAAAACTCCTTTCCCGATTTGGAACCAGTCCATTATTTCATGTCTGGTTCTAATTGTTGCTTCTTGACCTGCATACAGGTTTCTCAGAAGACTAGTAAGGTGGGCTGGTATTTCCATCACTTTAAGAATGTTCCACAATTTGTTGTTATCCACACAAAGTTTTTAGTGTAGTCAATGCAGTAGAAGTAGATGCTTTTCTGGAATTCCTTTGCTTTCTCCATGATTCAATGAATGTTAGCAGCTTGATCTCTGGTGCCTCTGCCTCTTTGAAATCCAGCCTGTACATCTGGAAGTTCTTGGTTCACACACTGCTGAAACCTAGCTTAAAAGATTTTAAGCATAACCGTACTTGCATGTGAAATGAGCACAATTGCATAATAGTTTGAACAATCTTTGGCATTGCCCTTCTTGGGACTGGAATGAAAACTGACGTTTTTGAGTCCCATTCAAACACTTAGTATATGTCAATACCACAGAAGTTGATGATTGAAGTTTTGTATACTGTGCATGATCATGAAGTATGTGTCTCTCAATCTTCCACTTAGTTTGATCATCTTAATAGATGAATTAATTTAAAAGAACTAAAAGCAAATAAGCAAGTAGAAAAGGAAGCATAGACACAGTCTCCAAAACAGTGCCAGTTCTTAAAATTTAAGGTCAAAAGAACTCATTAAGGAGTAATACAAGGAGGAGAGTTTACATGTAGTTGAACCATCTACTCTTCTGTCCCATTTCAACTCTGAGTGACAGGCAGCTGATGTCCTGATTTCTAATTGTTTACAAGGAAGCAGGAGAGACCACAAATGTCCAGAGCAGTCTGGGGAGCAGAATGATAATACATATATTATATGTATCATTATATTATATGTACCATTTTATTATATATATATCACGTTTTTATATCCACCTTTTTATGCATAGCTGTGAAATTTATCCCATTTGTAGGTTCTTGTTCCTACCACTAAAATTAAGATACAGAATCATTCCATCACCCTAAAGAACTTACTTTGCAGACCATCCCCACCTCCACAACCCTTGAAAATCCCTGAAATCTGCTGATGTCCTGGTTTCCAATTATTTGTAACTAAGAAGAGACCACAAAGGCCACAACAGCCTGAAGAGCAGCTTGATATTCTAAAATATATATGCCAATATAATAATTACATATACATACCAGGAAATTGATATTGCCAAAATTTTATTAAAATACAGATCGCAATCTGATACATCAGTTTTATATGCAATCTGGTTTTGATGCATAGCTCTGTGAAACTTTATCACATGTATAGGCTCTTGTTACCACCATTAAAATCATGATATAGAGTTGTTCCATCTCTCTAAAAACACTCTCTTTGTACACCCTCCCGAGGCCTGCAATTCTTTACAAACCAGGACACTACTGATACCTTTCATCATTTTTTGTCCTGTTGAGAATGTTGTATAAGTAGAATCACACTATGTATACAGTAATAATAATCCAATAAGTATAATCATATACCATGTAGCTTCTGAGATTGATTTTTTTTTTACTCAGCATAACATCCTGAGATCCATCTAGACTATTGCATGTATCAATAATCTTTACCTTTTAAATCACTACAGACTGTCCCAAACTTAATTTAGGTTAATTCAATTTAGGATTTTTGACTTTACAGTAGTGAGAAGGTGGTATGCATTCAGTAGAAACCATACTTGGAATATTGAAATGTTATCTTTTCCTGGGCTAGCAACATGCAGTATTATGTTTACTGGTAATTCTGGGCAGCAAGAGTGAGCTGAGCTCCTGGCCAGCCTCAAAATCATGAGTGTAAACAACTAACACCTTTACAGCCATTTCATACCCATATAACCATCCTGATTTTCACTTTCAGTACAGTATTCAATACATTGCATAAGATTTCTGTCATTTTAGTATAAAATAGACTGTGTGAGATGATTTTTTCTACAACTGTAGGCTAATGCAAGTATTGGCCACATTTAAGGGAAGCTAGCTTACATATATTGGATGGATTTTCTTTTTTTTATTTTAATTGATTTTTATTGGAGTATAGTTGCTTTACAATGTTAGTTTCTGCAGTGCAGAAAAGTAAATCAGTTTTACATGTACATATTTATCTCTATTCTTTTTTAGATTTCCTTCCCATATTAAATGAACTTTTGACTTCCTATTGCTTCAACTTAAAATGATTTATTGCAAAATAACCCTCTTGAAGTTGAGAAAGATGTATAAATAATATTTCATTGTGTGAATGTGCTACAGAATATTTATCTGTTCATTCAGTGAAGATCACTGGTTGATTTGCAGTATTAAGAATTCAGCAAGTGAATATTTAAGTGTATTTGAAATTCTTGGACTCTTTTCCAGAATGACTGGGCCAATCACCCACCAGCAATGCTTGAGTGATCCAACTTCTTTGCATCCTTGCCAGAACTTGGTATTGTCAGTATTTTTAATTTTAGCCCTTATGATATATGTGAAGTGGTATCTCTTTGTAGTTTTAATTTGGATTTCCCTAATATAAATTTAGGGGCATATTCTTTGTATTTTCTACATAGATAACCATGTTACCAGCAAATAGTGACAGTTTTACTTCTTCTTTCAACTCTATAAGATCATTATATCTACTTTATTTCTTGCTCCAACATCTAGCTCTGTACTGAAAGAGTGACAAGAATGGACACTCTTGTTTTTTCTCTTTCTTAGAGAAAATTATAGTCTTTTATTAGTAAGAATACCATTAGCTATTGAGGAAGTTCCCCACTATTCTTGTGATTCTCAGAGTTTTCACCATAATTGACTACTGAATTTTTGCAAATCCTTTTTTTTCTGACTAGATTAATATGATGATATAATTCTTCTTTTCTACCCTGGTAATATGGTGAATTCTATCCATTGATTTTCAATATTAAAGTGTCTTGCACCCTTGAAAGAAATTATCTTTGTGCTTGGTATATTACTCATTTTACATATCAATGAATTTTACTTGCTAAAACATTTTAAGAAATTTGTGTCTATCTTCTAGATAAAGGATATTTTCCTGTACTTTTCAGTTCTTTGTCTGATTTTGGCATCAAGGTAATATTAGCCTCATAAAATGAGTGAAGAATATTTTTTCTATTGTCTGCAAGAAAATGTGTATAATTCATGCTAATTCTGCTTCAACGTTTGACAGAATTCTTTAGTGACACTGAGTCTGGACATTTTTTTTTATTAAAATTTCAATTTCTTCATAGACATCATGAATTCGGCTATCTCTGGCCCTTGCTCTGAGGAAAGATGAGGAGGAGCGACCGCTGG
>NW_011495077.1:188690-190555 GCF_000754665.1 Bison bison bison | reverse complement strand
CATGCATAGAAGTGTGCTAGACTCCTTAACTTGTGCTTAGTCGCTCAGTCATGTCCGACTCTTTGCAACCCCATGGGCTGTAGACTGCCAGGCTCCTCTGTCCATGGGGATTCTCCAGGCAAGAATACTGGAGTGGATTGCCGTGCCCTCCTCCAGGGGATCTTCCCAACCCAGGGATCAAACCCAGGTCTCCTGCATTGTAAGCGGATTCTTGACAGTCTGAGCCACCAGGGAAGTCCATCCTTAACTTGAGATATCCGTTTTTCTTTAATTAACAATAATCTTTTGATGTTCTGACTACCTGCACTTTGTTGCAAAACTTCTATACCACCTGGCTCCTCTGCTCACCTCCTTGGAGCAGTTCTTTCAGGTTTACTTGAGATGCTATCTCCCAGGCTTGAAGTCCTAAAAATTCCCACCAGATAAAATGTAACTCTCAGGGTTGTGAATATTTTTAAAGTTGACAGTAGTTATGACAATCTCTTTTTCAGTTTGATATGAAAATATTTATGCATAGAGTAACCATTTTAAAATCTCTCCCTGAATTGCCTGCCTATGGAAACATATGAAGTGCAAAATATAAGTTAACATTGAATCTAATTGCATCTCAATAGTTAAGATGCAGGGTTCAATGGGACAGTGTGGGTGAGGTATAAAAGGAAAAAACAACACTCAAAAATGGATAAGTGAACTTGATATCCCTTGAAGAGGGTGTGGCAACCCACTCCAGTATTCTTGCCTGGAGAATCCCATGGACAGAGGAGCCTGGTGGGCTACAGTACATAGGGTCATGAAGAGTCGGATGTGGCTGAAGCAACTTAGTACGCATGCACAAACCTGGTATACTCTTTTCAGGCGAAGGTTACATTGATTATGGTCGAATGGGGAATAATTGCATCATATTAACAAGAAGGAGATCCAACCAGTCCATTCTAAAGGAGATCAGTCCTGGGTGTTCTTTGAAAGGAATGATGCTCAAGCTGAAACTCCAGTACTTTGGCCACCTCATGAGAAGAGTCGACTCACTGGAAAAGACTCTGATGCTGGGAGGGATTGGGGGCAGGAGGAGAAGGGGATGACAGAGGATGAGATGGCATCACCAATTCGATGGACGTGAGTTTGAGTGAACTCTGGGAGTTGGTGATGGACAGGGAGGCCTGGCATGCTGCTATTCATGGGGTTGCAAGGAGTCGGACATGACTGAGCGACTGAACTAAACTGAACTGAACAAGGAGCATAGTTTTGCTGTTTTCTTTATTTGAAACTGTGTGGTTAAAAGAGGTATAGATGGATGACCAGTTGACATAGAAGGTACTGGAATAGCTTTGTAGTGTCTCTACTAGCTGGAAATCTGTGACTCAGAATTTGTTTCTCTATATTGTTCTGGGCTAGGGTTGGCCATAAAAAGGATTGTGCAACCTTTAGAAGGTAGTTGTCATC
The DNA here is from genome assembly GCF_000754665.1 of Bison bison bison. Classification (NCBI taxonomy): domain Eukaryota; kingdom Metazoa; phylum Chordata; class Mammalia; order Artiodactyla; family Bovidae; genus Bison; species Bison bison. Next base: position 189,115 of record NW_011495077.1, on the reverse strand, counting down.
AAGTAGCCACATTTTTTTTTGCCCTGCTGGTTGGTGCAGGGCTCCAGTCACTGTGCAACTCACATGTGTTGCTGCTGATCTGCTAGCTCATCTTATTGTTGACTTACAGCCCCTTAACCTCCAACCAGATCTCCTCATCATCATCTCTCTGTCTTGTGCCAAATGTGCATGTAGCATGATGATAAATATCCACTTCTCCTGAAGGTCACCCACTACCGTGAGATTGAAGGAGGTGAGAGACAGACAAGTTTTTAGTGTGTTTTTGTGGGTTCCAGTCATCCTCATGGGTTCTAGTATGTCCTTAAATGCATTTTTCCGTGCTTTTATCCATATCCAATTTTCCTTTCCAAATGACACTCTAGTTGATTTAAAGTAAATTCAGGCTCAGCACAAGATGCAAAGATAACAGCTTTGTATAAACTCCT
>NW_011495077.1:186725-187078 GCF_000754665.1 Bison bison bison | reverse complement strand
CCTTTGTCACCAAAGTAATGTCACTGCTTTTTAATATGCTATCTAGGTTGGTCATAGCTTTTCTTCCAAGGAGTATGCGTCTTTTAATTTCATGACTGCAGTCACCATCTGCAGTGATTTTTGAGCCCCCCAAAATAAAGTCTCTCCCTCTTTCATTGTTTCTCCATTTATTTGCCATGAAGTGATGCGACTGGATGCCATGATCTTAGTTTTTTGAATGATGAGTTTTAAGCCACCTTTTTCACTCTCTTCTTTCATTTTCATCAAGGGGAAGCCTTTCATCAGGGAAACCTTTCACCTGTGGAACTGTGCAAAAATATATGTAATTGAAATAAACAGGCTGATATGATATA
>NW_011495077.1:184009-186625 GCF_000754665.1 Bison bison bison | reverse complement strand
AATCCTAAAATTTGTATAGAACCACAAAAGGCCACAAATAGTCAAAGCAATTTTGAAAAAAAAGAACAAAGTTGAAGGTATCACAGTCCCTGACATCAAAATATGCTTCAAAGGTGTTATAAAATAATCAGTAAAATCTTATAATAAATTTTAATTTGCATAAAAAAATAAAATACACATTGCTGGCCAAAAAACAGAGATTCAGTCAATGGAACAGAATAGGGAGTCCAGATTTTAACCCTTGTATACATGGTAAATTAATCTATAACAAAGCAGGCAAGAATAAGCAATTGGGGGAAAGACTGCTTCTTCTATAAGTGGTGTTAGACAACTATACAGCTACATGTTAAAGAATTAGAATATTTTCTCACAGCATATACTAAAATAAACTCAAAATGGATTAGAGACTTAAATATAAGACCTGAACTCATAAATCCTTAAAGAAAGTATAGGCAATATGCTTTATGAGATTCATCTTTGCTATATTTTTGTCTGTATTTCCTCAGGCAAGGACAAAAAAGAAACAACACAGAAAATAGGGCCTAATTAAATTAAAATATTTTGCACAGTGAAAAAAACCATTAACACACAAAAAAGGCAACCTATCAAATGGGAGAAGATATTTGGAAGTTATTGGTCAACAAGGGGTTAATGTCCAGAATATACAAAAAATTTTTGTACACAATATCAAAACCACAGGCAGAGAACATGATTAGGCATTTTTCCAAAGAACATACAGATGGCAAACAGACACATGAAAAGATGTTCAGTATCTCTAATCATCAGGTAAATGCAAATCAAAACCACAATGAGATATCACCTCACTCCTACTTTGTCATGAATACTATCATGACAAAAATGAAAAATAATTGAGTATTGTCAAGGATGTGGAGAAAAGGGAAAACTTGTGTATTCTTGCTGGGAAAGTAAGCTGGTGTAGCCTCTATTCAAAAGATTCCCCAAACCAATAAAAATATAACTAGTAGTTATATATATATAATAGTAGTAGTTTATATATAATAAATATAACTACTATATGATTCGGGGCTTCCCAGGTGGCTCAGCAATAAAGAATCCACCTTCAATGCAGCAGACACAATTTTGATCCCTGGGTCAGGAAGATCCCCTGGAGTAGGAAATGGCAGCCCACTCCAGTATTCTTGCTGGGAAAATTTCCAGAGACAGAGGAGCCTGGCGATCTATGTTTCCATGAGGTTGCAAAGTGTCAAACATGACTGCAATGACTTAGCATGCACTTGCATTATACGATTCAGTAATTCCATTCCTGGGTATCTATCAGAATAAAACAAAAACACTAATTCAAAAATATGTATGTACCCAAATGTTCACTGCAACATTATTTCCAATAGTGAAGATATATAGAAACAACCTCAGTTTTCACTCATACAGTGGATCTAGAAGATATATATGTGTCAGTGTGTGTGTGTGTGTGTACAATAGAATATTACTAGCCATAAAAAAGAATAAAATTTTGCCAGCTGGGACAGCATGATAAACCTGGAAGATATCGCACTTAGCGAAATGTCAGATAGAGAAAGACAAACACTGTGTGCTTTCACTTTTATATGAAATCTAAAAGCAAAACAAATTAACAAATATAACAAAACAGAAACAGACTCAGACATATAGGGAACAAACTATTGGTTTCTAAGGGGAAAGGGGTGGGTGTAGGGGTGAAATAGGTGAAGGGGATTAAGAGGCAGAAACTTCCACTTACAAAATAAATAAATTAAAACTAGGTAATGTGCAGTGAAGGGAAAGAATCAATCCTGCCAAGAACTTGATTGAAGTAAGTGAAACTGATTTTAGACTTCTTGCATCCAGAACTGAAAGAGGATAAATTTGTTTCAAGTGATCAATTCATATATGAACATTGAACAAATATTTTCTGTTTGCTTTGCCCCAGTCATAGGATGAGATGTGAGTATTTGCAATATGCAAACGTGAGTAATTGTGAGTTATTTGTATTTGCAATTATGGTAAGGCAGATTTGAATATTCTTGAGACACCCAACTAAACTGGATAACATCTTTATTGGAGTCATTTTCTCTCCTTTTAGATCCTTTCACTTTTTATCAATTTGGTGTCCAGCATACTGTGTTTAAATATTTACTTTAAATCTGTAGTCTTATCTAGATACTCTCCTAGCTACAAGTCAGAGGTTCTAGTGCAGAGGGAAATATAGGAGATATTCAGAAGGGAAAAGACCAAATCCCAAATTCGTTGGGCCAAAAAGTGTTTGTGGTTAAAGCTGTACTAGTGTAGGTAAGAAATACTAAACAGTACAAATACCTGGTAATGGCGTCATGGTGTGACTGTGGCTGGAGGAGGGGCTGAGCCTGCGGAGGGTATGAGTACAGGCTGCAGGTGCTTGGGGAGCACTATGCTGCACAGCACAGAAGTAAGTGCCTGAGTCTGTGGTCTGTGAAGAGGAAACATGCAGTGAGCTGCGGCGTTCTGTAGGTGCTGTCATGGTGTTTAATCTTCCATCCTGCTTTGTCCCTGAAGGAAGGTAAAACAGACGGATGAGGTGGCCCCCGGGGTTCTGACAGAACCACTACACATTGTCTGTGAGGGTGGAGAAATTACACCACA
>NW_011495077.1:183293-183909 GCF_000754665.1 Bison bison bison | reverse complement strand
CCTACCAGGCTCCTCCGTCCATGGGATTTTCCAGGCAAGAGTACTGGAGTGGGGTGCCATTGCCTTCTCCGGGATCAAGGGTACAACACTCCCCAAACTGTCTGGACCTACCCCCTACTCCAGTGTTTTTATCTATGTCCTGAGAAATACTATTGATGCCTACTATATAGCGACCAAAGACACATGGCAAGAATCTAAGAACTCTACAGGCTTTATCCCGGGGTCCTTGGCTCAATAACCCCAGAGATTTCTTCCAACCTACTTACTGCTAAGGTCTCTTTGGGATAATGGCTATGGAATAACCTGTCATGTAGAAGTTTGCGCTCACTAGCAAATGCATAGATCTGTTCTCAATTCCATTGCTATAATGCTGAATAAAACACAGGGAGTAGAGATCAAGTGAATCTTTATGGTCCCTTGGCCTCAAAGTCAACCCTTGTAGACATAGAACACTTACCCAAAGTCAGAAAAACAGTAACCCCAATCACCAGCCTCATACTTCAAGGACAAACCAGGATTGTGGGCTCAGAGCTTACACTTGTGTCTTCTCCTAGGCTTGTTTCCAGAGAACAGAAACAACTGCTGCTGTTAGAGACTTACAACCAGTGCAGGTATC
>NW_011495077.1:182542-183193 GCF_000754665.1 Bison bison bison | reverse complement strand
AAAGTTGACACATCTATCAATTTTAATGAATTTTTTACTTCTTGTAGATAGAAATTAAGTACCTTTCAAGATAATTAATAGAAGAGATCCTGGGTTAAGAAATGTGATGAGTGTGAGAAGTTTTGAAAAAGGTCACTGTAGGAATTGACAATTAGAAATGATTACAGAGAAAAAGAATACTTTCTTGGAAGTACTGTGGGTCTAGTTAGTGTTGGAGGTGATAACAATTTCAGTGACACCAGTCTGCCCATCTGTGTGATTTTCTTGAACTCTGCTTTATCAAAGTATATAAGAAAGTAGATTTTTTTTTGTAATTTGATCTTTATAATGACTGAACAGTATTCCATGGTATGTGTGTAATATAGTGTTTTGAATCATTACCCCAATGAGGTACATAATAAGGCAGATATTAATCCATGTTTAAGAATTAATATCATTGACATGACATAGAATTAACTCAAAACAATGAAGTTAGTGACTAAAGACTGATTGAAGGAGGGCTGTGAAGTTTAGATATTGTAGAAAGAGAAATAAAAGATTGGAAACTTCTTTTTTTTATTTTTTTTTAATTTTATTGTATTTTAAAACTTTACATAATTGTATTAGTTTTGCCAAATATCAAAATGAATCCGCCACAGGTATACATGTGTT
>NW_011495077.1:181518-182442 GCF_000754665.1 Bison bison bison | reverse complement strand
ATCCTGCAAAGAAGGCGACACATCCCAAACTCACAGGGTGCTGACTGCTGTCCCTTGTGAAGTTTAAAGTCTGCCTCTGGAAAAGGAACATCAATCCCAGTGGTGTGTCTATCCAGAACCTGTCTTCTATCATTTCTTCTTCAAAGAAATTTTCTGATGCTCCATGAAGCTTGTGGAAAACATTGTTTAATCCCAGAAAGCTTTACTGAGCTCTATATTGTAAGGAGATGAAAATTCCCATCCATGTTCTAGTAAATGTATGGGAGATTTCAAAGTACGCTGTGGTTGTTCAGAGGGACAGGAAATATTAGTAACATTGAGACAAAGAGCTAAACATCTTGAGCTTGGACTTTGGAGCTCAACATCCTGAAAAGGTCCTTTGAATCATGCCTCTGTCTCCATCTAGGCAGACATTTCTCAATGCATCGGTTCTTGATATAGTAACTGATGACAAGGATGGTATTCTCCTCATCCTCCTTGAATAATTGTCCTTAATCCTTATGCCCTCTGTGCCCAAGTTTGTAGGTGCTCTGCACCAAGGATGCAGACACTGAGAGAAAATACAGAAGGGAAAGCAAACTATCTGGGGTGGAGAAGGGTGGAGGTGGATGATCCTGGCAGAAAAAGAGGAGTGAAGAGAAAAGAGCATAAGGAATAGGGAAGGGAAGAGTTACCCAGGGGTGGGAAATGGGAAAGCAGTGTTTAGGGAGGTACATCGAAAAGGTTTAGTCTATAAGGCTATGACTCCCAGATCCCTTGACCACATGCACTTAACAAAGGACTATAAAATCAGTTTATTGAAAGACAATGAAAATCTGTCATTTTTCCTCACTTTTCTGTGGAACATAGATGGAAAACATGTTTCCTTTATAGCCAGAAAGGACCACTGTTTCCAAATAAAGCAGCCCCCTCTTGTGACTGAAT
>NW_011495077.1:180898-181418 GCF_000754665.1 Bison bison bison | reverse complement strand
CACTGGAGAAGGAAATGGCAACCCACTCCAGTGTTCTTGCCTGGAGAATCCCAGGGATGGGGGAACCCGGTGGTCTGCCATCTATGGGGTCACACAGAGTCGGACACGACTGAAGTGACTTAGCAGTAGCAGTGAAAGAAGTTATGCTGAGCAACTCTTGAAATTATTCTAAAAGCAATCTTTCAATCCTATGGAAGTGAAGTTAAACAAAAGACTCCAACAGGATGAATAGAGGGTTATATTTGTGGACACAATTCAAGAACAGATAACAAACATCCCAACTCTAGGATGGAGGAAAATTAAACTAATGATATGGAAATAAATATCATGGTAATCACACTTCATTCATTTAACAAATAATCACAAATATTCTTTGGGAGTCTCTCTGGCGGATCACATGCACACACAAGTCAACACCCACTATTACTGAAAATATAGGAACAAATGAAAGTGAATTCATTTAAGCTATGTAAGAATATATTATTTTATTATATTAGCAAAAGGCAGAAGAAAACTAGCA
>NW_011495077.1:180344-180798 GCF_000754665.1 Bison bison bison | reverse complement strand
TTAATTTGCATAAAAAAATAAAATACACATTGCTGGCCAAATAACAGAGATTCAGTCAACGGAACAGAATAGGGAGTCCAGATTTTAACCCTTGTATACATGGTGAATGAATCTATAACAAAGGAGGCAAGAATAAGCAATTGGGGGAAAGACTGCTTCTTCTATAAGTGGTGTTAGACAACTATACAGCTACATGTTAAAGAATTAGAATATTTTCTCACAGCATATACTAAAATAAACTCAAAATGGATTAGAGACTTAAATATAAGACCTGAACTCATAAATCCTTAAAGAAAGTATAGGCAATATGCTTTATGAGATTCATCTTTGCTATATTTTTGTCTGTATTTCCTCAGGCAAGGACAAAAAAGAAACAACACAGAACATAGGGCCTAATTAAATTAAAATATTTTGCACAGTGAAAAAAACCATTAACACACAAAAAAGGCAACCT
>NW_011495077.1:179200-180244 GCF_000754665.1 Bison bison bison | reverse complement strand
CTTTGAAAGAGCTTACCTGATTAAATTAAGCCCACCAAAGACAATCTCCCTATTGATGCACTCAAGTTCAAACTGATTAGGCACTTTAATTACACCTGCAAATCTCCTTCCCTTTGCCATATAATAAAACAATAACAAGAATGATATCTAATACAATCACCAAGAACATAGAAGAAATAAAGAATCAGCAAACAGAGATGAATAACACAATTACTGAAATTAAAAACACTCTATAAGGAACCAATAGCAGAATAACTGAGGCAGAAAAATGGATAAGTGAGCTGGAGGATAGAATGGTGGAAATAACTGCTGAAAAGCCGAATAAAGGGAAAGGAATAAAAAGACTTGAGGAAAGCCTTGGAGACCTTTGGGACAATATTAAATGCACCAATATTCAAGTTATAAGGGTACCAGAGGAAGAATAAAAAAAAGAAAGGCAGTGAGAAAATTTTTGAATTAATTATATTTGAAAACTTTCTCAACCTGTGAAATGAAATACTCAATCAAGTCCAAGATGCACAGAAAGTCCCCTACAGGTTAAACCCAAGGAGAAACACATTGAGACACATATTAATAAAGCTAACAGAGATTAAGCACAAAGAAGGAGTATTAAAAGCAGCAAGGGAAAAGCAACAAGTAATATACAAGGGAAAACCCATATGATTAATAGAAGATCTTTCAGCAGAAACTCCATAGACCAGAAGGGAATGGCAGGATATATTTAAAGTACTAAAAGAGAAAAATATACAACCATGATCACTATACCCAGCAAATATCTCATTCAAAATTGACAGAGAAATCAAAAGCTTTATGAACAAGCAGAAATTAAGAGAATTCAGCACCACCAAACCAGCCTTGCAACAAATACCAAAAGGGCCTTACATAGTCAGGAAACACAAAGGAAAGGAAAGACCTACAAAAACAACCCCAAAACAATCAATAAAATGCCAATAGGAACATATGTATCAATAATTACCTTAAATGTAAATGGATTAAATGCACCAACCAAAGATACAGACTGACTGAATGGATACAAAACTAAGA
>NW_011495077.1:177886-179100 GCF_000754665.1 Bison bison bison | reverse complement strand
CCGACAGTTCAGGGTGACTGACTGTCCCAGTTGACTGGATGTGTTTGGCTGGTCTTGAATAACATTCTGTGCCACACCAGATCCTGTGGGGAAAAAAACAGGAAACACAGCTGAAGTAATGAACAAAATAATGTAAGAATTAGACTAATTTGGGACCCAAAGAAAACCCAAATTGAAATCATAGTAAGTATGCTTTTCCCCAACCCTCCTTTCCTCCCCAAGTGCCTGTGAAGCACCACACGCCTGGGTGCAGTCCTTTCACCCTGAACACATGAACCCATGTTTGGAAGCATCCCTACCAGAGAAGGTGAAGGCCAGGAGCACCCACAGCAGGCTGGAGAGCGGCATGAGGCGTGGATTTCCCTGCACAAATGTGCTTAGTTTCTGCCTCAAGCTGAGAGTTCAGTGTCTTTGAGTACCTGGCAGCACATATACATACTACCCAGTACCTGTGTGACTCCCCACAACAGGAAGTGGGGTTTTTCATGTTCATAGCCCACGTGGTCTGTGCACATATGGGGAAAAAGTCTGGCTCACCACAAACTTTATTTTGTCTACTTGTCTCTTCCTGGTAATTGAGTTAGGCAGATCCTGAAAAGGAGTATGGAAAGAAAATTAGTATTAAAGGTATGAGCTGAGGGGAACTGAATTTTAAACAAGTTGAAAAAAATTGATAATCATTCAGTAAAATAATTTTACCAGTTCATTTAAGATAGAATTTAGTATAGACTATGAACTCTTTTTGTAACTTACTGGTCATTCATTTAACCTATACTTACCTTTCCTCCATTCAGAAACAATGACTTTTTAAAAAATGCACAGATTTTCATCTCTCTTGGTGAAAAGCTATCTTATCCAAAATAATTAACTTATCTTTTTTTTTTCCTTAACTGGGTTTTAGGGCTCTATTTAGATTTTTTAGTAAATAAAATTACTTTAACATGAAATGAAGAAACATCAGTTCTTCTGACTTTCAGAATCTATTCATTTGTATGTGTTTTTATGAAACTGAAATAGGAATAAAATATTGTTCTTTTGAAATTCGACATTGAATCTTATTAGACTTTGAGGAGGATCAGGATATTCAGTCTTGTTGCCTCTAAGAGGAGAATTGTACTTATTAAATCATGTGCCCTATAAATTGCATTGATGTCACTCTGAAAGCTATAAGATATTGATGAAGAAAATTGAAGATAATGCAAGTAAATATAAAA
>NW_011495077.1:175829-177786 GCF_000754665.1 Bison bison bison | reverse complement strand
TTCAAAGTGTCATTTTAAATAATATTGAAAACCAAAAATATATGGAGAATCTAAAAATAAGTTTTCTAGCCTATTGCCTCTTTTCAGAATTTTTAATTTTAGAAGATTATATTTTGACCATATGAGGTGAGGTTATCTTCCTTTGCTTGATGAAAACCAAAATTACGTACTTAATTTACTTTCAAATAATCAAGAGAATTTGCTGAAAGGCTAATGTCTCTTTTGTATGTATTTATGATGGGAGTTATGGGAGTAAGTATGATGAATGCTCCCAACAATCCAAAAATAAAAGAGAAATCCCCAAATCTAATAAAGGGTATCGTTGAAAATATCAAAGTCAATATTATTTCCTATAGGATTACAAACAAGACAGGTAGACTATCTACTTCTATTCATTGTCCTAATGGAGGGCATGGGATCAAACCAGGAAAGGAAATAAGATGTATTAAGTTTGAAAAGGAGAAGCAAATTAAAACTATTATAATTTACAGATCATAAGTTTATACATGTAGAAAATACAAAGTACCTCTAAACAAACTGTAAGAACTAGAACCTATTAGTGCATTGATACAGTCACCAAACACAAAAATCAATTTTATTTCTAGATTCTAGCAAGAGCATTAGAAAATGCAATTAAGATGTCATTTACCAAATGCTTGGGAACTAATTTAATATAAGGTATCCAAGTCCTCTTCTTGATTCCTCTTCAATAACTCTAGAATAGTTTTGATTTGGGAGAAAAAAATCACAGATCATTTTAGGGAGATGAGAAATGTCCTCACTTCTGAGGTCTGGGGTAACTAACATAAATCATGGCCTGGTACTCAGTGGTGACCAGTCCTTGCCACCTACAGACACTGGTATCAGGAAAGACCATTTCCTAAGGCTGCTCAATGAAATAGTGTTTGCAAAACCCTAAACAAGAGGTTGGTACTGTCTATTTGGCTGTTGAATTGAATCTGTTCTCATTTTGACAGATATCTAGCTCTGTTCTGGCCATTTCAGAGCGTAATTAATTTCCTGTATTCACATTTTTCTTAACCCAGTTAACCCTAGCTCTGGATTTGATGCTGGGTATTTTGGTCAATTAAGGTAAAAAAGCCATATGAAATACAAGATAAAATTAGTATAAGTAGCCTTGCTTCCCAGGTGGCTCAGTGGTAAAGAGTGTGCCTGCCAACCAGGTGGATTATTTTTATTTACACATTACAGGTTTGTACATGTAGAAAATACCCCTCAGTTGGGAAGATCCCCTGGAGATGGGAATGGCAACCCACTCCAGTATTCTTGCCTGGAAAGTCCCATTGATAGAGGAGCCTGGCAGGCTACAGTCCATGGGGTTGCAAAGAGTTGGACACGACAGAGACTAAACAACAGCAACAATACATGTCCTTTACAAAAATCTTAACATTAATGAAAGAAATTAGAGAGGACATAAATAAAGAGGCTATGGATCCAAAGACTCCATATGTTAAGATGTCAATTGTCCCAAATAAATTTGATTTGTCCCAAATCAATTCATAAATTCAACACAATCCCAAGCAAATTACCTTAATCTCTTGTGGTAGAAGCTATTGTATAACTTATGTGGAAGTGCAAAAACCTAGCATAAGCCTTGAATAAGACAAAGAAAACATCTCTTGCATTTCCAGATTTCAAAACGTGTATGAAGCCCCAGTAATTAAGATAGAATGGTCTGTTGGTATGAGGATAAAATGAAGTCAATAAACTGAATCAAGTCCAAAAAGAGGTCACCAATTTTTTTTTTTTTCTCTAAAAGTGTCTATGCAGCTCCATGGGCCTTCCCCTGTGGCTTAGCTGGTAAATAATCCACCTGCAATGTGGGAGACCTGGGTTCAATCCCTGGGTTGGGAAGATCCCCTGGAGAAGGGAAAGGCTACCCACTCCAGTATTCTAGCCTGGAGATTCCATGGACTGTATAGTCCATGGGGTTCAA
>NW_011495077.1:174739-175729 GCF_000754665.1 Bison bison bison | reverse complement strand
ATAAAGAGAAGTTGCTACATATAAAGCACTCAAGAGTTATCTGTTTTCTGAATGAGTAGATGAGCTCTGGGGTCAAGTGCTTCTCCATAGTCCAAATCTTGCTCCTAAGGAGCCCCCTAAAATGATACACTCTGGCTGGCAATAAAAGCTGGAGATGCTTTTCACAGTTAGGAGAGTTTTGGCTCATTTCACGTAGATTAAAAAATGGGAATAATGAAACCTACCTCACAGGATTTTTATATTTAAATTAGATAATGAATCTGAAATGGAAACCAGTGCCTGACAAAGAGAAAGGTCAATAAATACCAACTTTCTTTGTTCTAGTAAAACCTACCTCTCCTTCAATGTCCAGGTCTGTGACCTATTACTGTTTGTTCTTTACTCCACATCGGTTCAATGATGGAAGCTTCTAGGAAATTCACTTAATCAATTATTTTTCTGGAGACAGTCATTATTTTTCCCTATTCCCTGGGGTCATATTCTCCTAGCCACATTGACACACTCAGAATACTGAGAGGACCCAGATGGAACCCTCAGATAAGGTTTTATTTTCATTAAAGTTTTTATATATTTATTACCTATTGGATATCACATTTCTCAGTTGGCTTTCCAAGATTTTGTCATTCTCATTATCTGTTTTATTATTGATTTGAGGAACTTTTAACATATTCTGTTTAACATAATCTTCATCTGAGTCCTTTTTCAGAAATACATACTGCAAATATAGTTTATCAGTCTGTGTACTGACTTTCAAAACTCTTAGTAGTGATTTATAACAAACACAATTTAAAAATACATTTTCATGTTCATAAGATACTACCTTGAAAGTTTTGTTTGTTTTTTCTCTTTAAGCATTTAAAAAATATTTTAAGGTAATTATTGATAAGTATGATCCCGTTGCCATTTACTTTATTGTTTTGGGTTTGAATTTATACACCCTTTTTGTGTTTCCTGTCTAGAGAATATCCTTTAGTATTTGTTGGAGAGCTG
>NW_011495077.1:172941-174639 GCF_000754665.1 Bison bison bison | reverse complement strand
CATACCGACAGTTCAGGGTGACTGACTGTCCCAGTTGACTGGATGTGTCTGGCTGGTCTTGAATAACTTTCTGCGCCACACCAGATCCTGTGGGGAAAAAAACAGGAAACACAGCTGAAGTAATGAACAAAATAATTTAGGAATTAGACTAATTTGGGACCCAAAGAAAACCCAAGTTGAAATCATAATAAGTATGATTTTCTCCAACTCTCCTTTCCTCCCAAGTCCCTGTGAAGCACCGCGCGCCTGTGTGCAGTCCTTTCACCCTGAACACATGCACTCATGTTTGGAAGCATCCCTACCAGAGAAGGTGAAGGCCAGGAACACCCAGAGCAGGCTGGAGTGCGGCATGAGGCATGGATTTCCCTGCACAAATGTGCTTAGTTTCTGCCTCAAGCTGAGAGTTCAGTGTCTTTGAGTGCCTGGCAGCACATATACATACTACCCAGTACCTGTGTGACTCCCCCCAGCAGGAAGTGGGATTTGTCATGTTCATAGACCATGTGGTCTGTGCACATATGGGAAAAAAGTCTGGCTCACCACAAACTTTGTTTTGTCTACTTGTCTTTTCCTGGTAATTGAGTTAGGCAGATCCTGAAAAGGAGTATGGAAAAAAAAAAATAGTATTAAAGGTATGAGCTGAGGGGAACTGAATTTTAAACAAGTTGACAAAAATTGATAATCATTCAGTAAAATAATTTTACCAGCTCATTTAAGATAGAATTTAGTATAGGCTATGAACTCTTTTTGTAACTTACTTACTGGCCATTCATTTAACCTATACTTACCTTTCCTCCATTCAGAAACAATGACTTTTTTAAAACCCACAGATTTTCAGCTCTCTTGGTGAAAAGCTATATTATGCAAAATAATTAGCTTATCTTTTTTTTCCTTAACTGGGTTTTAGGGCTCTATTTAGATTTTTTAGTAAATAAAATTACTTTAACATGAAATGAATAAACATCACTTATTCTGACTTTCAGAATCTATTCATTTGTATGTGTTTTTATGAAACTGAAACAGGAATAGAATATCATTCTTTTGAAATCCGACATTGAATCTTATTTATTAGATAAATAAATAAGATCCTCCTTTGAGGAGGATCAGGATATTCAGTCTTGTTGCCTCTACAAGGAGAATTGTACTTATTAGATCATGTGCCCTAGAATTGTACTGATGTCACTGTGAAAGCTATAAGATATTGACGAAGAAAATTGAAGACAATGCAAGTAAATATAAAAATATTTAATGTTCATGGGTTTTAAGAATAAACAATGTGAAAATGTCCTCTGAACCAGAGCAATCTATAGATTTAATGCAACTCCTCTTAAAATAGTCATGGCATTTTTCACGCAACTAGAACAAATAATACTTAAATTTGTATAGAACCACAAAAGATCACAAATAGTCAAAGCAATTTTGAAAAAAAAAAGAACAAAGGTGAAGGTATCACAGTCCCTGACACCAAAATATGCTTCAAAGGTGTTATAATCTAAAATACACATTGCTGGCCCCAAAACAGAGATTCAGTCAATGGAACAGAATACGGAGTCCAGATTTTACCCCTTGTATACATGGTCAATCAATCTATAACAAAGCAGGCAAGAATAAGCAATTGGGGGAAAGACTACTTCTTCTATAAGTGGTGTTAGACAGCTAGACAGCTACATGTTAAAGAATGAAATTAGAATATTTTCT
>NW_011495077.1:168686-172841 GCF_000754665.1 Bison bison bison | reverse complement strand
ACAGGGTATACATGTGTTCCCCATCCTGAACCCTCCTCCCTCCTCCCTCCCCATACCATCCCTCTGGGTCGTCCCAGTGCACTAGCCCCAAGCATCCAGTATCGTGCATCGAGCCTGGACTGGAAACTTCTGAGAAATAAGATAACAATAGAGAGATCTGGGGACTAAATGATCATAAAGAGTCAAAGAACGAATGCAGCAGAAGTATATGAGTGTAAGAATCTGAGGATGCAAGATTTAGACAGGATATAAGATTTCAGAGGTGGAGCAGCATCTAACTGGAGAAATATCATCACATCTTTCTGGAGTGTGTCCATGGGAGTTTGTGACTGAGAGGGATCCTAACTGATAGACTTCAGAGTTGATGAGTTCAGGTTTCTCTCTGAATTGTCCTCTCTGAATTTAAGTCAAGGAGTATTTTAGGTTACAGTAGAATCTTATGTGTTTACATCTTCAATATATAAGGAAGAGTGTGGCGGTGTCACACTGAATAATTCTCACAAACACACAGGATTGTAAGCGACAGTGCAGGGAGAGTTCGTGGAAGAGCAACTCTCTGAGAAAACGCTGAGCGCATGTTTATTGGTAACTTGTCATGTAATTTTTAACTAAGAGCAGTAAAGCAAGACAGAGACCAGCACTCTGGGGTTAAGGAAGCTACCTCCTGGAGGTCTGCAGGAAATCACATGAGAGTCCTAAAGAAAGGTCTTTGAAGAAAGGGGTTTTTTTAATCATGCAGAACAGCATCTTGCAATGCTGACCTGTCAACCAGAACATCTAACTTAAAGGCAGGGGAGAGCAAGCAAGGAAGAGGGAATGAGTAAGATTCAATTCCAGGAGACATTTCTGAGAAAACAGTAAAACATGGTTCCCACAGAAGAGTGATGTTTATAAAGATGAGAGTGATAAAAGGAATAGGGAAAAGTAGGGGTAAAAGGCAAAGCCCCAAAGGGTCAAAGACAAGAGTCTGTTTTTGGGGGGATGTGGTAGTGACAAGAATGCTGTTTTCATCTCTAAATTTGAAGTGTTTTAGATGAGGGAGGACCAGAAGTAACCACAAGTGAAAGAGCTCTATTACAAACAGTCAGGTTTCAGTTAGGATATGTGGAAGGAATTTTTACAGGGGCTACTGAATGTTTATTTTCAATAGAGTGAGGATTTAGAGGGCAAAGTAGAAAGAAGTGTGGGATCGTAAGAGGTAGTCAGGTCAATGTAGAAAATTAAACAGATCAGACTCCTTGGTGAATCATTCCTCTCTTCAAGGAGTCAATCAGAGGTAGACACAAATGTGCCTTCAAAGGTCCTAATACAGAGGAATGTGGCCACAACCAGATCAACTGGTGCTCAAGTCTGTAAGAAGATGTCATAAATCAGTAAATTTTGGCTATCCCAATGGATTATTTTCAGCAGTTTTCTTTGTGTTCAGGAAATTGTCTTCTCCATGTGCCATGAGTGTATACACTTGTTACTTGTTTCTTATAACCCTCTTACATCTTATCTACTTTGGGGCCAAGTCAATTTGAAATCACTTAGTATGTTGCACATTTCATGCAATTCTGATAGAATGAATTAGATATTCTTCTAACTTAGAATCAGTCTCTCAGATGTGCCTAACAGATGGAGTTTGTGAAACATTAAACCTCAATGTGGCGTCGTTCACATCGTATTCTTAGATATTCAAAAAGACTGAGAAATTTGTCCTGGTGTGTAGGATGTGTATGGAAATGTAAATGGCTATGTTTATCATACTTTGGAAATTGTTTTGATTTTGTGAGTGAAATCTGAGGTAACAGATACTTGTACTCAAGTCTCGGAAAGTACAGTGAGAGGTGCTCTAGCACTTTCCAAAGATCAGCCTATTCCTTCAGGACAGTTTCAGTCACCTTTCCCCTCATTTCCTCCTCTTCCCAGCTTTAGAGCTCACTTGCTTATTTCCGCACTTTGCTTTTCCTAAAACATATCTTTCTGTCTGTTTTATTTACTGAAGCGTTCTCAGTAATTAACATAGTACCTGATGAATAGTAGCTGCTTAATAAACATTTATTGAATAAAGAAATATTCTTGGCTGAACATTTTACTGACAATTGCTAGGGATGCAATAAAATATAGAGGGCATGAGTTAGATCTTCTATAAAAATAGAAGAAAGAGTCAAAGGACATCACATGGGATCTCATAATGAAGATAAGAATGTATTCCAAAATCCTTATTCATTCATGGACTCATTAAATTTTTCCTTCCTATTTACCTTTTTTCTTTCCTTCTTCCCACCCTTTCTCTTTTCCTTCCTTCCTTTTTTTATTCCCCATTCCTATCATTATTAAGTGTGAAATTGGTCCCCAACTATTTTGTTAGGCTCTTCCTGTGAACTTCAGCTCATTCCAATACACACTTCTCTTTATCTCTGACATTCTTCATAGATTGTGATAAATGGCATAAATTTATGCTTGTTTTATTTTTTCTTTGAAAATTTATTTATTTTTAATTTTATTATTATTATTATTATTTACTTTACAATATTGTATTGGTTTTGCCATACATCAAATATTTTTAATTATTGTGTTTGTCATAAGGTGGTGGACACCAGATAGTTTGAAAGATTATGATTGCATGTAGCTAGGTAGAGTCCCCTGGAAAGATGCAAGGAATTCTCCTAACTTTGCAAAAAAGAATAACAAAAAAATGTTCATTTAGACATCAGTTGATACTCACAGTCAGTGTGTTATCACAACTATAAGTTGATGTAAATGTAAACAATGCATATGATGATTCAGCAATGTGCCCAAGGAAGCACAGTGCTTGTCAATCCTAAGGTAGTGAACCAATTTGATTAATAAAAAGCCTCTTCTTATATTGGGGCTTCCCAGGTGGCACTAGTGGTAAAGAACCTGCCTGCCAGTGCAAGAGATATAAAGACACAGGTTCAATGCCAGGATTGGGAAGATCCCCTGGAGTAGGGCAAGGCAACCCACTCCAGTATTCTTGCCTAGAATCCATGGACAGAGGAGACAGTCAGGATACAGTCCAGAGGGTCACAGAGTCGGACATGACTGAAACGACTTAGCATACATGCACATTGTGTATAGATAAAGTATATTTGGATTGTTAAAATAAAAAATACAGGTAATTTCCTATTTGTGGAGGATACAAGATATGTCTTCTCACTCTGTTGAAGTATGACTGTTTACAGCATATAGAGGGCAAGATGCCACTTCTCCAAAAATTTTAAATGTGCCCTTTATTGAACACCTAATCAAATTTTCTAGTATCTAATTCATATATCTAATTAAATTTTTCATGTACATGCCAAAGTGATTCTACAAAGATGTGTAAGACAACATTCTTTATGATAGCAAAGAAAAAGAAACAATTATTCATTAATGAGTTAAAATTAATTAATTATTAATTAATTTAATGATAAAATGTTTCAAAGTACTAAATAAGCATCAGAAAGAATGTAGTGGGCCACTCCACTTTGTTTCAACTGTAGAAAGAGCTCCAGGACATTATTAAATGAAAATCAAAAGGCACAGTGTAAAAAATCCAAATAAATTCAATTTAATGGCAAATCGTTTGATCTGTCTGTGTGTACACATGTATGTATGTGTATAAATGTGTATGCAGTTGCATAAAGTGATGTGCAAAGATATGTGTGCATGTGTTCAATTGTGTCCAACTCTTTGAGACCCACTAGACTGTAGCCACTCAGGCTCTTCTGTCCATGGAATTTCTCAGGCAAGTATACTGGAGTGGGTTGTCATTTCCTACTCCAGGGGATCTTCCTGACCCAAGAATTGAACCTGCCTCTGTTGTGTCCCCTGCATTTGCAGGCAGGTTCTTTACCACTGCACCACCTGGGGTTCAATTCAGTTCAGTGGCTCAGTCGTGTCTGACTCTTTGCAACCCCATGGACTGCAGCAGGCCAGGCTTTCCTGTCCATCACAAACTTCTGGAGCTTGCTCAAACTCATGTCCATTGAGTCAGTGATACCATCCAACCATCTCATCCTCTGTCATTTCCTTCTCCTCCTACCTTCAATCTTTCCCAGCATCAGGGTCTTTTCAAATGAGTCAGTTCTTTGCATCAGGTGGCCAAAGTACTGGAGCTTCAGCTTCAGCATCAATCCTTCCAATGAATATTCAGGACTTATTTCCTTT
>NW_011495077.1:167803-168586 GCF_000754665.1 Bison bison bison | reverse complement strand
GGAACAGAATAGGGAGTCCAGATTTTAACCCTTGTATACATGGTCAATCAATCTATAACAAAGGAGGCAAGAATAAGCAATTGGGGGAAAGACTGCTTCTTCTATAAGTGGTGTTAGACAACTAGACAGCTACATGTTAAAGAATGAAATTAGAATATTTTCTCACAGCATATACTAAAATAAACTCAAAATGGATTAGAGACTTAAATATAAGACCTGAACTCATAAATTCTTAAAGAAAGTATAGGCAATATGCTTTATGAGATTCATCTTTGCCATATTTTTGTCTCTATTTCCTCAGGCAAGGACAAAAAAGAAACAACAAAGAAAATAGGATCCAATTAAATTAAAATATTTTGCACAGTGAAAGAAACCATTAACACACAAAAAAGACAACCTATCAAATGGGAGAAGATATTTGGAAGTGATTGGCCAATAAAGGGTTAATGTCCAGAATATATAAAATAACTTTTTCACACAATATCAAAACCACAGGCAGAGGACATGAATAGGCATTTTCCCAAAGAAACATACAGATGGCAAACAGACACATGAAGAGATGTTCAACATCTCTAATCATCAGGTAAATGCAAATCAAAACCACAGTGAGATATCACCTCACTCCTACCAGAATAGTATCATGACAAAAATGAAAAATAATTGAGTATTGTCAAGGATGTGGAGAAAAGGGAAAACTTGTGTATTCTTGCTGGGAAAGTAAGCTGGTGTAGCCTCTATTCAAAAGATTCCCCAAACCAATAAAAATATAACTAGTAGTTATAT
>NW_011495077.1:166991-167703 GCF_000754665.1 Bison bison bison | reverse complement strand
TAGCTTTTCTTTCAAGGAGCAAGTGTCTTTTAATTTCATGACTGCAGTCACCATCTGCAGTGATTTTTGAGCCCCCCAAAATAAAGTCTCTCACTGTTTCATTGTTTCCCCATTTATTTGCCATGAAGTGATGGGACTGGATGCCATGATCTTAGTTTTTTGAATGATGAGTTTTAAGCCAACCTTTTCACTCTCCTCTTTCATTTTCATCAAGGGGAAGCCTTTCATCAGGGAAAACTCACCTGGGGAACTGTGCAAAAATATATGTAATTGAAATAAACAGGCTGATAGGATATACATTAAACTGTTAGAAAAGGACAGTGGGAGGAATCTCCTTCATTTGGTGGAATGAAGGAGATACAGCTATGAGCCTTCACTTTTGCTCTGCCTGAGACTTTTATGAGATGGATCTATGTGCTGCTTAGAGAATATAGAAAATGATGAAAACTCTTTATAGAGGCAGAACTTCTAGACAGATTAAAAATAAATATTAACTTAGTTTTTGTTTCCTTAAAATTTTTTTTATCACAAACATGTGTTCTAGAGTAATAACAAAATAACATTTCAGATTTTCCTCTGAGTAAGATCAATCTGCAAGTGAAACAACTGTAATAATATGCGTTTCTGACTATGGATTTGTCCTGGGTCCAAACGAAAGAAGCCTTTGGAACAGGAGAATTAGTGGTATTTTCCTTATCTTTTCATCTTTTAC
>NW_011495077.1:166547-166891 GCF_000754665.1 Bison bison bison | reverse complement strand
CCAGACTCATCAAGAAACAAAGGGAGAAAAATCAAATCAATAAAATTAGAAACAAAAATGGAGAGATCACAACAGACAATACAGAAATACAAAAGATCATAAGAGACTACTATCAACAATTATATGCCAATAAAACGGACAACGTGGAAGAAATGGACAAATTCTTAGAAAAGTGCAACTTTCCAAAACTCGACCAGGAAGAAATAGAAAACCTTAACAGACCCATCACAAGCACAGAAATTGAAACTGTAATCAAAAATCTTCCAGCAAACAAAAGCCCAGGTCCAGATGGCCTCACACCTGAATTCTACCAAAAATTTAGAGAAGAGCTAACACCTATCCTA
>NW_011495077.1:165250-166306 GCF_000754665.1 Bison bison bison | reverse complement strand
GGCCAGAATACTGGAGTGGATAGCCTTTCCCTTCTCCAGGAGATCTTCCCAACCCAGGGATCGAACCCACGTCTTTCACATTGCAGGTGATTCTTTACCAGCTGAGCCACAGAGCTCCTGCAAAACCCTGAAAATGCCCTCAGGAATGATGAGGATAGAAAGTCTGTAGAACTTGTGAGCTCCTGCTTCTCCCTCCCACAACACTACAGCTACTCAATCCTTCAGATTCCCCTGTGGAGCAGCCCCAACTCACAGCAAACCTGGGCAAACAGAAGCCCCAGCACAGTGTCCACTTGCCTCTTCATGACACTTTGCTTTGTTGCTGGGAAATTTTCACCTTAAGACACATAGTAAACCCTATGTGTCTTGGGTCATGACTTGACTGGAAATGTTCCTGCTCCTGCAACCAATCAGCTCAGCCAACAAACCCTGCTCAGGTGACACTGACAGGAAGTGCTACCTACCATCATCAATTCCATGGAGAACACTGAACTTAAGAAAACAATATTTTTTCTTTTGTAAAACAAACAACAACAACAGCAACAACAACAACAACAACAAAAAACAAAGAAAAATAATCTGAGATGTCTTTGAGAACCAAACTCTTCCAGGATTCTGTTTGTCTTCAAAGAACATGCCAACTTCCTAAAAATAACACTGTCTGAGACCTTGAGTCTTTTAAGCTACCAGATCTCAGGAGGTTTGTGTTCAGCTCCCCCTGAAGTCCCAGGCACCGTATCCCAGGCTTAGTCTTTCCAATGGACTGATGTTTTCCTCCAGTGGAAGGAGTTTTCACTCCTGTTAAATTCAGCCTCAAAACAGTTGATGTCTGAAACAAGGCTGTCTTTAGATGTATACTTTAGGAGAAACTGGAGTCCTTGGTTAGGGTACTGCACATACCAGAAGAGATTTGTTTGAACAGAAAATGAGTAGTTGCACCTCAGCTCCAGACGGGGTCCTTCAGAGACAGTGATGTGGACATTGAGCTGGGTCACTAACTGGGATTTAGCTCCTCCTGAAACATCAATGCTGAATCAATGAACTCAGCTAAAACAA
>NW_011495077.1:164253-165150 GCF_000754665.1 Bison bison bison | reverse complement strand
TGGCTGACTTGAACCCAGGTTGCTCTGAGGTTGAGGCATGACAGAAGATTTAGATTTCTCCTCCTGAAGGATATTGTATGGAGTGTTAAGAAGAGAGGCTGTCTTAACAGAACTGCTTGCCTCTAGTGTCTGAGATGCTTTACATATCAGACTTTAAACTGTAAAGAAAAAAAGTTTTTGTGAGTTTATTTTGATCGTATACAGAAAGCCATTTCCGATTTATTCAACAGCCTCCTCTATCAGCCAGATGGAGAAATAAAGAGAAGTTCACATTTTTGTGAACCTTCTTCACTCCCTTCCTGCCCTTGTATGGTTGAATTTAAAGCATTAAAATTATGCAGAGAAGAGAATTTATGGTTTTTAGGCCCTGAAAGTTATAAAATTGGGCTTTTTAAAAAAAACAAAATTATGAATAAAATTGAATATAAAATAATTTTTAGAATGAGAAGTAAAACTATAGGAAATTACAATCTCAAAAACAAATACCACAAGCAGTATATATCTAGAAAATGATACAATATTTCAGTAGTTACTTCCCTGACATTTTCTATAATACCTTTCCTTTCTATGTTCTTTGGCTCCATAATTTGTTTCTTAATATGACAGTAAATTTGTTAATACTTCCTATCCAGAGAAAATAAAGATAATTTGGTCTTTGTTCCTAGCATACTTGATAATTTTTTTTTTTTTACTATTCACAGTTTATTTTTAGTAATGTATGAACATTTTTAGGATTAGTGTCAAATTTGGGAATTTTCTATCAAGTTACTATGTGCTATAAGATTTCATTATATTTCAAGTTTTCTCCTGAAAGTTGATGCTGTGAAAGTGCTGCACTCAATAAGCCAGCAAATTTGGAAAACTCAGCAGTGGCCACAGGACTGGAAAAGGTCAGTT
>NW_011495077.1:161331-163950 GCF_000754665.1 Bison bison bison | reverse complement strand
CAGGACTCAAAAAGCTGGAATTCACTGATGGCCGAGTGTGTCGGTGACTATCACTGAGGATGAGTCAGATAGAGCTTTGTGACTAAACAGCAACCAAGCATAACAGTAGAGAAGCAAAGACAATGGGCACAGGGCTTGATAGGCAAACAAGCTTAGAGTGTTAAAGGAATAAAACCTCTTTGTAGCCCTTGTTTTTCCCAGCACACTATTACACAAGAAACTTACTAAGGCATCCAGCACTGTTAATTGGTTAGTGGATGATTTCCTCATCTACTGATCCTGGAGCTATTGAATCTATGGTTTGGCATTTTTGTTCCTAGTTCCCTTTAGCTTCCAGTTTAAACCAGTAATGTCACCACCACTAAGACATCTAGCCACTATGTTCTGGGGTCAAGTGTTTCTCCATAGTCCAAATCTTGCTCCTAAGGAGCCCCTAAAATGATACACTCTGGCTGGCAATAAAAGCTGGAGATGCTTTTCACAGTTAGGAGAGTTTTGGCTCATTTCACATAGATTAAAAAAATGGAAATAATGAAACCTACCTCACAGGATTTTTATATTTAAATTAGATAATGAATCTGAGATGGAAACCAATGCCTGACAAAGAGAAAGCTCAATAAATACCAACTTTCTTTGTTCTAGTAAAACCTACCTCTCCTTCAATGTCCAGGTCTGTGACCTATTACTGTTTGTTCTTTACTCCACATCGGTTCAATGATGGAAGCTTCTAGGAAATTCACATAATCAATTATTTTTCTGGAGACAGTCATTATTTTTCCGTATTCCCTGGGGTCATATTCTCCTAGCTACACTGACACACTCAGAAAACTGAAAGGACCCAGATGGAATTCTCAGATAAGGTTTTATTTTCATTAAAGTTTTTATATATTTATTATCTATTGGAAATCACATTTCTCAGTTGGCTTTCCAAGATTTTGTCATTCTCATTATCTGTTTTCTTATTGATTTGAGGAACTTTTAACATATTCTGTTTAACATAATCTTCATCTGAGTCCTTTTTCAGAAATACATATTGCAGATATAGTTTATCAGTCTGTGCAGTGACTTTCAAAACTCTTAGTAGTGACTTATAACAAACACAATTTAAAAATACATTTTCATGTTCATAAGATACTACCTTGAAAGTTTTGTTTGTTTTTTCTCTTTAAGCATTTAAAAAATATTTTAAGGTAATTATTGATAAGTATGATCCCGTTGCCATTTACTTTATTGTTTTGGGTTCGAATTTATACACCCTTTTTGTGTTCCCTGTCTAGAGAATATCCTTTAATATTTGTTGGAGAGCTGGTTTGATGGTGCTGAATTCTCTTAGCTTTTGCTTGTCTGTAAAGCTTTTGATTTCTCCTTCATATTGGAATGAGATCCTTGCTGGGTACAGTAATCTGGGCTGTAGGTTATTTTCTTTCATCACTTTAAGTATATCCTGCCATTCCCTCCTGGCCTGAAGAGTTTCTATTGAAAGATCAGCTGTTATCCCTATGGGAATTCCCTTGTGTGTTATTTGTTGTTTTTCCTTTTCTGTTTTTAATATTTGTTCTTTGTGTTTGATCTTTGTTAATTTGCTTAATATGTGTCTTGGGGTGTTTTGCCTTGGGTTTATCATGTTTGGGACTCTCTGGGTTTCTTGGACTTGAGTGATTATTTCCTTCCCCATTGTAGGGAAGTTTTCAACTATTATCTCCTCAAGTACTCTCTCATGGTCTTACTTTTTGTCTTCTTCTTCTGGGACTCCTATGATTCGAATGTTGGAGCATTTAATATTGTCCTGGAGGTCTCTGAGATTGTCCTCATTTCTTTTAATTCGTTTTTCTTTTTTCCTCTCTGATTCATTTATTTCTACCATTCTATCTTCTACTTCACTAATCCTATCTTCTACCTCTGTTATTATACTATTTGTTGCCTCCAGAGTATTTTTGATCTAATTTATTGTATTATTCATTATATATTGACTCTTTTTTATTTCTTCTAGGTCCTTGGTAAACCTTTCCCAACCAAAAGACAAAGACTGGCTGAATGGATACAAAAACAAGACCCCTACATATGTTGTCTACAAGAGATCCACCTCAAAACGGGAGACACATACAGACTGAAAGTGAAGGGCTGGAAAAAGATTTTCCATGCAAATAGAGATCAAAAGAAAGCAGGAGTAGCAATACTCATATCAGATAAAATAGACTTTAAAACAAAAGCTGTGAAAAGAGACAAAGAAGGTCACTACATAATGATCAAAGGATCAATCCAAGAAGAAGATATAACAATTATAAATATATATGCACCCAACATAGGAGCACCACAATATGTAAGACAAATGCTAACAAGTATGAAAGGAGAAATGAACAATAACACAATAATAGTGGGAGACTTTAATACCCCACTCACACCTATGGATAGATCAACTAAACAGAAAATTAACAAGGAAACACAAACTTTAAAAAATACAATAGACCGGTTAGACCTAATTGATATCTATAGGACATTTCATCCCAAATCAATGAATTTCACCTTTTTCTCAAGCACACATGGAACCTTCTCCAGGATAGATCACATCCTGGGCCATAAAGCTAGCCTTGGTAAATTCAAAAAAACTGAAATTATTCC
>NW_011495077.1:152535-161231 GCF_000754665.1 Bison bison bison | reverse complement strand
GAGGCCATTTTCATACCAAAGGAAGAACATAAGCAAACTCATCTTCCAATGGAGAGAGTGGAATGCACAGATATTCCACAGAGTGGAATGCAACAGCGTGCAAGGAAACTATAAAAACATATTGGAACCAGTCAGGGAGGTGTTACATGCTCTTAAAACACTAAAAGTTCTGGCAATAGACTATCACGCCTTTTGGAAACAAAGACTTGTTAATGAATCATTACCAAAGGAACAGCAGTACAGTGTAATGAAGGTAATTAGCATTAGCGTCAAACAGATTTTTGTTTGAAATCTGTCTCTGATGCTTAGCCTGTGAGATCTTGATGACAAGCATTTATATCCTGAAGTGACTGTGAGCTGCATAAATAAATTCCACTAGGTCAAAATTATATGCATTCTTAATTCAAATTCACTCTTGCAGATGCTAAATAAGCCTGTGGCTCTCTCCATCACCACCTGACAGACTAGAATTATAGTAGAGTGGAAGTTGGGGTTTAACTGGCAAGGATCTTAACTTGTTAAGATATTTATTTTTTGAAACATTTATAAAATATGGCTAGGGCCCTATGCATCTTGGAAATGACATGTTTAAGTAAGGGGCACTGAAGTTTAAGCTTTATTTTAAAATGAAATACTAAAAATGTTAGTTGCTCAGTGGTGTTTGACTCTTTGTGACCCCATGACCTGTAGCCTGCCAGGCTTCTCTATCCATGGGATTCTCCAAGCAAGAATACTGGAGTGGGTTACCATTCACTTCTCCAAGGTATGTTCCTGACCCAGGGATTGAACCCAGGTCTCCCGCATTGTAGGCAGATTCTTTACTGTCTGAGCTTTATAAGAAATATCTCATTTAATACAACAATGTCTTGGGTTACTCATTTTTACCCTCCCTTTTACAGATGGTAAACCTAGCTTCAAAGAATTTAAATTACACAGGATTGCAGTATTTTTAAGTGACAGGGTAGTGATTAGAATCTAGATCTATCTCCAGAGACCAGTCTTATGTGCACTCCACTAAGACTGTTTGCATGATAATTGAAGCAATATGAGCAGATGAAATTTTCAAAGAATAGTATACAGATTGAGAGGAAAAGAGGGCCTAAGCAGCAGGAATGCTCTTGATGTGGGATGGGTAAAGAAGAATAGGAGATCTTGCAAAGGATCTTCCAGAAGTTAAAGTTTAAGGTTGGGGTACTGTGTGCCAGGAACACAAAGGTCCCCAGAAAGAGTGGCAAGCACTGCAGAGAGTGGCTGCTCGAATGTGGTCTGTAGGTTGGTAGCATTCGCATCACCAGGGAGCTACTCTGACTTCAGAATCTCAGGCCTAACCCAAAATTCCTAAGTCAGAACCTGCATTTTAATAATATTCCTGTGCACATTAAAATTTGAGAAATACTTGTCTAGATGAAGGAGGTTAAAAACGTCTTTTAGATTTAACAATAAAGAGATCATTGGTGATTTTTAAGAAAACAGATTTTAGAAAATATTGTGGGAAAAAACCAGAAGTGTACGGAGGAAAAAGAGGTAACAGAGTGTAAGCAGTTACGCGATTAGGGCTTTTAAACAATAGCCAGGGAGTAAAAGATAGATTGGTTGCAGGAGAGGCATGTATGGGGTTTGGAGGAATATGAAATATTTTTTTCTAAGATGAGAAAGCTTGAATTTTTTAAATGAGTCCTAAAAGATCAGACCATAGAATTTGGATGATCAGTGGCCATAGAAACCAGAAAGAATGGTGTTGGTGAAGTGTTTAGGCAAAGGGTACTATTTCAAAGTAAAAGAGATACCTGTTTTATTATTATGGGAGGGAAGGTGAATTACAAGTGTAAAAGCAGAATGTTTTATGAGATGCAGAAAGTTGAAGATTCATTTAAATATACTGAAATGGAGCTGGGCTCTATGGTCCTTGCCTCCCGTGTCCTCAGCCTGCCCTTGCCTGTGAAAAAAACTTAAGCCAAAGAAGAAGCTTAATCAGACATCCCCTGTAAAGTCACATGAAGAACTGACCCCATCTTTCAGCAAAGAGAAACTGAAAGTTTGTGAGAACTTTCAGAAATCAGTTTCCTTGTTGTGGACTGCTGCTATTCAACTTGAGAGAGATTTGGATGGCAACCCATGGGAGGAAAAGCACTTAGGTTAGAATTTCTTTATATAAAATTTGAATTAAAAAATTTAAAACTTTTAAATGGAAAGAAACAAAAAGTCCTTCTTAGCTTTGCTTAATGGCGAAACTATTATTATTTTGTCTTGCTTGACTGTTTTCCTCTCCTTCTGCAATTTTTCTGATTAAGTTTATTCTTTGGAATTCAGGGAAAGCCCAAGAGGCTAATGGTTTTCTATGCACAAGAAGCAACAGAGTTTAGGTATTGGGAGTCTGTTTCAGAAAGACCCTATAGAATCCTGCTGGATTTCATATTTTGTGTGTGTGTGTGTGTGTGGCCTCTTGTGTGCCTAGCAGGGTTGGTTCAGGTCTGGAGGATGCTTTAGTAAAGAGATATTAAATGCCTACAGTTCAGTAGGAAGAGAGAAAAATTAAATTAATGTTTTTTTTTAAATAATTTTAAAGAGTAATAAGTACTATAAACACAATACAATATTGTATTGAGACAGAGTTACTCTTGAGGTGACGAAGGGCATCTGCTCTAAGTGGAGGGGAGGCTCCACTCTGATACTTACTATGCAACACCAAGCAAAATATTGAACCCCCTTCAAGTTCAATTTCCTTTCCTGTAAGTACTCAGTATCTTTCTGCTGGGCACTGGACTCAGCACTGGCACTTATTATCTCATTCACTTCTCATGAGAACTCTGCATGGTAGATTCTATCAATATTGATATTCTATCAATATCTAACATTGTAGATACGTGAACACTAAAGCAAAAAATCATTAAGTCATTTTCCCAAGATACTCAACTAATGAGTGGTAGACCTAGAAATACAAACCAAGTCTTTGATCTCAAGCACTTTGTAACATTGCCTGCCTAAAGGTGAATTGATCCAACCTTGAAGTGTTCCAATAAGAATTAAGTAGGAACAAACATTCAAATCACCCAACATAATACCTTCCCTAACTTAAATATTCAATCAACTGCAGCAATGTGCAAAATCTTGGGGATGGGGTTGGGAGACAGAATCTGAAATTGCAGAATAATCTATCCACAAGATAAAGGTCAATATTTTTCTGGGATATGTACGAGTGCATGTGTGCTCATTCATGACCGACTCTGCAACCTATGGACTATGGTCTGCCAGGCTCTTCTGTTCATGGGATTTTCCAGCAAGAATACTGCAGCAGGTTGCTATTTCCTACTCCAGGGCATATTGTCACCGTGCTTATTTAACTTATATGCAGAGTACATCATGAGAAATGCTGGGCTGGAGGAAGCACAAGCTGGAATCAAGATTGCCAGGAGAAATATCAATAACCTCAGATATGCAGATGACACCACCCTTATGGCAGAAAGTGAAGAAGATCTAAAGATAGTGAAAAAGTTGGCTTAAAGCTCAACATTCAGAAAACTAAGATCATGGCATCCAGTCCCTTCACTTCATGGCAAATAGATGGGGAAACAGTGGCTGACTTTATTTTTCGGGGCTCCAAAATCACTGCAGATGGTGATTGCAGCCATGAAATTAAAAGACGCTTACTCCTTGGAAGGAAAGTTATGACCAACCTAGATAGCATATTCAAAAGCAGAGACTACTTTGCTAACAAAGGTCCATCTAGTCAAGGCTATGGTTTTTCCAGTGGTCATGTATGGATGTGAGAGTTGGACTGTGAAGAAAGCTGAGCGCCAAAAAATTGATGCTTTTGAACTGTGGTGTTGGAGAAGACTCTTGAGAGTCCCTTGGACTGCAAGGAGATCCAACCAATCCATCCTAAAGGAGGTCAGTCCTGGGTGTTCATTGGAAGGACTGATGTTGAAGCTGAAACTCCAGTACTTTGGCTACCTCTTGCGAAGAGCTGACTCATTTGAAAAGACCCTGATGCTGGGAAAGATTGAGGGCAGGAGGAGAAGTGGCTGACAGATGATGAGATGGTTGGATGGCATCACCAACTCGATGGACATGAGTTTGGGTGGACTCTGGGAGTTGGTGATGGACAGGGTGGCCTGGCATGTTGTGGTTCATGGGATCACAAAGAGTCAGACATGACTCAGCGACTGAACTGAACTGAACTGAACTGAACTGAACTCCAGGGGATCTTCCATACCCAAGGATCAAAGTGGCATCTTTTGTGGCTCCTGCATTGCCAGACGGGTTCTTTACCAGCTCAGCCACCAGGGGAGCCCTTTCTGATGTATATGTAGTAGGTTACCTGGCAGATTTCATGTCTTATCATAAGTATCCATGGTCTATCATGTTCTTATTACTACTAATGTGAAATTAATTCATTAGGGTGTTATTTTGAGAGATTGGGTGCCATAATATAAACTGGAATGAGTATACCAGTGTTTTCTGCAATTGTTTATTTTTTCCAATTATTGACTCTTGCTCCCACTTTGCTAGATATTTCTATAGTACAAGAAAAGACAGAGCAGTACATACAATTTTACTTGCCAGAGAAGAAACTCCCATCTTGTGCAACAATTCCAAGCTTTCTTTTCAAGGTATCCTCTTACTCTCCAGCCATAATCAGGCCATGTGCTGTATTTGTCATTTGAAGTCAATCACTTTCACATCTGGTAGGCAAGAAGAAGAAAAAAAGAAAACCAGCCAGTTTTGTTGAATCCTCTTTCTCCCCATTTCTGCATAGAGAAGTTTACTGAATGGTTCAGCAGTGACAGCTCCTACTGTGATTACACTTTTGCTGGCCAAATTTTTGACTTTCTCTGCCCACTGAAGCCAAATAAAAAGGACAGAGACAGAATTTGGAGGAAGTAGAAAGGTGGCTTTAAGAATGCTGGAGTAGGTTGTCATTCCCTTCTCCAGGGGATCTTCCTGACCCAAGGATCAAACCTGTGGGTTCTTTACCATCTGAGCCACAGGCAAGGGCTCACAGTCAGGAGTCAAGGTGATAATAGGATCTTGATTTCTTCCTCTTGCATTGTTTCAAAGATAGTCATAGCCTGGCATCTGTAACCCAGCAATTGACTCTGGCAGTCAGGTGGCTCTGGGGCCTTCTTTCTGATATGTAACTACAAAGGGAAGGGTGTTGTAAGGGAAAACACTAGATAGGAGATGTATTTAGCATAGAGACAAAGGAGACAATGTGAACTGCAGCTCCTGAAGAGTTAGGGAGCAGTAAAGCAAACTTACAGATATGCAGAGTTAGGAGCAGTTAAGGCAAAACAAAACAAAAAAACAACTAGGAATGTTCACACCTTTCCCTATTGAGACTTCAGGGAATCTCTATCAGGGCTTCCCTGGTAGCAGTTGGTAAAGATCCACCGGCAATGCAGGAGACCCCGGTTCACTTCCTGGGTTGGGAAGATCCTCTGGAGAAGGGATAGGCTACCCACTCCAGTATTCTGCCCTGGAGAATTCCATGGAGTATAGTCCATGGGGTTGCAAAGAGTTGGACATGACTGAGCAACTTTCACTTCACTTCAGGAATGTTCAGGCCTGCTCACTGTTCTTTTAATCTTCTTTGGTCCCAGGAGAGGGAAAGAAAAAAACCTCATTTCTCTTTTTTCCTTTTCACTGCAACAGGCTTCCTCGCAGTTTAACCCATGATCACTGGAGGGGAGCAGAGAGGCCAGTGTAAGCATCATAAGATATTTGAGCAGGACACCAGCTGGCAGAGCTTTAGCTTTCATTCTTCATTCATGCTGTGTGTTACAGCCTGATTCTCAGAGAAAAAAATAGAAAGATTTAGATAAAGGATTCATTTTCATGTTCATAAGAAGCTAGTTTGAAAGTATTACTTGTTTGCTTCCTTTTAACACTTTAAAAATGCTTTCCCTTGGTGACTCCTATTGCATCTGATATGAAATCAAGCATCATTCTTAATGATATTTCCCAGAATACAGTATATCAATTTCCCCTATTTATTGGCAAGATTATTTCCACTTAAATAGACCCTAGGATTTGCCTTCAATACCCTTTGAACTTCTGTCAAAACCACAGTGGTGGGCTTGCAGAATGTCTTATTCACCTTGATGACTTTCCACATAGCATTGCTCCTGTGTAAGGAGCTTGTTTTATAGGAAGTCAAGGTGGCAGTGAGTGAAGGTGCTTGTTATGAGCAAAAATGTTATGGAATGGGTAATGGAAAAGGTAGTTATAAATACTACCAACAATCACGTGGTCATTTGCAGTAACAAAAACTATAATAGTCAGAAATGGAATATTTCCTGCCATATCAGTAAACAAGGATGTCACAGTCTTCAGCAACTGCAGCCCAGTGTGAGCTCCTGAGCTTAAGGGCACTCAGGAAGGAGAAGACTATCTGTGATCTAACAACCATCAGAAGTGCAGTCACTCCCTACCATGAGACTAAAGGAGCTCAGGATGTAAGAAACACAGATACTGGCCCCAAGATAGCTGAGGTGAATAGTAAAAGAGTGACTTCAGTGAGCCTGGACTCTTGCATCTTCCCATGCATAGAAGTGTGCTAGACTCCTTAACTTGCGCTTAGTCGCTCAGTCATGTCTGACTCTTTGCAACCCCATGGTCTGTAGACTGCCAGGCTCCTCTGTCCATGGGGATTCTCTGGGCAAGAATACTGGAGTGGATTGCTATGCCCTCCTCCAAGGAATCTTCCCAACCCAGGGATCAAACCCAGGTCTCCGGCATTGCAAGCAGATTCTTGACTGTCTGAGCCACCAGGGAAGTCCATCCTTAACTTGAGATATCCGTTTTTCTTTAATTAACAATAATCTTTTGATGTTCCGATTACCTGCAATTTGTTGCAAAACTTCTATACAACCTGGCTCCTCTGCTCACCTCCTCAGAGCAGTTCTTTCAGGTTTACTTGAGATGCTATCTCCCAGGCTTGAAGTCCTAAAAATTCCCACCAGATAAAATGTAACTCTCAACTTCTGGTTGTGAATATTTTTAAAGTTGACAGTAGTTATGACAATCTCTTTTTCAGTTTGATATGAATATATTTATGCATAGAGTAACCATTTTAAAATCTCTCCCCCACTTGCCTGCCTATGGAAACATGATGTGCAAAATACAAGTTAATCTTGTATCTGATTGTATCTCAATAGTTAAGATGTAGGATCCAATGGGACAGTATGGGTGAGGTATAAAAGGAAAGAACAACACCCAAAAATGGATAATTGAACTTGATATCCCTTGAAGAGGGCGTGGCAACCCACTCCAGTATTCTTGCCTGGAGAATCCCATGGACAGAGGAGCCTGGTGGGCTACAGTACATAGGGTCATGAAGAGTCGGATGTGGCTGAAGCAACTTAGCATGCATGCACAAACCTGGTATACTCTTTTAAGGAGAAGATTACGTTGATTATGGTCGAATGGGGAATAATTGCATCATATTAACAAGAAGGAGATCCAACCAGTCCATTCTATAGGAGATCAGTCCTGGATGTTCTTTGGAAGGAATGATGCTAAAGCTGAAACTCCAGTACTTTGGCCACCTCATGTGAAGAGTCAACTCATTGGAAAAGACTCTGATGCTGGGAGGGATTGGGGACAGGAGGAGAAGGGGACGACAGAGGATGAGATGGCTGGATGGCATCACCAATTCGATGGACGTAAATTTGAGTGAACTCCAGGAGTTGGTGATGGACAGGGAGGCCTGGTGTGCTGCAATTCATGGGGTTGCAAAGAGTTGGACATGACTGAGAGACTGAACTGAACTGAACTGAACAAGAAGCATAGTTTTGCTGTTTTCTTTATTTGAAAGTGTGTTGTTAAATGAGGTATAGATGGATGACCAGTTGACATGGAAGATACTGGAATAGCTTTGTAGTGTCTCTACTAGCTGGAAATCTATGACTCAGAATTTGTTTCTCTGTATTGTTCTGGGCTAGGGTTGGCCATAAAAAGGATTGTGTAAGGTTTAGAAGGTAGTTGTCATAAAGTAGCCACATTTTTTATGCCCCGCTGGTTGGTGCAGGGCTCCAGTCACTATGCAACTCACACGTGTTGCTGCTGATCTGCTAGCTCATCTTACTGTTGACTTACAGCTCCTTAACCTCCAACCAGATCTCCTACTCATCATCCCTCTGTCTTGGGCCAAATGTGCATGTAGCATGGTGATAAATATCCACTTCTCCTGAAGGTCACCCACTACTGTGAGACTGAAGGAGGTGAGAGACAGACAAGTTTTTAGTGTGTTTTTGTGGGTTCCAGTCATCCTCATGAGTTCTAGTATGTCCTTAAATGGCAATTTTTCCATGCTTTTATCCATATCCAACTTTCCTTTCCAAATGACACTCTAGTTGATTTAAAGTAAATTCAGGTTCAGCACAAGATGCAAAGATAACAGCTTTGTATAAACTCCTCCACCAACTCTAGCAATTGCCTGAGAGTTCTATTCCTTAAAATGAGTCTCTTATTCTGTATCACTGTGGTTCTACTTTTCTGATTGTACCCTAACTGACACAAAACCTAAGAAGAAAAGATTAAGGAAATTATATTTATGACAATTTCGAAAATTAAACCCAGATTTATGATGTGAGATTTTTTTAGGTGCAGTTGCCACATTAAATTATTACAGGGCAAGTTTTCAAATTTAGACTAACTTTGCACATGTTCTGTATGATTGATATAAAGTTAAAAAA
>NW_011495077.1:151789-152435 GCF_000754665.1 Bison bison bison | reverse complement strand
GGTTCTACTTTTCTGATTGTACCCTAACTGACACAAAACCTAAGAAGAAAAGATTAAGGAAATTATATTTATGACAATTTCGAAAATTAAACCCAGATTTATGATGTGAGATTTTTTTAGGTGCAGTTGCCACATTAAATTATTACAGGGCAAGTTTTCAAATTTAGACAACTTTGCACATGTTCTGTATGATTGATATAAAGTTAAAAAAATCAAGACTGAGAACATATTACTAGAAAGTTAGTCTGGACATCTGTTCCTAAGTGACTTAAAAGGAACTTCCAGACCACAGATTAAGCAACCACACAACTACCATTTCTGGTCTGGGATCTGCAGGTGCATATTTCAGCTGGAGTTCTGCAGCAGGGAAGCTCTCTTTTATTAAACTCTGGGGTTTTTGTTTAGCTATTCCCATTACTTCAAGCACTGTGAGCTCCCGGAGAGCACAGAAATAGTCTGCAGAATCTTCCAGCTGTAAGTCTGAAATGGTGAGGCTAATGGATTTACTAGCTTTCTGTAAATTTACAGAGTAGCGGCCATTCCTTGCATTCTGGCTAGAAAAAACCTGACCAATAAGGTAAATCATCTCTCCATTGGGAAGCAGCTTGTACCAAAACATGTAGCTCCAAATTGTTGCATACCGACA
>NW_011495077.1:150884-151689 GCF_000754665.1 Bison bison bison | reverse complement strand
TAACATGAAATGAAGAAACATCAGTTCTTCTGACTTTCAGAATCTATTCATTTGTATGTGTTTTTATGAAACTGAAATAGGAATAAAATATTGTTCTTTTGAAATTCGACATTGAATCTTATTAGACTTTGAGGAGGATCAGGATATTCAGTCTTGTTGCCTCTAAGAGGAGAATTGTACTTATTAAATCATGTGCCCTATAAATTGCATTGATGTCACTCTGAAAGCTATAAGATATTGATGAAGAAAATTGAAGATAATGCAAGTAAATATAAAAATAGTTCATGTTCATGGGTTTTAAGAATAAACAATGTTAAAATGTCTTCTGAACCAGAACAATCTATAGATTTAATGCAACCCCTCTCAAAATAGTCATGGCATTTTTCACACAACTACAGCAAATAATCCTAAAATTTGTATAGAACCACAAAAGGCCACAAATAGTCAAAGCCATTTTGAAACAAAAAGAACAAAGTTGAA
This sequence comes from Bison bison bison, assembly GCF_000754665.1. Classification (NCBI taxonomy): domain Eukaryota; kingdom Metazoa; phylum Chordata; class Mammalia; order Artiodactyla; family Bovidae; genus Bison; species Bison bison. The sequence goes on along the minus strand of NW_011495077.1, from coordinate 151,209 downwards.
GGTATCACAGTCCCTGACATCAAAATATGCTTCAAAGGTGTTATAATCTAAAATATACATTGCTGGCCCAAAAACAGAGATTCAGTCAATGGAACAGAATAGGGAGTCCAGATTTTAACCCTTGTATACATGGTCAATCAATCTATAACAAAGGAGGCAAGAATAAGCAATTGGGGGAAAGACTGCTTCTTCTATAAGTGGTGTTAGACAACTAGACAGCTACATGTTAAAGAATGAAATTAGAATATTTTCTCACAGCATATACTAAAATAAACTCAAAATGGATTAGAGACTTAAATATAAGACCTGAACTCATAAATTCTTA
>NW_011495077.1:148510-150784 GCF_000754665.1 Bison bison bison | reverse complement strand
CTCCAATACTTTGGCCACCTCATGCGAAGAGTTGACTCATTGGAAAAGACTCTGATGCTGGGAGGGATTGCGGGCAAGAGGAAAAGGGGACAACAGAGGATGAGATGGCTGGATAGCATCACCGACTCAATGGACGTGAATTTGAGTGAACTCTGTGAGTTGGTGATGGACACGGAGGCCTGGCATGCTGCAATTCATGGGGGTCACAAAGAGTCGGACACGACTGAGTGACTGAACTGAACTGAACAGGCATAATAGGAGAAATCAACAGCAACACAATAATAGTAGGGGACTTTAACACCCCACTGTCATCAATGGACAAATTATTTAAACAGAATCAATAAGGAAACAGAAACCTTAAATGAAACATTAGACCAAATAGACCTAATTGATACCTTCAGGACTTTCCATCCAAATGCAGAAGAATACACTTTCTTCTCAAGTGCACATGGAATATTCTCCAGGATAGACCACACCTTGGGACATAAATCAAACCTCAGTAAATTTAAGAAAATTGAAATTGTATCAAGTATCTTCTCTGACCACAATGCTATGAGACTATATATCAACTACAGGAAAAAAAAAAACAGCAAAAATACACAAATTCATGGAGATTAAACAATACATTGCTAAATAACAAAGATGTTACTGAAGAAATAAAAAAAAAGAAATTAAAAAATTCCTAGAAACAAATGACAATGAAAACACAAATATCCAAAAGCTATGAGACTCAGCAAAAGCAGTTCTAAGAGGGAGGTTTATAGCGATACAATCATACCTCAGAAGCAAGAAAAGCATCGAATAGACAGCCTAACTCTACATCTAAAGCAGCTGGAAAAAGAAGAACAAAACCCCTTAAAGACAGCAGAAGGAAGGTGATCATAAAAATCAGAGCAGAAATAAATGAAAAAGAAATGAAGGAAATAATAGCAAAGATAAATAAAACTAAGTTCTTTGAGATTAACAAAATTGACAAACCACTAGCCAGATTCATCAAGAAAAGAAAAGGGGAAAAATCAAATTAATAAAATTAGAAATGAAAAAGGAAAGGTTACAACAGACAATGCAGAAATACAAAGGATCATAAGAGAATATTATGAGCAGCTATATGCTAATAAAATGGACAACCTAGAGGAAATGGACAGATAGTTAGAAAAGATCAGCCTCCCAAGAGTGAACCAGGAAGAAATAGAAATTATGAACAACCCAATTACAAACACTGAAATTGAAACTGTGATCAAAAAAATCTCCCCCAAAACAAAAGCCCAGAGCCAGATGGCTTCACAGGGGAATTCTATCAAACAATCAGAGAAGAACGAATGCGTATTTTTCTGAAACTCTTCCAAAAAATTGCAGAGGAAGGAACACTTCCAAACTCATTCTACAAGGCCACAATCACCCTGATACCAAAACCAGGAAAAGACAACAGGAAAAAGAAAATTACAGGCCAATATTACTGATGAACATAGATGCAAAAATCCTCAACAAAATTCTAGCCAACAGAATCCAACAACACATTAAAAAACTCGTACACCATGATCAAGTCAGGTATATCCCAGGGATGTGAGGATTCTTCAATATATGCAAATAAATCAACATGATACAGCATATCAACAAATTGAAAGATTAAAAACCATATGATCATCTCAATAGATGCAGAAAAAGCCTTTGACAAAATACAGCATACTTTTATGATAAAAACAATTGAAAAAATGGGCACAGAAGGAACCTACCTCAACATAGTAAAGGCCATATATGGAAAGCCTACAGCAAACAGTATTCTCAATGGTGAAAAACTAAAAGCTTTCCCTCTAAGATCAGGAACAAGACAAGGGTGTCCACTCTCATCACTATTATTCAACATAGTTTTGGAAGTCCTAGTTATAGCAATTAGAGAAGAAAAAGAAATGAAAGAAATACAGATAGGAAAAGAAGAAGTAAAACTCTCATTGGTGCAGATGACATGATACGATACATAGAAAACTCAAAAGAAACTATCAGAAAATTACTAGAGCCAATCAGCAAATTCAGCAAAGTTGCAGAATACAAGGCCAAAACACAGAAATCACTCACACTCCTATATACTAACAATGCAAAATCAGAAAGAGAAATTAAGGAATCAGTATCATTCTCCATTGCAACAAAAAGAATTAAATATCTAGGAATAAACCTATCTAAGGAAACAAAATACTGGTATATGGAAAACTATAAGATACTGATGAAAGAAATCAAAGATGACATAAACAGATGGAGAGATAGTCCATGTTCCTGGGT
>NW_011495077.1:146672-148410 GCF_000754665.1 Bison bison bison | reverse complement strand
TGTCCAGAATATATAAATTAACTTTTGCACACAATATCAAAAACACAGGCAGAGGACATGAATAGGCATTTTTCCAAAGAAACATACAGATGGCAAACAGACACATGAAAAGATGTTCAACATCTCTAATCATGAGGTAAATGCAAATCAAAACCACAGTGAGATATCACCTCACTCCTACCAGAATACTATCATGACAAAGATGAAAAATAATTGACGTGGAGAAAAGGGAAAACTTGTGTATTCTTGCTGGGAAAGTAAGCTGGTGTAGCCTCTATTCAAAACAGTATGAAAATTCCCCAAACCAATAAAAATATAACTACTATATGTTTTGGGGCTTCTCAGGTGGCTCAGCAATAAAGAATCCACCTTTAGTGTAGCAGACACAATTTCGATCCCTGGGTCAAGAAGATCCCCTGGAGTAGGAAATGGCAGCCTACTCCAGTATTCTTGCTGGGAAAATTTCCAGAGACAGAGGAGCCTGGTGATCTATGTTTCCACGAGGTTGCAAAGAGTCGAACATGACTGCAATGACTTAGTATGCACATGCATTATAGGACTCAGCAATTCCATTCCTGGGTATCTATCAGAAGAAAACAAAAACGCTAATTCAAAAATATGTATGCACCCAAATGTTCACTGCAACATTATTTACAATAGTGAAGATATATAGAAACAACCTCAGTTTTCACTCACATGAATGGATCTAGAAGATATATGTGTGTCAGTGTGTGTGTGTGTGTGTGTGTACAATAGAATATTATTAGCCATTAAAAAGAATAAAATTTTGCCAGCTGGGACAGCATGATAGATCTGGAGGATATCGCACTTAGCAAAATGTCAGATAGAGAAAGACAAATACTGTGTGCTTTCACTTTTATATGAAATCTAAAAGCAAAACAAATTAACAAATATAACAAAACAGAAACAGACTCTGACATATAGGGAATAAACTATTGGTTACTAAGGGGAAAGGGGTGGGTGTAGGGGTGAAATAGGTGAAGGGGATTAAGAGGTAGAAACTTCCACTTACAAAGTAAATAAATTAAAACTAGGTAATGTGCAGTGAAGGGAAAGGATCAATCCTGCCAAGAACTTGATTGTAGTCAGTGAAACTGATTTTAGACTTCTTGCATCCAGAACTGAAAGAGGATAAATTTGTTTCAAGTGATAAATTCATATATGAACATTGAACAAATATTTTCTGTTTGCTTTGCCCCAGTCATAGGATGAGATGTGAGTATTTGCAATTTGCAAATGTGAGTAATTGTGAGTTATTTGTATTTGCAATTATGGTAAGGCAGATTTGAATATTCTTGAGACACCCAACTAAACTGGATAACATCTTTATCGGAGTCATTTTCTCCCCTTTTAGATCCTTTCACTTTTTATCATTTTGGTGTCCAGCATATTGTGTTTAAATATTTACTTTAAATCTAGTCTTATCTCGATACTCTCCTAGCTACAAGTCAGAGGTTCTAGTGCAGAGGGAAATAAATATAGGAGATATTCAGAAGCGAAAAGACCAAATCCCAAATTCGTTGGGCCAAAAAGTGTTTGTGGTTAAAACTGTCCTAGTGTAGGTAAGAAATACTAAACAGGGCAAATACCTGGCACTGTGGTGTGACTGTGGCTGGAGGAAGGGCTGAGCCCCGCGGAGGGTTTGAGTACAGGCTGCAGGTGCTTGGGAAGCACTACGCTGCACAGCACAGAAGTAAGTGCCTGAGTCTGTGGTCTG
>NW_011495077.1:146245-146572 GCF_000754665.1 Bison bison bison | reverse complement strand
ATATTTAGTTTTAACCAGGATATAACTATCCACTCACATTTTATTGGTCAAACATGTTCACATTGTCATGTCCAAAGTCCACAGTTTGGTGAAGTATCGGAAATACTCTGGCTAAAGGTTAGCATAGCAAGAGTGAGAGAGAACAAGTAGTCAACAAACAATATACACTGTTGCTTCTGGGCTTCCCAGGTGCACAGTGGTAAATAATCTGCTTGCCAATGCAGGAGACGCAAAAGACGCAGGTTCAGTCCCCTGGGTCAGGAAGATCCCCTGGAGAAGAGAATGGCAACCCACTCCTCTATACTCGCCTGGAAAATTCCATGGACA
>NW_011495077.1:145563-146145 GCF_000754665.1 Bison bison bison | reverse complement strand
TTAAAACTGTCCTAGTGTAGGTAAGAAATACTAAACAGGGCAAATACCTGGCACTGTGGTGTGACTGTGGCTGGAGGAGGGGCTGAGCCCCGCGGAGGGTTTGAGTACAGGCTGCAGGTTCTCCGGGAGCACTACGCTGCACAGCACAGAAGTAAGTGCCTGAGTCTGTGGTCTGTGAAGAGGAAACATGCAGTGAGCTGCGGCGTTCTGTAGGTTCTGTCATGGTGTTTAATCTTCCATACTGCTTTGTCCCTGAAGGAATGTAAAACAGACGGATGAGGCAGCCCCCGGGGTTCTGACGGAACCACTACACATTGTCTGTGAGGGTGGAGAAATTACACCACAGTATAGAGTTGGCTCCCTCCTGTAGACTCAGGGCTGGGGGACTCTGCTCCACATCCACCCCTCTCACACCTGATGAGAAAGAGCGAAACAGTCACAAGTGAGGGTCACAGTAGTGTAGTGTAAGTCGCTCAGTCATGTCCCACTCTTTGCGACCCCATGGACTATATACAGTCCATGGCATTCTCCAGGCCAGAATACTGGAGTGGATAGCCTTTCCCTTCTCCAGGAGATCTTCCC
>NW_011495077.1:144625-145463 GCF_000754665.1 Bison bison bison | reverse complement strand
AAGATCTTCTATGACCCACCTCCTAGAGTAATGGAAATAAAAACAAAAATAAACAATTGGGACCTAATTAAACTTAAAAGCTTTTGCACAACAAAGGAAACTACAAACAAGGTGAAAAGACAACCCTCAGAATGCGAGAAAATAATAGCAAGGGAAACAACTGATAAAGAATTAATTTCCAAAATATACAAGCAGCTCATACAACTCAATACCTAAAAAAACAAACAACCCTATCAAAAAGGGGGAAAGGGGCCTGAAGAGACGTTTCTCCAAAGAAGACATACAGATGGCTAACAAGCACATGAAAAGATGCTCAACATCACTCATTATCAGAGAAATGCAAATCAAAACTACAATGAGATACCACCTCACACCAGTCAGAATGGCCATCATCAAAATGTCTACAAACAATAAATGCTGGAGAGCATGTGGAAAAAAGGGAACACTGTTGCTTTGCTGGTGGGAATGTAAATTGATACAGCCACTATGGAAGAAGGTGTGGAGACTCCTTAAAAAGCTAGGAATAAAACCACCATATGACTCAGGAATCCCACTCCTAGGCATATACCCTGAGGAAACCAAAATTGAAGAAGACACATGTACCCTAATGTTCATTGCAGCTCTCTTTATAATAGCTAGAACATGGAAGCAACCTAGATGTCCATCGACAGATGAATGGATAAAGAAGCTGGTACATATATACAATGGAATACTACTCAGCCATAAAAAGGAATGCATTTGAATCTGTTCTAATGAGGTGGATGAAACTAGAGCCCATTATATAGAGTGAAGTAAGTCAGAAAGAGAGATATAAATATTGTATGCTTCTGCTGCTGCT
>NW_011495077.1:143020-143765 GCF_000754665.1 Bison bison bison | reverse complement strand
TCTCCACACCTTCTCCAGTGTTTATTGTTCGTAGATATTTTTGATGATGGCCATACTGAATGGTGTGAAGTGATATCTCTCTGTCATTTTGATTTGCATTTTTCTAGTAATTAGCAATGTTGAGCATCTTTACACGTGCCTGTTGGGTATCTGCATGTCTTCTTTGGAGAAATTTCTATTTAGGCCATATGCCCATTTTCCCACTGGGTTGTTTGCTGTTTTGTTATTGAGTCGTATAAGCTGCTAGTATATCTTGGAAATTAAGCCCTTGTCCATCACAACATTTGCAAATATTTTCTCCTAATCTGTAGCTTGTGTCTTTGTATTATTTATGAAATCTTTTGCTGTACAAAAGCTTGTAAGTTTTATTAGGTCCCATTTGTTTATTTTTGCTTTATTTATATTGCCTTGGGAGACTGACCTGAAAAAACGTTGGTGAGATTTATGTCAGAGAATGTTTTGCCTATGTTCTCTTCTAGGAGTTTTATAATATTGTGTCTTATATTTAAGTTTTTAAGACACTTTGAGTTTATTTTTGTGTGTGTTGTGTGAGAGTATGCTCTAACAGCATTGATTTACATCCAGTTCTCCAACTTTCCCAATACCATTTGCTGAAGAGTGTCTATGTCGTAATATTTAAACTGGATTTCAGAGTAATACATTTGAGAGATGAGCATGGTTTGACCAAAGAAGTCACAGTGAAAATGGCAGTGGTGGTTCGATTTGGCATTAATTTTTAAGATAC
>NW_011495077.1:142444-142920 GCF_000754665.1 Bison bison bison | reverse complement strand
TGACATGATACAATACATAGAAAACTCAAAAGAAACTATCAGAAAATTACTAGAGCTAATCAGCAAATTCAGCAAAGTTGCAGGATACAAGGTCAAAACACAGATATCACTCGCACTCCTGTATAATAACAATGCAAAATCAGAAAGAGAAATTAAGGAATCAGTATCATTCACCATTGCAACAAAAAGAATAAAATATCTAGGAATAAATGTATCTAAGGAAACAAAATGCCTGTATATGGAAAACTATATGATACTGATGAAAGAAATCAAAGATGACATAAACAGATGGAGAGATATTCCATGTTCCTGGGTGGGAATAATCAATATTGTGAAATGACTATACTACTAAATGCAATCTAGAGATTCAATGCCCTGTGAAATTACCAATGGCTTTTTTCACAAAACTAGAACAAAAAAATTTACAATTCATGTGGAAAGACAAAAGATCCTGAATAGCCAATGCAATCCTGAGG
>NW_011495077.1:140537-142344 GCF_000754665.1 Bison bison bison | reverse complement strand
TACTATGTGCTACAAGATTTCATTATATTTCAAGTTTTCTTATTCTATAACCAATTCTAAGCACTATGAACTAATACTTAACACATTTACTAAGTCTGTTATTTTCCTTTTGTTGTGTAATAAATTATCATGAACTTTGTGATTTAAAACAACATCCATTTATCTCATAGTTTCTGTATGTCAGAAGTCAGGGCACAGCTAAGCTGGATCTCACAAATCTGCAATCATGGAGTCAACTAACACTGTGGTCTTGTCTGAGGCTTGAGGGTCCTCTTCCAAACTCATGTGATTGTGGCAGAATTCATTTCCTCATAGCCATAGCCCTCATGACAGCTTGCTCCCTCAAGCCTGGGTGAATCTCTCTAATCTGAGAAAAAGCTTAAGCCTTCTTTGAAAGAGCTTACCTGATTAAATTAAGCCCACCAAAGACAATCTCCCTAGTGATTCACTCAAGTTCAAACTGATTAGGCACTTTAATTACATCTGCAAATCTCCTTCCCTTTGCCATATAATAAAACAATAACAAGAATGATATCTAATACAATCACCAAGAACATAGAAGAAATAAAGAATAAGCAAACAGAGATGAATAACACAATTACTGAAATTAAAAACACTGTAAAAGGAACCAATAGCAGAATAACTGAGGGAGAAAAATGGATAAGTGAGCAGGAGGATAGACTGGTGGAAATAACTGCTGAAGAGCCGAATAAAGGGAAAAGAATGAAAAGACTTGAGGAAAGCCTCAGAGACCTTTGGGACAATATTAAATGCACCAATATTTGAGTTATAAGGGTCCTAGAGGAAGAAGAAAAAAAGAAAGCCAATTAGAAAAATTTTGAGTTAATTATAGTTGAAAACTTTCTCAACATGGTAAAGGAAATAGTCAATCAAGTCCAAGATGCACAGAAAGTCCCCTACAGGTTAAACCCAAGGAGAAACACATGAGACACATATTAATAAAGCTAACAGAGATTAAGCAAAAAGAAGGAGTATTAAAAGCAGCAAGGGAAAAGACAACAAGTAACATACAAGGGAAAACCCATATGATTAGGAGAGGATCTTTCAGGAGAAACTCCATAGACCAGAAGGGAATGGCAGGATATATTTAAAGTACTAAAAGAGAAAAATCTACAACCACGATTACTATATCCAGCAAAGATCTCATTCAAAATTGACGGAGAAATCAAAAGCTTTATGAACAAGCAGAAATTAAGAGAATTAAGCACCACCAAACCATCCTTGCAACAAATACCAAAAGGGCCTTACATAGCCAGTAAACACAAAACAAACGAAAGACCTACAAAAACAAATGCAAAACAATCAAGAAAATGCCAATAGGAACATATGTATCAATAATTACCTTAAATGTAAATGGTTTAAATGCACCAACCAAAGATACAGACTGACTGAATGGATACAAAAGTAAGACCCATATATATGCTGCCTACAGGAGACCCACTTCAGACCTAGAGACACATGCAGACTGAAAGTAAAAGGATGGAAAAAGGTATTCCATGCGAATGAAAATCAAAAGGAAGCTGGAGTGGCAATCCTTGTTTCAGACAAAATAGACTTTAAAATAAAGAATATCATAAGAGACAAAGATGGACACTACATAATGATCAAGGGATCAATCCAAGAAAAAGACATAAGAATTGTAAATGTCTATGCACTCAACATAGGAGCACCTCAATACATAAGGCAAACACTTATGGCAGAAAGTGAAGAGGAACTAAAAAGCCTCTTGATGAAAATGAAAGAGGAGAGTGAAAAAGTTGGCTTAAAGCTCAACATTCACAAAACG
>NW_011495077.1:139814-140437 GCF_000754665.1 Bison bison bison | reverse complement strand
AGCAGTATAAGCATTTAAAAAGATAAATCTCTCCTATGTAAAATATTAACTGTATCTCATAAATATTTGTATGTATGTGTTCTCACTATATTTTCTTTCAAAATATTTTCTTTTTTTAAATTTTATTTTATTTTTAAACTTTACATAATTGTATTAGTTTTGCCAGATATCAAAATGAATCCACCACAGGTACACCTGTGTTCCCCATCCTGAACCCTCCTCCCTCCTCCCTCCCCATACCATCCCTCTGGGTTGTCCCAGTGCACTATCCCCAAGCATCCAGTATCATGCATTGAACCTGGACTGGCTTCTCATTTCATACATGATATTTTACATGTTTCAATGCCATTCTCCCAAATCTTCCCACCCTCTCCCTCTCCCATAGAGTCCATAAGACTGTTCTATACATCAGTGTCTCTTTTGCTGTCTCGTACACAGGGTTATTGTTACCATCTTTCTAAATTCCATATATATGCGTTATTATACTGTATTGGTGTTTTTCCTTCTGACTTACTTCACTCTGTATAATAGGCTCCAGTTTCATCCACCTCATTAGAACTGATTCAAATGTATTCTTTTATGCTGAGGAATACTCATGTGTATATGTACCATAGTCTTTCTTA
>NW_011495077.1:137143-139714 GCF_000754665.1 Bison bison bison | reverse complement strand
GGGTGTACCTATGGCTGATTCTTGCTGATGTATGAAAGAAAACCACAAAATTCTATAAAGCAATTATCCTTCAATTTAAAAAAATTTAAAAATAATAAAAAAGAATGGTATCTATCATCTTGTAGATATTGCAAGGAACAGGTGGCAAAAAAAAATAAAAAAAGAGATTTGTTGCTGGAGAGGCGCATATGGGTTTGTGGGAATATCAAATATTTTTTAAGATGAGAAAGCTTAAATATTTCAAATGCTGGGAGGGAATTAGCAAGAAAATCTTGAAAAGTCAGACCAAAGTTTGTATGATCGGTGGGCTGAAGTGCCAGAGAATTCAGACAGAATACTGTGGGTAAAGCGTTTGGGCAGAGGGGTACCATTTCAAAGTAAGAGAGACACCTTTTTTATTATTATGGGAGAGAACGTAAACTATATGTGTAAAACAAGAATGCTTTACCTAGGATGCAGAAAGTTGAGGAAGATTCATTTAATGATACGAATTGCTTTTATTGTCACCTACCATGACTCATCAAATGTGGTAGGTTGGCTATTTTAGGACAGTACAGAGTCAAAGGAGATATAAATGATATAGAAACACGAAAAAAATTCATTCACCATTTCATTTACTATTGGTGTTAAAAGCCACAAATATATGGAGGCAAACTTCTGTAAGACTGTGTGATTCATATGGCTGGATGGAGTCATATTGTCTTCTGGGGATTAGGGTTTAAGTACGTAAGAGAGGGAAACATAGACATGTGTTGGTTTGAGGGATGTAATGAAGTTAAGGTGTCCTCAAGGGTTCCCACAGTGGAAGGTTTCCAGTCCACCTGTACAATCCAGCTTCACAAACCAGCTCTCATTCATCAGTGCACATGTCAAAAGCACCCTGTGGTCAAGCTGTAGGCCCATCTGCTGAATGTTCCTTGTATGTCAGGGACAGTAATAACAGGTGAGATTAAAGAATAGTATGGAATGGTCCCTATCCTTGAGGAACTTGTACTAGTAAAGAGTTAAAAACCAAACAATATTCATAACATTGTAAATATTGCTATTGCAAAATTGTGTACAAAATACTAAGAAAGGAAGAAGACAAATAAATATAAGGTGGAAAATCTTTTAAAAAGTAAATGTGACATTTACTAAGTCCTAAAGGTTGAGTAGGCTTTTGCAAAGTTGAGAAAAGAATAATATATATGAGAAGAAAATATTAAAGTGAATTCATTATGTCTGATGTTTAGAAATCTTGGGATTATGGTGGGGATGAGGATGAAAATTTCCTGGAAGTAATACTGTAGATGGCCACAGAAACCTTGCTTTTCACTTGTGGGTTATGGTGAGCTACAGAAGATCTTGAAATAGAATAGCAATCTAGTCCAAATGTGTGTTTTAGAATGATTACTTTAGAGAGTTTAGAGTGGTAGGAGCTCATGGGTAAAGGATATATTTAAGAAGTTATTCCAACCAACTTGGTGAGAGATTATGAAAACCTGAACCAGGATAGTAACAAGGAAACTAAAAAGAGGTGGTTGAATGTGAGATATTTAGAAGACAGGATTGTGACTTCATATATCAGTCAACCTTGACTAGCACAAGACTTAGTATAAAGAACCTCACAATCTCAGTGGCTCACAGGAGCAAAGCTTAATGAATGGTCTACTGAGTGTTGCTTGTGGGTCAGCTGCCATTCCAACACTGTGGCTCTGCTCTTGCATGCAAGTGGATTCAGGTCTGCTCCCATGAGTTGTCTCTTCATTCTGAAACTTGTGTCTGCTTCACATTATGGAATAAAACCTGAAAGGACAACTACTATTTGGTATGTGCAGGGGAGAAACAAAAAAAGACATATCATGTAAATATATTTAGTTTTAACTAGGATATAACTATCCACTCACATTTTATTGGTCAAACATGATCACATCGTTATGTCCAAAGTCCAGAGTTTGGTGAAGTATCGGAAATACTCTGGCTAAAGGTTAGCATAGCAAGAGTGAGAGAGAACAAGCAGTCAACAAACAATATACACTGTTGCTCCTGGGCTTCCAGGGTGCACCGTGGTAAATAATCTGCTTGCCAATGCAGGAGATGCAAAAGACGCAGGTTCAGCCCTGGGTCAGGAAGATCCCCTGGAGAAGAGAATGGCAACCCAGTCCTGGAAAATTCCATGGACAGAGGAGCCTGGCTGGTTATAGTTCATGGAGTCGCACACACACCTGCACACTTGGAAATGAGCTACGTGAGAGAGAGCTTATAGGGCAGTCACAGGTCAACCATCTCAGGGAAAAAAAGATGAATTAACTTCAAAATATTTAAGAAAGGTTTTTGTGAAGACCTAGGTGAAACCAATAATAAAAATAACTTGATTTTCCCATTTTTCTCTTCCGTTCTTTTTGTAAAATTTGAAGAACATGCCTTAAGTGAATTAGTTGCTCACAGTAACAACCTCTTGTATAAGATCTTGTCCCCTTTATCAGAGCAGATGGTTCTGTTCTGGTGATGAAGGCTTTATGGCTGCCAAGTTTCCAGGTTCACACTCAAATACTTGGCTCACAAAGTCATAATAGTGAGAGATTTGTGATT
>NW_011495077.1:136399-137043 GCF_000754665.1 Bison bison bison | reverse complement strand
CATAAGAATAGTTGCATCTCAGCTCCAGACGGTTTCCTTCAGAGACGCTGATGTGACCATCAGGTTGGGTCACTAACTGGGCTCCAGTTCCTCCTGCAACATCAATGCAGAATCAGTGAATCCAGGACATACCTATCTATAATGAGACAGTGTTTCCATTCAGTTACCCTCAGGACAAAATTCCTTCTATATAGGCAGAAGCATGGAATATAATGTTACTTACTTGCTGTGAAGAGCATTCCAAGTAGCAGAAAAGTCACTGAGAGCATGGCTATGCAGGAAGGAAGATCTCCCTTGAGGAGCAGGAAGGAATGTGCCAGGATGTGCTGAGTCCTTGTAACGGGGAAAATATGAAAGTTAAAGAGAACCCTGTTTAGGCAATCCTAGCTACTATCAGTAAGAAATGCTTCCTTAAGAATGACTGCTCCTGACGTTGAGCCTGTTCAAATATGCACTTCAATGAGCTGTAAGATAAAGAAGCTCATAGGAGTGAGATAGACACTTCCAGTTTATGCAACATCACCGTCTGCAGGTCAACAAAAGAAACACATGTATACCTGTGGTGGATTCATTTCGATATTTGGCAAAACTAATACAATATTGTAAAGTTTAAAAATAAAATTAAAATATATATATATATATAT
>NW_011495077.1:135063-136299 GCF_000754665.1 Bison bison bison | reverse complement strand
CATTGAAAAAGACCCTGATGCTGGGAGGGATTGGGGGCAGGAGGAGAAGGGACAACAGAGGATGAGATGGCTGGATGGCATCATTGACTCAATGGACATGAGTTTGGGTAAACACCGGGAATTGGTGATGAAAAGGGAGGCCTGGCGTGCTGCAGTTCATGGGGTTGCAAAGAGTCAGACATGACTGAGTGACTGAACTGAACTGAACAGAAAGCATAATTTTCCTGTTGTCCTTATCAGAAAGTTTTGTTCTTCAAAGAGGTAATGATGAATTCTTAGTTAACAAGAGTGAAGTTAACTAGTTAAGTTATTATGGTGGCTTTGTACTGTCTCAATTTAACTATCTGGAAATCTGTTTCCCAGAATCTGTATTGTTCTTGTTTATGGTTGGCCATGAAAGAGGTCTGCGTAGGATTTGGAAGGTACTTGTCGTGCAGTAGCCATGTTTCTATGTTTCACAGGTTGATGCAGCGTTCCAGGGACTATGGCAACTGAGAATGTTGCTGCTGATCAGGTAGTTCAATTTATTGTTGACTCACAACTTGACCTTCCACCAGATCTCTTACTCACGTTATCTTTGTCTTTGACCAAGTATGCTTGTAGCATGATGGCAAACGACATCCACTTCTCCTGAAGGTTACCCACTACTGTGACACTGAAGGAGGTAAGAGAAAAAGACAAGTTTCAGTGTATCTTGTGGGTTCCATTGTCCTCATGTTATTTCCATACATGTCACAGTTTGTCCGTGCTTTTGTCCACATCCAACTTTCCTTCACAAATATTACTCTGGTTGACTTGAGTGAATTCAGGCACAACACCAAACACGAATATAACAGTTTTTATCTGTATTTAGTGTTGGAATAAAAATGGAACAGACTCTTCCACTGGCTCTAGCCCCTGCCTGTAAACAATCATAGGTTCAGTTGCTCTGTGGTGTCTGACTCTTTGTGACCCTATGGACTGCAGCACACCGGGCCTCCCTGTCTATCACCAACTCCTGGAGTCTACCCAATCTCACGTCCCTTGAGTCAGTGATGCCATCCAACCATCTTATCCTCTGTTGTCCCCTTCTCCTCTTGTCTTCAATCTTTGTCAGTATCAAGGTCTTTTCCAATGAGTCAGTTCTTTGCATCAGGTGGCCAAAGTATTGAAGTTTCAGCTTCAGCATCAGTCCTTCCAAGGAATCTTCAGGACTGATTTCCTTTAGGATTGACAGATTTGATCTCCTTTCAGTCT
>NW_011495077.1:134604-134963 GCF_000754665.1 Bison bison bison | reverse complement strand
TTGTTCACAGCCTCCCAAGCTTGAGAGACATTGGAAGCCTAAAACATTCTAAAAATATAGAGCCTTTCGAAGAGTTAAAAACTATTAGAGTAGTGTTGGTGTAGGATTTCATTATTGAGCTAACGCTTGCTGCCAAATGCCCATATCCCTTATCCATTGTGCACCTGGAAGTGCATTAGTTAATGTAGTTGGAATGTAAGAAAAACAAGTAGTAGCCTTGGAATTAACCACATCAGACCTTTGGGCTAATTGGTTCATTCTTTGTTGTAACTGACTGCTCCTTTGCTCCGTGAGAATGTAACTCTGTTTAGCACTTTCTGAGGCTGACATAGATTAGAAATACAAAGAAAAAACACTTC
>NW_011495077.1:133488-134504 GCF_000754665.1 Bison bison bison | reverse complement strand
ATATGGAAAGACAAAAGACCCTGAATAGCCAAGGCAGTCTTGAGAAAGAAGAATGGAGCTGGAGCAGTTAACCTTCCTGACTTCAGACTACATTACAAAGCTACAGTAATCAAGACAGTATGGTACTGGCAGAAAAACAGACCAGCGGAAAAAGATAGAGAACCCAGAGATAAACCTACACACCTATGGGTACCTTAGAATATACAATGGGGCAAAGACAGACTCTTCAATAAGTGGCGATGGGAAAACTTGACAGTGATGTACAAAAGAATGAAATTAGATCATTACCTAATGCCATACACAGAGATAAACTCAAACTGGATTAAAGACCTAAATGTAAGACCAGAAACTATTAAACTCTTAGAGGAGAACATAGGCAGAACACTCGATGACATAAATCCAAGCAAGATCTATGACCCACTTCCTAGAGTACTGGAAATAAAAACAGAAATAACAATTGGGACCTAATTAAACTTAAAAGCTTTTGCACAACAAAGGAAACTACAAATAAGGTGAAAAGACAACCCTCAGAATGGGAGAAAATAATAGCAAGGGAAACAACTGATAAAGAATTAGTTTCCAAAATATACAAGCAGCTCATACAACTCAGTACCTAAAAAAACAAACTACCCTATCAAAAAGTGGGAAAGGGGCCTGAAGAGACATTTCTCCAAAGAAATACAAATGTCTAACAAGCACATGAAAAGATGCTCAACATCACTCATTATCAGAGAAATGCAAATCAAAACTACAATGAGATACCACCTCACACCAGTCAGAATGGCCATCATCAAAAAGTCTACAAACAATAAATGCTGGAGAGCATGTGGAGAAAAGGGAACACTCTTGCTTTGCTGGTGGGAATGTAAATTGATACAGCCACTAAAGAAGAAGGTATGGAGACTCCTTAAAAAGCTAGGAATAAAACTACCATATTACTCAGGAATCCTGCCAGGAGCCACCATGGGAAGTCCCACCCATGACAAAGGTCATGCAGAAAGGACCTGACAGGCAAA
>NW_011495077.1:129518-133388 GCF_000754665.1 Bison bison bison | reverse complement strand
GTGAAGCACCACGCACCTGTGTGCAGGCCTTTCACCCTGAACACTCGCACCCACATTTGGAAGCATCCCTACCAGAGAAGGTGAAGGCCAGGAACACCCAGAGCAGGCTGGAGAGCGGCATGAGGCATGGGTTCCCCTGCACAAATGTGCTCAGTTTTGCCTCAAGCTGAGAGTGTCTTTGTGCTCCTGGCAGCACATATACATATAACCTCAGGTCCTGTGTGACTCCTTCAAACAGGAAGTGGGGTTTGTCATTTGCATACGCTATGTGGTCTGTGCACAGATGGGAAAAAAGTCTGGCTCACCACAAACTACTTTGTCAATTTTCCTTTCACTGGTAATTAAGTTAGCCTGATCCTGAAAGGGGGCTTCACAAAAGCAATTAGTAATAAAGGTTTGAGCTGAGGGGAATTGAGGAACAAACTAGGTGACATTCACTGATAATTATTCAACACAATAATTTTGCCATCCCATTTAAAACAGCATTTGTTTTTTGTTAAACATTTTATTAGAGTATAGTTGATTTACAGTGTTGTGTTAGCTTCTGCTGTACAGCAAAATGAAATATCCATCAACAGAGGAGTAGATAAAGATGTGGAACATATGTGTAATGAAATTGTTGCCCTTGTTGTTTAGTTGCTAATCCACGTCCCACTGTTTTTCAACCCCATGGACTATAGCCCTCCAGACTGCTCTGTCCATGGGATTTCCCAGGCAAGAATACTGGAGTGGGGAACCATTTCCTTCTCCAGGTGTTCTTCCTGACCCAGGGATCAAACCCATGTCTCCTGCTTGGCAAATGCATTCTTTACCACCAGGCCACCAGGGAAACCCATGATGAAGCCATTCAGCTATAAAAAAAAAAGAATAAAATAATCCCATTTGCTGCAACGTGAACAGATCTAAAATAAAATTTAGTATAAGCTATGAACCCTTCTTGTAATCTACTTACTAGTCATTTATTTAGCCTACAATTAAATATATATTGCTCCATTCAGAATATAAGTACTTTATTTAAAAACTCACAGATCTTTGGTCTTCTTGGTGAAGTGTAGTCTTATCCAAAATTTTTAATGTATTTTTTTTCTGAGTTTTAGGGCTCTACTTAGTTTTTTCAATATGTAAAATTACTTTGACATCAAATGATAAAAAAAAAAATCAGTCCTTCTGTCTTTAAGGCTCTATTCTATTGACTGTGTTTATATGAATTTATGACAGGAATAAAATAATTATACTTTTGAAACCTGATATTAAGTCTTATTTATTAGATTTTGAAAAGGATCAGAATATTCAGTCTCATTGCCTCCACAATTAGAATAGTACTTATTAGATCATGTGTCTTGGAATCGTCCTCATGTCACATTTTCTATCCCACTGGCCCAAATTGTTCAGTCTCACTGCTTATTATTTTTTCTTCTTGCAAAATACACTTTAGATAAGCATGCTGGATCTTTCTGTGCCATAGAATTATAATGCAGTCCAACAAAACTTAGTACCTACAAGCTGTATCTACACCATAGATGGTGATGCATGAAGTTTGTAAACTGTTACATGTTCATTGAAGGCAGGAGGAGATGGGGATGACAGAGGATGAGATGGTTGGATGGCATTACCAACTCAATGGACGTGAGTTTGTGGAAACTCGGGGAGTTGTTGATGGACAGGGAAACCTGGCATGCTAGAGTCCACTGGGTCGCAAAGAGTCAGAAACAACAGAGTGACTGAAGTGAACTGATCTGACATGTTCATTTAGAATATAGCTGTCAATCTTCCATTTGGTTTAATCATTTTAATGGATGAATTAATAAAAAGAATAAAAGGCACAGAGATAATAGAAAAGAAAGTACAGACAAGGTCTTTAAAACAGAGTCAATTCCTTGGTTTTAAGTTCCTTGAGTGGTGTCGTTAATGACTGGTACATGGAGGAGAGTGCATATTTAGTTGAGACATCTTCTCCCCTGTCCCATTTCACCTGAGTGCTGTCAGGCAGCTTATGCCTTGGTTTGCTGGTATCTTAAAAGAAGAGATCATGAGTGCTCACAGCAGCCTGGGCAGCAGCATGATATTGTATGTGTAGCATATATATTTATATATAACAATTATATACATTATATATACCAAAAAATTAATATTGATTAAATATTTTTAAAATATAAATGATAATCTGATACATCAGTTTTATATGCACTTTTTTATGCATAGCTCTATGAAACTTTATCACAGGTGTATGCTTTTGTACCAGTACAAAAATCATGATACAGAATTGCTCCATCTCTAGAGAAAACGATTTTCATACTATCTCCACCCCTGCAACTCATGATAACCCCTAGAAACTACTGATCTTTTGATGTCTATATTTTGTCCTTTTGAGAATGCTGTAAAAGTAAACTCATACTTTATGTATGCAATTGTAATAATATAGTGTGTAAGCATGTACCATGTAGTCTTCCGAGATGCTTTTTTCACTCACCATTGAGATCCATCTAGGCTATTACAGTATCAATAGTATATTTCTTTAATTACTACAGACTGTCCCCAGCTTATCATGGACCAATTTAGGATTTTTGACTTTATGGTTATGAGAAAGGTATATATACATTCACTAGAAACCATACTTTGCATTTTCAATTTTTATCTTTCCCCATGCTGGTAACATGCTGTATACATTCTCTAATGATGCTTAACAGCAACAGCAAGCTGAGCTCTCGGTCAGCTCTGGGATCTTGAGGGTAAACCACTGATCCACTACAACCATTCTGCACTCACACAGTCCTTCTGTTTTTCACTTTCAGTACCACACCTTAAGGTTAGGCTAGGCTAGACTCTGATTCACAGTGTTTATTATATTCATTTTCTACTTATGATATTTTCAACTTAAACTGGCTTATTGAGACTTAACCCTATTTCAAGTTGAGATAGATCTATAAGTAATACTTTATTGTATGGGTGTACCACAGCATATTTATCTATTCACACAATGAAGAACATGTGGCTGGTTTGCAGCTTTTGGCCATCACAAACACAGCTGCCATGAATATTCATGTACAGATTTTTGTGTGAACATGGTTTTCATTTCTCAAGCATAAATGCTCATAAAGGAGTATGATTGCTGAGCTGTAAGGTGAGTGAATATTTAAGTTTATATGGAACTGCTAAACTGTCTTCCAGAATGACTGTACCATTTTCCCACCAGCAGTGTATGAGTGATACAGTTTCTCTACATCATTGCCACAACTTGGTATCATCAGTATTTTTCATTTTAGCCATTAAGCAAGATGTGGACTGGTATCTCATTCTGGCTTTAATTTGCATTTCCCTGATGGTTAATGATGTTGAACATCTGTTTACATGCTTATTTCCCTAATACAAAGTTCTTGCATGAAGTGTCTGGGTGAACCTTTTGTTCGTTTTTCAGTTAGATTGCTTGTTTTCTTCCTGCTGAGTTTAGAGAGTACCTTGTATTCTGAATACAATCCTTTGATGAAAATACATTGTGAAAATATTTCCTGCCATTCTGTGGTTTGTCTTTTTCATTCTCTTAATGGTATCTTTCACAGAGCAAGCTTTTTTAATTTTGATGAAATAGTTTATTTTTTATGAACTGTAATTTCAGTGTCATGACAAAAATTATTTTGTCTAAAAATTGGTCCTGAAGATTTTCTTTTTTTCAAAAAGTTTCATTGTTTTATATTTCACACATGGAGATACGGTCCTTTTGGAAATTCTCCTTAAATTTTTGTATAAGGTGTGAGATTTAGGCCAAGTTTCAGTTACTTGCCTATGAATATATCCAGTTGTCCCCAAATCATTTGCTTGTATCATTCCTCCATTGAATTGTCATTGCACCTTTGCCAAAAACTCAGATTTCCC
>NW_011495077.1:126969-129418 GCF_000754665.1 Bison bison bison | reverse complement strand
GAAGTAACAGTGAAAATGGCAGTGGTGGTTCAATTTGGCATTAATTTTTAAGATACAGCCAACTGGACTTCTCTCTGGGTTAGATGTAAGCAGTGAGTGAACAATAAGAGTCAAAGATAACTAAAGTTATAGCAAGAGATATGGACAGAATGGAGGTGCTATCAACTGTAAAGCAAGAGGTGTGGGAGGAGCATGTTGGAAGACAGTTCGGAAGGTGAAAGATCAGAAGTTTAGTGTTGCTCACATTGAATTGGGGCTTCCCAGGTGGCTCAGAGGTAAAGAACCCACCTGCCAAGCAGGAGACATGGGTTTGATCCCTGGGTCGGGAAAATCTCCTGGAGAAGGAAATGGCATCCCACTCCAGTATTCTTGCCTGGGAAATCTCATGGACAAAGGAGCCTGGGGGACTGCCATCCATGGAGTTGTAAAAAGCTGGACATGACTTAGTGACTAAACAACAACCACAACACATTAAATTAGAATCCTGATCCTTCAGAATGCTATGTCACCATGAAAAAAGAGACTGTCCATACAAGTCTATTCCAGGTCTGCTCTTGCATAGCTGTAAAACAAGGGACACATTGAAAATCTTGTTTTTCCTCAGGGACCAAGCACTCCCCAGGACTCTGCTTCTCCTTCTGCTCACTTTCATCAGATCAGAGACCTCTCTAAAACCAGGTCAGGCTGAGTATTTTAAGCTACAATGTCTGAGAAGGTTTTTGTTCAGCTCCCCCTGCAGACTCAGGCACTGTGTCACACAGAGCACAGAAGTACTTGGCAGAGTCACTCCAATGGGCTGAAGCTTTCATCAGGTGGAAGGAGTTTTCATCCTTCTTGAAATCAGCCTCAAAGCCTTTGATGCCTTTAACCCGGGTGGGCCCTGGTAGATACTTCAGTAGAAACTGGAGGCCTTGGTTGGGGTACTGGACATACCAGAAGAGATAAATAGATCCACCATAAGAATAGTTACATCTCAGCTCCACATGGTTTCCTTCAGAGACGTTGATGTGACCGTCAGGCTGGGTCACTAACTGGGCTCCAGTTCCTCCTGTAACATCAATGCAGAATCAGTGAATCCAGGGCACACCTATCTATAACGAGACAGTGTTTCCATTCAGACACCCTCAGAACAAAATTCCTTCTATATAGGCAGAAGCATGGAATATAATGTTACTTACTTGCTGTGAAGAGCATTCCAAGTAGCAGAAAAGTCACTGAGAGCATGGCTATGCAGGGAGGAAGATCTCCCTTGAGGAGCAGGAAGGAATGTGCCAGGGTGTGCTAAGTCCTTGTAACGGGGAAAATCTGAGAGTTAAAGAGAACCCTGTTTAGGCAATCCTAGCTACTATCAGTCAGATATGGTTCCATAAGAATGACTGCTCCTGATGTTGAGCCTGTTCAAATATGCACTTCAATGAGCTGTAAGATAAAGAAGCTCATAGGAGTGAGATAGACACTTCCAGTTTATACAACATCACCCTCTGCAGGTCAACAAAAATACTGAGTCTTCAGGCTTTCGTGCCCCATCTCCTATCTGCTCCTATTTAGGCTTGAATTATTACTTAGCATCCTAAACTGATGAGAATGTTTCAGGTGTTTGCTTACTAAGAGGCTCTTTTAGTATTATGAATTCAATAGCATTATATAATCACATAAAGTAAATTAATCTTTATTTTCATAGATGAGAAAATTGAAGCAAAGAAGGAAGGATGTAATTTGTTCAAGATCACAGTAATTAATCTGGAATTTGTCCCATTGGTATGATTCAAGAATCTTTATCATTGACCACTGAAAATTAGCACTGTGGCCATTAGGCTAGACAGTATCCTCACTTATTAGAGGGGAAATCAAGTCCTTTAGAAGGTAAATGATTTGTCCAAGGACATATAAAGATTAGAACCTAATTCAATTAGACTCCACTATGTTGTCAGTCTACTGACAAATACTGACAATACTACTCTTTAGAATAAATGCAATTTCACCAAGACACACACCCAGAGCAAACCTCACAAGAGAATAGAAACTAAAGAAAATCTCCAAGGAGCTCAAACACTGATGTGATGCTGCTGCTAAGTCGCTTCAGTCGTGTCTGACTCTGTGCGACTCCATAGATGGCAGCCCACCAGGCTCCGCCGTCCCTGGGATTCTCCAGGCAAGAATCCTGGAGTGGGTTGCCATTTCCTTCACCAGATTGATGTGAAGGCCAGTAGAAAAAAGTATCAGAGAAATCTCAAAGGTAGTCCAGAGAGGTACATGGCAAATCAGAATTGACTGGTGTCCTGAAAGAGCAGGCAAGTGGAGTTTTGAAAAGAAAGGACTGTCCGTCAGAGCAGTTGCTTAAAAATGTCTACCTAGTGAGATGATGACTGAAAAGTGTCTGTTGACTTTTAGCAGCACAAAGATCATGATTTGAGTCTTTCAGCAGAAACTCAACTGTAGTAGAGACAAG
>NW_011495077.1:126303-126869 GCF_000754665.1 Bison bison bison | reverse complement strand
CTATTACTCTTTATATATCTAATTAATATCTAATTGAAGCTATTGTATCCTGATCCTCACTGACGTCGCCCCTGCTTTGAACTCCCTGGATCAGCTGGGGCTGGACCCTGGCACGTATCAACAAATTGAAAGATTAAAAACCATATGATGATCTCAATAGATGCAGAAAAAGCCTTTGACAAAATACAGCATACATTTATGAAAAAAACGATTCAAAAAATGGGCATAGAAGGAACCTACCTCAACATAGTAAAGGCCATATATGGAAAGCCCACAGCAAACATTATTCTCAATGGTGAAAAACTAAAAGCTTTCCCTCTAAGATCAGGAACAAGACAAGGGTGTCCACTCTCATCACTATTATTCAACATAGTTTTGGAAGTCCTAGTTACAGCAATTAGAGAAGAAAAAGAAATAAAGGAAATCCAGATAGGAAAAGAAGAAGTAAAACTCTCACTGGTGCAGATGACATGATACAATACATAGAAAACTCAAAAGAAACTATCAGAAAATTACTAGAGCTAATCAGCAAATTCAGCAAAGTTGCAGGATACAAGGTCAAAACA
>NW_011495077.1:123104-126203 GCF_000754665.1 Bison bison bison | reverse complement strand
CACTATATTGATTCTCCCAATCCATGAACATGGTATATTTCTCCATCTATTAGTGTCCTCTTTGATTTCTTTCACCAGTGTTTTATAGTTTTCTATATATAGGTCTTTAGTTTCTTTAGGTAGATATATTCCTAAGTATTTTATTCTTTCCGTTGCAATGGTGAATGGAATTGTTTCCTTAATTTCTCTTTCTGTTTTCTCATTATTAGTGTTTAGGAATGCAAGGGATTTCTGTGTGTTGATTTTATATCCTGCAACTTTACTATATTCATTGATTAGTTCTAGTAATTTTCTAGTGGAGTCTTTAGGGTTTTCTATGTAGAGGATAATGTAATCTGCAAATAGTGAGAGTTTTACTTCTTTTTTTCCAATTTGGATTTCTTTTTCTGCTCTGATTGCTGTGGCCAAAACTTCCAAAACTATGTTGAATAGTAATGGTGAAAGTGGGCACCCTTGTCTTGTTCCTGACTTTAGAGGAAATGCTTTCAATTTTTCACCATTGAGGATAATGTTTACTATGGGTTTGTCATATATAGGTTTTATTATGTTGAGGTATGTTCCTTCTATTCCTGCTTTCTGGAGAGTTTTTATCATAAATGGGTGTTGAATTTTGTCAAAGAGTTTCTCTGCATCTATTGAGATAATCATATGGTTTTTATTTTTCAATTTGTTAATGTGGTGTATTACATTGATTGATTTGCGGATATTGAAGAATCCTTGCATCCCTGGGATAAAGCCCACTTGGTCATGGTTTATGACCTTTTTAATGTGTTGTTGGATTCTGATTACTAGAATTTTGTTAAGGATTTTTATTTTCTTATAGCCCACTAATTATTTCTTTAGTAGATTCTTTTTGAAGTTTAATGCCTAAATTCCAAATATTTGGGAGTTTCTAAAGATATCTTTTTGCTATTGATTTTCTAAGTCAATTCTAATTTTGATCAAAGAATAAATTCTATATAATTTCAGTTTTCTTAAATGTATTAAGACTTTTTATGCACAAACCTGTGTGTGTGTGTGTGTGTGTGTGTGTGTGTGTTTATCTATATGGCAGGGTGTGTCTGGAGCCTCGGCTGCAGATCTGGGTACAGGCTGCAGGTGCCTGGGGAGCACTGTGCACTTGCTGCACAGAAGTAGGTGGCTGAGTCTGCAGGCTGGGACACTGTGATGTGCGGTGAGAGCTGTTAGGCACTCGTACTGAGGAAAAATGAGTCTTCCATCTTCCTTTTTATTCATAACTGAACCTATGGCTATCAAGAATACAAAGCCTTTACCAGGGTATTTACTGCACCATGAGAAGTAGTCAAATGTTCTCCTCTCCTACAGTTCAGAATGGAAATCTCTCCTTCCTGGACTATCAAAGATTGAGGGCTCTGTTTCACCTGCTGTTGGTCACTTTTTTCCTTCTCTTGTCCACCCACCCTGTTTAAAGAGGTAAAAAGTCACTAGGTCCACAGATTAATATTCCTTCTTAAAGTTCCTATCTGTATGAATTTGTCCATTCCCCAATTTTCTCATTCCCCTTAATTAATGAGATATCTTAGTTTTCGTCCACCACAACCCAAAGTCTCATTGAAACCACAGAAGTAAAAATGATGCTCCCAGAATCTTGTCCATTGTTCTTGGCACCAAAGGTCAGTGACAACTCATGTTCCTCTTCTGGTCTTCTCAACCAGCTAGAACTCTGACTTTAAGTTCACATCCGCTTTAATGCCTTCAACAGACCCCATCCTCTTACAAGTGCTTTCACTTAAACCTATCCCTCTCAAAGAAAGTATTCCCCATATTGAGGCTAGAATTGCTGTAAATTAATTTCATTGGGAATCAGAAACACTCTGCTTACACATGGGTAAAGAGCAGGTTAGAATTTCTCTCCTGCTCTCCACCTCTTCCTTTTCTTAACATCTCCTAGAAAAACATATATCAGAACAGCATGATATGTTAATGGAGATTACATTATTTTACAATGGGAAAAAGAGAGACACCCATGAAGTTACAAATTAGTGTGCAGAGGGATATTTCCTTTTTTTTTATTATAAATACTAATTAAAGTCTATTGAAGATACACAGAAGCATAATATATATCGTTACAAGATAAAGTCATGGATCCAAACAGAGAAAATATACAGCCCTTTTGCCATGATGGAACTTCAGTTTTGACACAGTCTTTCAAATGTGTCCACATTTTACATGACCTTAAAAAATGATAGAAAACCAATCAAGTTCAATGTATACTTTTCCTAAAATATAAATTAGGCAAATAGAATATTTCCGAGGTGATCATGGATCCTAAGCTGACATTCGGGTTGCTCAGAATACTTTTGATAAGGGTTGAAGTATAAAAAGTGAGTTTTAAATTATGAATCTGTACAGATTTAAGACATCTGAATATTCTGTCTCTTCCTTCACACACATAGGTATCACAGATGTCCCTCAGCTTCTGATGTCATTAAGATCACATGACCATTTCTGCTGATATTTTATCAGAGAGAGAATAAAACAACCCACCACCTCTGGATGGTGAAGATGATTCTGGAAAATACAGTGAATAAGAGAAGCAATATCAAGGGTCAAAGAGTAAGCGGTCTGAGGGAAAGGCTGGGGAGGAAATACCCAGGGTCAGGAGAGAAACATGGGTTTGTGAGTAAAAAATGTTCTTCATCCTTAGGGAGCAGAGCAGTGTGAAGATTAAAGCAGATAGTGCTGGGGAAGACATGCGTAGACGTGGCTAGAAAGAGATGGGGGTTGGTTGGATAGGCAAAGAAAGTTCAAAGACAAATGTGAACACTGGCGAATTCGACTTGAATAACAGTAAAAGCAGTTAAACCTGCAGGACTGTTCCCAGGAATAAATGTCACAGTGGCTGTATTAGACATTGTTGGCACCTTGCACAAATTTTCTCAGAAACTTCATCTGTGCTCAGCCCCCAAGTTCTTTAGGTTTTGCTGCCAGCAGCTTAGGTAACAGCTGATAACCAGTCCGTTCTGAAGGAGCTCAGCCCTGGGATTTCTTTGGAAGGAATGATGCTAAAGCTGAAACTCCAGTACTTCGACCACCTCATGTGAAGAGTTGACTCATTGGAAAAGACTCTGATGCTGG
>NW_011495077.1:122698-123004 GCF_000754665.1 Bison bison bison | reverse complement strand
ATAAACATTTATTGAATAAAGAAATATTCTTGGCTGAATATTTTATTGACAATTGCTAGGGATGCAATAAAATATAGAAGGCATGAATTAGATCTTCTATAAAAACAGAAGAAAGAGTCTAAGGACATCACATGGGATCTCATAATGAAGAAAAGGATATATTCCAAAATCCTTATTCATTCATGGACTCATTAAATTTTTCCTTTCTACTTACCTTTTTTCTTTCCTTCTTCCCACCTTCTCTATTTTCCTTCTTTCCTTTTTCTACTCCCCAATCTGCCAAAGCAAACAAAACACTTTATCTAC
>NW_011495077.1:121577-122551 GCF_000754665.1 Bison bison bison | reverse complement strand
CACACAGGATTGTAAGCGACAGTGCAGGGAGAGTTCGTGGAAGAGCAACTCTCTGAGAAAACGCTGAGCACATATTTATTGGTAACATCGTATAATCTTTAACTAAGAGCAGTAAAGCAAGACAGAGACCAGCACTCTGGGGTTAAGGAAGCTACCTCCTGGAGGTCTGCAGGAAACCACATGAGAGTCCAAAGAAAGGTCTTTGAAGAAAGGGGGGTTTGTTTATCATGCAGAACAGCATCTTGCAATGCTGACCTGTCTACCAGAACGTCTAACTTAAAGGCAGGGGAGAGCAAGCAAGGAAGAGGGAATGAGTAAGATTCAATTCCAGGAGACATTTCTGAGAAAATAGTAAAACATGGTTCCCACAGAAGAGTGATGTTTATAAAGATGAGAGTGATAAAAGGAATAGGGAAAAGTAGGGGTAAAAGGCAAAGCCCCAAAAGGTCAAAGACAAGAGTCTGTTTTTTGGGGGGTGTGTTAGTGACAAGAATGCTGTTTTCATCTCTAAATTTGAAGTGTTTTAGATGAGGGAGGACCAGAAGTAACCACAAGTGAAAGAGCTCTATTACAAACAGTCAGGTTTCAGTTAGGATATGTGGAAGGAATTTTTATAGGGTCTACTGAATGTTTACTTTCAATAGAATGAGGATTTAGAGGGCAAAGTAGAAAGCAGTGTGGGATGGTAAGAGGTAGTTAGGTCAATGTAGAAAATTAAATGGGTCAGACTCCTTGGTGAATCATTCCTCTCTGCAAGGAGTCAATCAGAGGTAGACACAAATGTGCCTTCAAAGGTCCTAATACAGAGGAATGTGGCCACAACCAGATCAACTGGTGCTCAAGTCTGTAAGAAGATGTCATAAATCAGTAAATTTTGGCTATCCCAATGGATTATTTTCAGCAGTTTTCTTTTCTTTGTGTTCAGGAAATTGTCTTCTCCATGTGCCATGAGTGTATACACTTGTTACTTGTTT
>NW_011495077.1:120482-121337 GCF_000754665.1 Bison bison bison | reverse complement strand
GGACATGAGTCTCAGTGAACTCCGGGAGTTGGTGATGGACAGGGAGGCCTGGCGTGCTGCGATTCATGGGGTCACAAAGAGTGGGACGCAACTGAGCGACTGATCTGATCTGATCTGATCTGATATCTCTGACTATCCAATTATTTTGTCTAAGTGGTACAGTATAGTCTGATATGTGCTCTAGCGCTCCCCACAAAATCAGGCAGACAGAACATCAGGAACCTCTGAAATCTTCCTCTTGTTTGGCCTTTTCCCTTTCCCTAGTCAGTGGGCTTCCCAGGTGGTGCTAGTGGTAAAGAAGCCGCCTGCCAAGGCAGGAGACCTGAGAGACTCCAGTTCAATCCCTAGGTCAGGAAGATCCCCTGGAGGAGGAAATGGCAACCCAGTCCAGTATTCTTGCCTGGAAAATCCCACGGGCAGAGGAACCTGGTGGATCTTCCTCTCGAGGTCTGAGTCTGAGACAGAGGACCTAAGGCAGAGAGTATTTAAATAGTTTGTTCATCATTTTCGTTCATGAAAAATTACACTACTTCTCACAATTATGTTATCTTTGTACACTAATATTAGATATTATAAAAACCAACACTAATGATGTTTTCTGTTGAAGAGTCAAAACTTAGAAGATATGACTGTTAATCTTTATACTATGGATAATAGCTCTAAGTACAACTAGAGTTTCAGAAAAAATATGATATTCCTATTTTTCAATATTGATACTCTCAGAAAACATGATTGTGTTAATATGGAGATCCACAGCAGAATTATGTTTGTATCAGGTTTAGGCTAAAGACAAGAAGACAGCCTTCTTTGTCGATGGAGAAAGCCAATGAATCTCAAAGAAAAGCTCAACTTTTG
>NW_011495077.1:119484-120172 GCF_000754665.1 Bison bison bison | reverse complement strand
ACCTTCCCATATTTTAAGGTTATTCAATGTTTATAAAGAAAGGTTGCTACATATAAAGCACTCAAGAGTTATCTGTTTTCTGAATGAGTAGATGAGCTGTTACTCATGAACTTAGTGAAAGAAGTTATGCTGAGCAACTCTTGAAATTATTCTAAAAGCAATCTTTCAATCCTATGGAAGTCAAGTTAAACAAAAGACTCCAACAGGATAAACAGAGGGTTATATTTGTGGACAAAATTCAAGAACAGGTAACAAACATCCCAATCCTAGGATGGAGGAAAATTAAACTAATGATATGGAAATAAATATCATGGTAATCACACTTCATTCATTTAACAAATAATCACAAATATTCTTTGGGAGTCTCTCTGGCGGATCACATGCACACACAAGTCAACACCCACTATTACTGAAAATATAGGAACAAATGAAAGTGAATTCATTTAAGCTATGTAAGAATATATTATTTTATTATATTAGCAAAAGGCAGAAGAAAACTAGCATGAACATTTTGTTTGTTGGTTTCTTCGACTTTATTTTTTAAAAGATTGTACAAAACACTTCAAAGTGTCATTTTAAATAATATTGAAAACCAAAAATATATGGAGAATCTAAAAATAAGTTTTCTAGAGGAACAGCTAAGATGGCGGAGGAGTAGGACAGGGAGAACACTTTCTCCCCCACAAAT
>NW_011495077.1:117256-119332 GCF_000754665.1 Bison bison bison | reverse complement strand
GGGACTAGCAAGGAAAAGTCCTCTCTGATCAGAAGACCTCAAAGAAAAGTTTCAAAGACTGTGCAAACAGGCTTGATTTAATTAGATGAGACCTGGGAACAATTTATGCATTTATAGCATTGTTGAAAAAAATCAGCCAGCAATTAATGGAATCTATTGCCTAGGTGTAAGACAAACAGGAGCAAATAGTTTAACATAGTAGTTAGAGAAAAAGACTGTCAAAAAGCCTTGCTAAACCACTACCGCATCAGGATGTCTAAGAAAGTACCCAAGACTATATCCTTTGAGGAACAACATCATAGGCTGCACAATGTGGGAAAAATGAACTTAACTCAAATAGTCAAGTCACTAGGCAAATAAACAAGCAGACAACAGCAAGTGCCAGAGTGGTGGAAAATGGATATACAGAGTTGCTGTAATAAATGTGGTGGCCTGAATAAGGACTCCCAAAGTTATTCAAGTCCAAATTCCTGGAATCTAAAAATATGACTGTAAAAGAAACAGATCAATTTCTGAACACACACAGTCTTCCAAGACTGAATGTGAAAGAGAAAGAAAACTTGAACAGACCAATTACTAGTATTGAAGTTGAACCTGTAATCAGAAAACTCCTGAGAAACAGAAATCCAGGGCAATATGCTTCAAAAAGAAATTCAACTGAATACTAAAAAAAAAAATTAGTACCCACACTTTATAAATTATTCATAAAAATCAAAGATGAAGAAATGCTATCAATCTCATTCACTGAGGCCTACAATATCCTGATACCAAAACCAGACAAAGATTCTACAAAAGAGAAAATTCAGGCCAATATTGCTGATGAATATAGACAAAAGAATTCTTAACAAAATAGTAGCAAACTAAATTCAACAAAACATGAAAAGAATCATGCATCATGATCAAGAGAGATTTATTTCAGGTGTGCAAGGATGGTTCACAATCCACAAATCAAGCAAGATGATATACCATGTTAACAGAATAAAGGATTAAAATTACACGTGGATTGCCATTTCCTTCTCTAATGCATGAAAGTGAAAGGTGAAAGTGAAGTCACTCAGTCGTGTCCGACTCTTAGCGACCTGATGGACTGCAGCCTACCAGGCTCCTCCCTCCATGGGATTTTCCAAGCAAGAGTACTGGAGTGGGATGCCATTGCCTTCTCCGGACTATGTCAATAGATGCAGACAAAGATTTTGACAAGATTTAACATTCATGATAAAAACTGTCAACATATTTGGTATAAAGAGAGCATGACTCAAAATAATAAAGATAATTTGTTACAAATCTACAGCTGACATCATACTAAATGGTGAAAAACTAAATCTTTTTCTCTAAGATCAGTAACAAGACAAGGATGCAACTCTCACCATTTCTATTTAACATAGTACTGGAAGTCCTAGCCTTAGTAACCAGAAAGGAAAAAGAAATAATTGGCATCCAAGTTGTAAAGAAAGAGGTAAACTGTCTCTAATTACAGACAGCATGCTACTCCATACAGAAAATTGTAAAGATGCTAAAAAAACTAATAAAAACAATCAACAAAGTTAATTACAAGTTGCAGGATACAAGGTTAATATACAGAAATCTGTTGCATTTCTATACACTAATAGTAGCTATCAGAAAGAGAATTTAAGAATACAATCCAACTTCTAGTTGAATTAAAAAAAATCAAAAGTTATCTAGGAACAAATTTAACCAATGAATTGAAAGACCTGTACTCTGAAAACTGTAAGACATTGAGGAAAAGAATTTAAGATGACGTAAATTGAAAAAGGAAGCTGAGAGGGCTATAGTAAACAAGAGTCCATGGCTTTTCATTGGCGGAGTCCTTGACAGGAAATAAGAGGCATCTTTCATCTTCCCTTTGCCCTCCATTATGTCCACAAGCCATGAGAGTTTCCCTTGTCTCCCAACACTTCCTTGGTGGCTCAGATGCTAAAGCATCTGCCTACAATGAGGGAGACCCGGGTTGAATCCCTGGGTCAGAAAGATCCCCTGGAGAAGGAAATGGCAACCCATTCCAGTATTCTTGCCTGGAAAATCCCATGGACGGAGGAGCCTGGTAGGCTACAGTCC
>NW_011495077.1:116700-117094 GCF_000754665.1 Bison bison bison | reverse complement strand
ATAATGCATGTGTCATCAATTTTTTTTTTTTTTTTTCCTCTAAAAGTGCCTATGCAGCTCCATGGGACTTCCCCTGCGGCTTAGCTGGTAAAGAATCTGCCTGCAATGTGGGAGACCTGGGTTCAATCCCTGGGTTGGGAAGAGCCCCTGGAGAAAGGAAAGGCTACCCACTCCAGTATTCTGGCCTGGAGAATTCAATGGATTGTTTAGTCCATGGGGTTGCAATGAGTTGGGCACGACTGAGTGACTTTCACTTTCACTTTTAAAGATACCTATGCAATGGCAACCCACTCCAGTACTCTTGCCTGGAAAATCCCATGGATGCAAGAGCCTGGTAGGCTGCAGTCCATGGGGTCGCAAAGAGTCGGACATGACTGAGCGACTTCACTTTCAC
>NW_011495077.1:116147-116590 GCF_000754665.1 Bison bison bison | reverse complement strand
CACTGTGGGTCTAGTTAGTGTTGGAGGTGATAACAATTTCAATGACACCAGTCTGCCCATCTGTGTGATTTTCTTGAACTCTGCTTTATCAAAGTATACAAGAAAGTAGATTTTTTTGTAATTTGATCTTTATAATGACTGAACAGTATTGCATGGTATGTGTGTAATATAGTGTTTTGAATCATTACCCCAATGAGGTACATAAGAAGGCAGGTATTAATCCATGATTAGGAATTAATAATATCATTGACATGACATAGAAATAACTCAAAACAATGAAGTTAGTGACTAAAGACTGATTGAAGGAGGGCTGTGAAGTTTAGATATTGTAGAAAGAGAAATAAAAGATTGGAAACTTCTGAGAAATAAGATAACAATAGAGAGATCTGGGGACTAAATGATCATAAAGAGTCAAAGAACGAATGCAGCAGAAGTATATGAGT
>NW_011495077.1:115634-115973 GCF_000754665.1 Bison bison bison | reverse complement strand
ATGATGGTGTCATCTGCATATCTGAGGTTATTGATATTTTTCCCAGCAATCTTTTTATTTATTTTTATTTTTTTAATTTTATTTTATTTTTTAACTTTACAATATTGTATTGGTTTTGCCATATATCAAAATGAATCTGCCACAGGTATACACGTGCTCCCCATCCTGAACCCTCCTCCCTCCTCTTCCCCATACCATCCCCCTGGGTCGTCCCAGTGCACCAGCCCTAAGCATCCAGTATCGTGCATCGAACCTGGACTGGCGACTCGTTTCACACATGATATTATACATATTTCAATGCCATTCTCCCAAATCATCCCACCCTCTCCCTCTCCCACA
>NW_011495077.1:108923-115534 GCF_000754665.1 Bison bison bison | reverse complement strand
GAAGGAAATGGCAACCCATTCCAGTATTCTTGCCTGGAAAATCCCATGGACGGAGGAGCCTGGTAGGCTACAGTCCATGGGGTCACAGAGAGTCAGACACTGAGCGATTTCACTTTCATTTTCTGTTTAATAATTTTTTATAGTTTATAAGACAGAGACGATATTTGACTCCAAAAGAGGAAGGAGCTATGGTGATGGGAGTGAGAAGTTCTAGTGATTCAAGAAGGAGTCACGAACTAAAGAATTTAGTTGGCCTTCCAAAGCTAAAAAAGGCAAGGAAATAGATTATCCCTTAGATCTCAAGAAAGAATTAACTCTGCCAAGAGCTTGACTATGGACAGTGAAATGTATTTAAGATTTCTTGCATCCAGAATAATTTTCTTCTAAGTTATCAAGCTCATATTGAACATTGAGTAAGGTTTATTGTTGATGTTCACTTTGCTACTCTTGTAGGATGGGATGATGCAAGTGTCTGTTGGGACACATTCTGGTGAGGCAGATCTGAACAGTCTTGAGTCATCTAACTAATCAGGATAACAACTTTATTGGAGTTATTTTTTTTCTTTGAATTCTTTTCACTTTTTACCATTTTTCAGTTCAGCATACGGTGGTTAAATATTTATTTTATTTGTGTCCTCTTATCAGCTATTCTGCTAGTTCCAAGTTAGAAGTCTCTAGTGCAGAAGGAAATATAGATTTAGAAAAGAAGATAAAGACCAAAGTTCATAATCTGTAGGGCCAAAAAGTGTCTTTGATTAAAACTGTACCAGTGTAGGTAAGAAATGATCAGCACTGCAAATGCCCTGTGGTGGCCTCACGGTGTGACTGTGGCTGGAGGAGGGGCTGAGCCCGTGGAGGGTTTGTGTAGAGGCTGCAGGTGCCTGGGGAGCACTGTGCTGCACAGCACAGAAGTAAGTTCCTGAGTCTGTGGTCTGCGAAGAGGAAATGTGCAGTGAGCTGCGGCGTTCTGTAGGGATTGTTGTGGCATTTAATCTTCCATTCTGCTTTGTTCCTGAAGGAATGTAAAATAGGTGGATAAGGCGGCCCTTGGGGTTCTGTAGATACCACTGTACATTGCTCACAGAGGCAGAAAAATTACACCTCAGCATGTGGCTGGCTCCCTCCTGGAGACTCAGGGCTGGGGGACTCTGCTCCACATCCACCCCTCGAACACCTGATGAAGAAAGAGAAACAGTCACTGATGAGGGTCACTGTAACTCCTACAAAACCCTGAAAGTGCCTCCACCCCACCCCCGCCAGCCCCCTGCTTCTCCGCTGATCCCATAGATGATGAAGATAGAAAGTCTGCAGGACTTGTCAGCTCCTCTCTCTCCCTTAACAATACAGCAGCTGCTCAGTCCTTCAGATGCCCCTCTGGGGCAACCCCAACTCACAGCAAACCTGGGCAAACAAAAGCCCCAGCACAGTGCCTGCTAGCCTCTTCATGATGCTTCCTCTTCTCATTGAGACATTTCTACTGTAAGACACTTCAGTAAACCCTGAGGGGGTGAGTGTCATAAGTCCTTGTGGAAATGTTCCTGCTCCTGCAGCCAGTCAGCTCACCCAAAAAATCCAGCTTATGCCCTCAATTTCTGACAGAAAGCCCCACCCTCCCACCTCAACCAATTCAGAATGGACTGCAGAGGAGTGAGGAGAGTGAGAAATAGAAAGGTCATTATTTTAGGACTTTAGGGTCATTTTCTAAGAACATTGCAAAGAAGGCAGACTCTGATTTGAATTTGTGGAGGATTTTGGGGAAGAGAAAACAAACTAATTATCTAGCTGGCATGGATGCAGGAGATTCTTGCAAAATGAAATTTTATTTCCCAGAAGTTCTCAGGATCCTTTTTTTTTTTCCCCTTTGGCATCTCGTATGCACTCACCTGTGATTCTGAAGGGTGCTCATGAATCAACACAGTATTCATAGCAGTCTTGGCTAGAACATTTTGCAGTATTAAACAGGTTTACTTTTAAACTATATATATTTATTTTAGACTGAACCTACATAAAGTGTGATATTACTTTTTGTCACTTGATGAGCATTGAAAATAGAATTGTAAATAGCTTTATTTTTATTAAAACTAATAGTTTTATTTTTATTTTTGTTAAAACTCATCCATGTTGAAGTATAGCAAAAATCTCCACAATATTGCAAAATAATTACTCTCCAATTAAGATTAATTAAGTAATTAAAAAATATAATATAAAAATAAATTTTAAATAAAATTTCAGGTTTAAATAAATTTTATTTTATTATTTTTTAAATTAGAGAATAATTGCGTTACATTTTGGGTCATTTTCTGCTGTACAACAAAGTGAATCAGTTAGTATTATATTATATATATCCCCTCCCTCTTAAGCCTCCTTCCAATGCTCTAGTTCCTCACAGAGCACCAGTATGGGCTCCCTGTTTATATTGCAACTTCCCATTAGTTATCTGTTTTACACAAAATACAGTTTAACTGTTAACTATTGTTATTTGTATTCTGTTTTTGCCTCTAGTAGGTAATTCAAAAGAAAAATAAGGGTTTTTAAAACATATGAAAGGCAATCTTTGCTTTTTCTCAGACTCTATGAATAATAATGGTTCTGTGTATATAGATTTTGAGGTAAAAAGGATGGAAAATGAGGACCTGTATATTTTCACGGAGGTAAAATTGAAGTGATCTACAGACACAAGGATCAGATGAACAGTTCAAGATTACGGCAAATGTTTACTAAAGGAACTGTGAGAAATAGTGTAGAAAAATAAAGTTGATTAGAATCAATTATTATTGGGCACACAGTGTGTATTAGAGGAGTTGAATTAGAAGAGAGAGAAGAGGAGAGGAGCAACCAGAGTGGGTCACTTGGAACTTTGCATGAAAATGTGTTTAACCTAGAATGCCTGTTACAGGCAGCCTCTAGATAAAGCAAACCTTTTTTCCTTCCTCCTCTGTTGTCTGGGCATACAAGAAGAGATAGGGAAGTTAACTAGAGGGAGGAGTAGTTGCATCTCCACTTCAGGGAGCCCCTTTGAGCCAGTGATGTGGCTGTCAGGTGGGTCACTGACTGGGCTCCAGTTCTTCCTGCAACAGCAGTACTGAATCAGTGAGACTAGGACAGACCTGTTTATAATGAGAGTGTCTCTATTCAGATTTCAACCAGAACTCTGTTTGGTCTATAGAGGCAGGAGCATGGAATATGTTACTGATTCCCTATGAAGAACATTCCCAACAGGAGAAGGGTGGTAAAGAGCATGGCTATACAGGAAAGAAGTGGAGAGCCATATTGTGGACGATTTCCCCTGGAAGGAAATGTGCCAGAATGTGCTGAATCATATTACGGGAAAATCTGAGATTCAAAGGATCCCAATGCAAGCAAGTTCTAGTGACTATCAATAAGAGATGATTCCTTGATAATCACTGCTCCTGGTGATTATCACAGCACCTCAATGAGCTGTGAGGTACAGAAGCTCATAGAAGTGAAATGGAGCTTTTATTAGAGGTGACATTTCCAGTTAATGCAACATCACCCCCTGGAGGTCAACAGTTAGAGCAAATTTCCTATTGAGTCTTTTGTGCCCCTCCCTATTTCCTCCCTATTCTTACCTAGGCTTGAATTTCTTCCCATTCTAAGCTAAGAGTGTTTTCTGGGGTTTGCATATTAAATTGCTGTTGCTGTTGTTCAGTCACTAAGTTGTGTCTGACTCTTTGCAACATCATGGACAACAGCATGCCAGGCTTCCCTGTCCTTCGTTATCTCCCAATATGCTCAAAATCATGTTCCCTGGTAGCTCAACTGGTAAAGAATCCACCCACAATGCAGAAGACCCCTTATGGGTTCCTGGGTTGGGAAGATCCGCTGGAGAAAGGATAGGCTACCCACTCCAGTATTCTTGGACTTCCCTGGTGGCTCAGCTGGTAAAGAATCTGCCCGCAATGCAGGAGCCTGGGTTCAATCCCTGAGTTGGGAAGATCCCCTGGAGAAGGGAAAGACTACTCACTCCAGTATTCTGGCCTGGAGAATTCCATGGACTGTATCGTCTGTGGGGTTCACAAAGAGTAGAACATGAGCAACTTTCACTCACGTGTTCATTGAGTCAGCCATCCAACTATCTCATCCTTTGTCGCCCTCTTCTCCTCCTGCCCTCGATTTCTCCCAGCATCAGAGTCTTTTCCAATGAGTTAGCTCTTTGCATCAGGTGGCCAAAGTATCAGCGAATCAGCTTCAGCATCAGTCCTTTCAAAGAACATTCAGAGTTGATTTCCAGTAGGATTGACCGCTTTGATCGCTACACTGTCCCAGGACTCTCAAGAGTCTTCTCCAGTACCACAATTCAAAATGATCAGTTCTGTGCTCAGCCTTCTTTAGGGTCAAACTCTCACATCCATTTATCACTACTGCGAAAACCATAACCTTGACTCTATGGATCTTTGTCAGCAAAGTGATGCATCTGTTTTTTAACACACTATGTAGGTTTGTCATAGCTTATCTTCCAAGGAGAAAGTGTCTTTTAACTTCATGGCTGCAGTCACCATCCCCAGTGATTTTGCAGCCTAAAAATATAATATTTGCCATGGCTACCACTTTTCCCCCACCTATTTGCCATGAAGTGATGGGACCAGATGCCTTGATTTTAATTTTTGAATGTTGACTTTCAAGCCAGCTTTTTCTCTCTGCTCTTTCAAGCTCATCAAGAGGCTCTTTAGCTCCTCTTTGCTTTCTGCCATTAGGGTGGTGTCGTCTGCATATCTGAGGTTATTGATATTTCTCCCAGCAGTTTTCATTCCAGCTTGTGATTCATGCAGCCTAGGGTTCTGTGTAATGTACTCTGCATAGACTTTAAAAAGCACAGTGACAATAACAGCCCCCACATACTCCAATCCCAATTTTGAACCAGTATGCTGTTCTGATTCTAACTGTAGCTGTACAGCTTTCTCAGGAGACAGTGGTGAACTTCCCCTATCTTTGCTCCTTTCAGATATCGAGTGGTTTTTACAAATGCAGAAGGTTGAACTAAACCAAAATCAAAACCTCCAATGAGTTAATGAGACATAATTGACTGTTGTGGTATAAAACATGCAGATTTCCATGCCAGATGTGTTAGAAGAAGGCATATCTCCATGTTGCATTCATGCATGTGAAAACTAGATGGTCTAGTCTCAGGATGTAGCAACAGTGAAGTTTAAATGTTGCCCTAGCTGAGCCACATTATTTTGTTTGACATCTTTTAATAATCATCTAGTGCACTTTAAATCATGGTAAAAGAGGAGGCTAGAGATATCACTCAATGATATGTATGGCCAATATACTGATAGGAGTCAAGGTTCCTGGTGTTCACTAACAGTCCATTTAGCTGAGGGAGCTACAGTGACTGGAATGCCTGTTTATCTATGTTTACATTTCCCCCTGATTACCAAAAACACTGTCATTCATTGAATTTCCCTTTTCCTCCCGACAGTGGCTCTTCCTCAATGCTGGTCCCAGAGCAGCAGCAGGCACGGCTTTGGGTATGGGCTGCAGGGGGCTGAGGGGCACTGTGTGCAGGCATAGAGGTATGTGGCTGAGTCTTCAGGCTGGGATCCTCTGATGTACATGGAGCTGTAGCCCTCCTTAGTATTCAGAGTGATTCTCTCTCATCCTTGCTTCTTTTCATCCCCACTTACACTCATCACAAACAAGTTCTTGGGGCTTTTTGTAGGTTCCCATCTGTACCAATGTAAAGCATAGAAAGAGCTGGAAGGGAAATTGCAGGTGAAATTGGGGCTCTCTCCTTCCTGAAACCAGAGCAAGGCAGGATGCTTTTCCACAGTCAAAAGGCTGCTCACTCCTGTTCAGAAAGACAGTGTCAGTCATAGAAACTTCTCTACAGAGTGTTCATTCTTCACATTCTCAAAGATTAGAATCTGGAGGTGCCCGACTACAAAATCTTCTTTCCAATCAACAACTGAAATAATCAAAGGAAACAGCATGGTTGTTCAGTCACTAAGTCATGTTCAATTCTTTGTGACCCATGGACTGAGACACTCTAGTCCCCTCTGTCCTCCACTATATCCTGGAGATTGCTCAAATTCATGTCCACTGAGTCAGGGATGCTTTCTAACAACCTCATTTCATCTCACTTAAACAGTATAGGGGAGGTGCTAAAAGTCAGAGCAGTGTCTTTCATATACTCAAACTTAAATTGTGGTATGAAAAGTGAAACAGGATTGGAATGCATCTCAATGGCCAAATTCTGACTATATTCCCAAGAAAATAGATGCAGCTATAGTTAGTAAGGAATATCGGAAAAGCCTCATTAACATCTCCTATTTAGAAGTATGAACATATGGTTGGGGAGGGAATGCTAGATAAACAGTAGTGTTCAGTTCAGTTCAGTTGCTCAGTTGTGTCCGACTCTTTGCGACCCCATGAATCAAAGCACGCAAGGGCTCCCTGTCCATCACCAACTCCCTGAGTTCACTCAGACTCATGTCAATCAAGTCAGTGATGCCATCCAGCCATCTCATCCTCTGTCATCCCCTTCTCCTCCTGCCCTCAATCCCTCCCAGCATCAGAGTCTTTTCCAATGAGTCAACTCTTTGCATGAGGTGGCCAAAGTACTGGAGTGTCAGCTTTAGCATCATTCC
>NW_011495077.1:106321-108823 GCF_000754665.1 Bison bison bison | reverse complement strand
AATTAAATGTGCCTTCAAAGGTCCTAATACAGAGGAATGTGGCCACAACCAGATCAACTGGTGCTCAAGTCTCTAAGAAGATGTCATAAATCAGTAAATTTTGGCTATCCCAATGGATTAGTTTCAGAAGTTTTCTCTTCTTTGTGTTCGGGAAATTGTCTTTTCCATGTGTGTATACACTTGTTACTTGTTTCTTATAACCCTCTTACATCGTATCTACTTTAGGGGCAAGTCAATTTGAAATCACTTAGTATGTTGCACATTTTATGCAATTCTGATAGAATGAATTAGATATTCTTCTAACTTAGAATCAGTCTCTCAGATGTGCCTAACAGATGGAGTTTGTGAAACATTAGAATCCTCAATGTGGCATCATTCACATCCTATTCTTGGATATTCAAAAAGACTGAGAAATTTGTCCTGGTATGTAGGATGTGTATGGAAATGTAAATGGCTATGTTTATCATACTTTGGAAATTGTTTTGATTCTGTGAGTGAAATCTGAAGTAATAGATACTTGTACTCAAGTCTCGGAAAGTACAATGAGAGGTGCTCTAGCACTTTCCAAAGATCAGCATATCTTTTCAGGACACTTTCAGTCACCTTTCCCCTCATTTCCTCTTCTTCCCAGCTTTAGAGCTCACTTGCTTATTTCCTCATTTTGCTTTTCCTAAAACATATCTTTCTGTCTGTTTTATTTATTGAAGTGTTCTCAGTAATTAGCATAGTACCTGATGAATAGGAGCTGCTCAATAAACATTTATTGAATAAAGAAATATTCTTGGCTGAACACTTTACTGACAATTGCTAGGGATGCAATAAAATATAGAGGGCATGAGTTAGATCTTCTATAAAAATAGAAGAAAGAGTCTAAGGACATCACATGGGATCTCATAATGAAGACAAGGATATATTCCAAAATCCTTATTCATTCATGGACTCATTAAATTTTTCTTTCCTATTTACCTGTTTTCTTTCCTTCTTCCCACCTTCTCTCTTTTCCTTCCTTCCTTTTTCTATTCCCCATTCCTATCATTATTAAATGTGAAATTGGTCCCCAACTATTTTGTTAGGCTCTTCCTGTGAACTTCAGTTCATTCCAATACACACTTCTCTTTATCTCTGACATTCTTCATAGATTGTGATAAATGGCATAAATTTATGCTTGTTTTATTAAAATTTTGAATTATTGTGTTTGTCATAAGGTGGTGGACACCAGATAGTTTGAAAGATTATGATTGCATGTAGCTAGATAGAGTCCCCTGGAAAGATGCAAGGAATTCTCCTAACTTTGCAAGAAAGAATAACAAAAAAATATTCATTTAGACATCAGTTGATACTCACAATCAGTGTGTTATCACAACTATAAGTCAATGAAAATGTAAAAAATGCATATGATGATTCAGCAATGTGCCCAAGGAAGCACAGTGCTTGTCAATCCTAAAGTAGTGAACCAATTTGATTAATAAAAAGCCTCTTCTTATATTGAGGCTTCCCAGGTGGCACTAGTGGTAAAGAACCTGCCTGCCAGTGCAAGAGATATAAAGACACAGGTTCAATCCCAGGGTTGGGAAGATCCCTTGGAGTAAGGCAAGGCAACCCACTCCAGTATTCTTGCCTAGAATCCATGGACAGAGGAGACAGTCAGGAAACAGTCCAGAGGGTCACAAAGAGTTGGACATGACTGAAACGACTTAGCATACATGCACATTTTGTATAGATAAATTATATTTGGATTGTTAAAATAAAAAATACAGGTAATTTCCTATTTGTGGAGGATGCAAGATATGTCTTCTCACTCTGTTGAAGTATGACTGTTTACAGCATATAGAGGGCAAGATGCCACTTCTCCAAAAATTTTAAATGTGCCCTTTATTGAACATCTAATCAAATTTTCTAGTATCTAATTCATATATCTAATTAAATTTTTCATGTACATGCCAAAGTGATTCTACAAAGATGTGTAAGACAACATTCTTTATGATAGCAAAGAAAAAGAAACAATTATTCATTAATGAGTTAAAATTAATTAATTATTAATTAATTTAATGATAAAATGTTTCAAAGTACTAAATAAGCATCAGAAAGAATGTAGTGGGTCACTCCACTTTGTTTAAATGGTAGAAAGAGCTCCAGGATATTATTAAATGAAAATCAAAAGGCACAGTGTAAAAAATCCAAATAAATTCAATTTAATGGCAAATCGTTTAATCTGTCTGTGTGTATACATGTATGTATGTGTATAAATATGTATGCAGTTGCATAAAGTGATGTGCAAAGATATGTGCATGTGTGTTCAATTGTGTCCAATTATTTGCGACCCACTAGACTGTAGCCACTCAGGCTCTTCTGTCCATGGAATTTCTCAGGCAAGGATACTGGAGTGGGTTGCCATTTCCTACTCCAGGGAATCTTCCTGACCCAGGAATTGAACCTGCCTCTGTTGTGTCAAGTGACGAAGAACTGATGCTTTTGAACTGTGGTGTTGGAGAAGACTCTTGA
>NW_011495077.1:105718-106221 GCF_000754665.1 Bison bison bison | reverse complement strand
TCATTTGCTATTATTTTCTCCCATTCTGAAGGCTGTCTTTTCACTTTGCTTATAGTTTCCTTTGTTGTGCAGAAGCCTTTAAGTTTAATTAGGTCCCATTTGTTTATTTTTGCTTTTATTTCCAATATTCTGGGAGGTGGGTTATAGAGGATCCTGCTGTGATGTATGTCGGAGAGTGTTTTGCCTATGTTCTCCTCTAGGAATTTTATAGTTTCTGGTCTCCTAGCAATCTTGATTCCAGCTTGTGCTTCTTCCAGTCCAGCATTTCTCATGATGTACTCTGCATAGAAGTTAAATAAGCAGGGTGACAATATACAGCCTTGACGTACTCCTTTTCCTTTTTGGAACCAGTCTATTGTTCCATGTCCAGTTCCAACTGTTGCTTCCTGACCTGCATACAGATTTCTCAAGAGGCAGTTCAGGTGGTCTGGTATTCCCATCTCTTTCAGAATTTTCCACAGTTTATTGTGATCCACACAGTCAAAGGCTTTGGCATAGTCAAT
>NW_011495077.1:103973-105492 GCF_000754665.1 Bison bison bison | reverse complement strand
TAGTTTGAGCATTCTTTGGCATTGCCTTTCTTTGGGATTGGAATGAAAACTGACCTTTTCCAGTCCTGTGGCCACTGCTGAGTTTTTGTCGCTTAATTGTGTCTGACTCTTTGCAACCCCAGGGACTGTAACCAACCAGGCTCTACTGTCCATGGGATTCTCGGGGCAAGAATACTGCAGTGGGTTGCCATGCCCTCCTCCAGGAGATCTTCCTGACCCAGGGAATGAACCCCCATTTCATATGTTTCCAGCATTG
This sequence comes from Bison bison bison, assembly GCF_000754665.1. NCBI lineage: Eukaryota > Metazoa > Chordata > Mammalia > Artiodactyla > Bovidae > Bison > Bison bison. Next base: position 105,236 of record NW_011495077.1, on the reverse strand, counting down.
ACAGGTGAGTTCTTTACCAACAGCGCCACCTAGGAAGCCGTGACACACAGAAGTCACCACAAATCAGTTTACTTTTTTTCCCCTCCAGATCACAGCAATCAGCCAACTTGCAACAGTCAGACCGCTTGAGGATAAGATTGTGAGGACAAGACCACACCATTCAAAAAGCTCATTTGCTATGGAGCTTATTTCTGAGGAGACTACTAATTCCTTGGTAAATTTACCCACATATTGGAGGGGCCTTGTCCAAACCAAGAAGTATATGTCTCCAACAGCAGGGAGCATTCCTTCAACTAATAAGGCAGAATCCTGAAATCTAAAGCCGTCATAATTATTTGAAATAGAGGCCAAGCCAATTGACCACTAGGTAAATTAAATAAATATTGCCTGAAGAGGCTTGCAAGGTAGAAATGTTGACATCTAGATAAAAAAATCAAAATGAGTCCAAACTTTGTCTTTTATTTTAGAGTTTGAATAGTGTGAACCCTAGAAATACTTTTATCTTTTGCACTACACACACACACACACACACACACACATACACATATAATGGGTTTCCCAGGTGGCTCGGTGATAAACAATCCACTTGGAACGGAGAAGATGTGAGTTCGATTACTGGGTCAGGAAGATCCCCTAGAGAAGGAGATGGCAACCGACTCAAGTATTCTTGGAAAGAAGAGCCTGGTATGCTATAGGCCATATGGTTGCAAAGAGTCAGACACGACTGAAGCAACTTAGTATATATGTATATATATATAGTTGTTTAGTCACTAAGTCATGTCTGACATTTTGGGGACCCCATGGACTGTAGCCTGCCAGGTTCCTCTATCCACGGGATATTGCAGGCAAGAATACTTGAGTGGGTTGCATTTCCTCCTCCAGGGGATCTTCCTGACTCAGAGATTGAACCCGAGTCTCCTGTGTCCCCTGCATTGCAGGTGGATTCTTTACTGGTTGTGGACCTTCCTGGGTCCACTTGCTCTAGTGGATTGCAGTGAAGCAAAATTCAGTGTTTATCACAGGACACCAAGCAAGTGGTCCAGGCAGCCAGGACTCAAAAAGCTGGAATTCACTGATGGCCGAGTGTGTCGGTGACTATCACTGAGGATGAGTCAGATAGAGCTTTGTGACTAAACAGCAACCAAGCATAACAGTAGAGAAGCAAAGACAATGGGCACAGGGCTTGATAGGCAAACAAGCTTAGAGTGTTAAAGGAATAAAACCTCCTTGTAGCCCTTGTTTTCCCCAGCACACTATTAGACA
>NW_011495077.1:103354-103873 GCF_000754665.1 Bison bison bison | reverse complement strand
AATAGCCAAAGCAATCTTGAGAAAGAAGAATGGAACTGGAGGAATCAACCTACCTGACTTCAGGCTCTACTATAAAGCCACAGTCATCATGACAGTATGGTACTGGCACAAAGACAGAAATATAGATCAATGGAACAAAATAGAAAGCCCAGAGATAAATCCACGCACATATGGACACCTTATCTTTGACAAAGAAGGCAGGAATATACAGTGGATTAAATCTCTTTAACAGGTGTTGCTGGGAAAACTGGTCAACCACTTGTAAAAGAATGAAACTAGAGCACTTTCTAACACCATACACAAAAATAAACCCAAAATGGATGAAAGATCTAAATGTAAGACCAAAGAAACTATTAAACTCCTAGAGGAGAACATAGGCAAAACACTCTCCGACATACATCACAGCAGGATCCTCTATAACCCACCACCCAGAATATTGGAAATAAAAGACAAAAATAAACAAAATGGGACCTAATTAAACTTAAAGGACTTCTGCACAACAAAGGAAACTATAAGCAA
>NW_011495077.1:101993-102713 GCF_000754665.1 Bison bison bison | reverse complement strand
ATGGCTGGATGGCATCACTGACTCGATGGATGTGAGTCTGAATGAACTCCGGGAGTTGATGATGGACAGGGAGGCCTGGCGTGCTACCGTTCATGGGGTCGCGAAGAGTCGGACACGACTGAGGGACTGAACTGAACTGAACTGTTGTGTCTCCTGCATTTGCAGGCAGATTCTTTACCACAGCACCACCGGGGGTTCAATACAGTTCAGTGGCTCAGTCGTGTCCGACTCTTTGCAACCCCATGGACTGCAGCAGGACAGGCTTCCCTGTCCATCACCAACTTCCGGAGCTTGCTCAAACTCATGTCCATTGAGTCAGTGATGCCATCCAACCATCTAATCCTTTGTCATTTCCTTCTCCTCCTACCTTCAATCTTTCCCAGCATCAGGGTCTTTTCAAATGAGTCAGTTCTTCGCATCAGGTGGCCAAAGTACTGGAGCTTCAGCTTCAGCATCAATCCTTTCAATGAATATTCAGGACTGATAATCTTTAGGATGGACTGGTTTGATTTCCTTGCAGTCCAAGGGATTCCCAAAAGTCTTCTCCAACATCACAGTTCAAAAGCATCAATTCTTCGGTGCTCAGCTTTCTTTGTAGTCCGACTCTCACACCAATACATGATTACTGGAAAAACCATAGCTTTGACTAGACGGACCTTTGTCACCAAAGTAATGTCAGTGCTTTTTAATATGCTACCTAGGTTGGTCATAGCTTTTCTT
>NW_011495077.1:99770-101509 GCF_000754665.1 Bison bison bison | reverse complement strand
ATCTGGGGTGGAGAAGGGTGGAGGTGGGTGATCCTGGCAGAAAAAGAGGAGTGAAGAGAAAAGAGCATAAGGAATAGAGAAGGGAAGAGTTAACCAGGGGTGGGAATTGGGAAAGCAGTGTTTAGGGAGGTACATGGAAAAGGTTTAGGCTATAAGGCTATGACACCCTGAACCCTTGACCACATGCACTCAACAAAGGACTATAAAATCAATTTATCGAAAAACAATGAAAATCTGTCAGTTTTCTTCACTTTTCTGTGGAACATCGATGGAAAACATGTTTCCTTTCCTTTATAGCCAGAAAGGACCACTGTTTCCAAATAAAGCAGCCCCCTCTTGTGACTGAATAAACAAACTGCAGAGCTAAACTCCCACCAGAAGTCAACCTTTTGAAAAGTTCCTCATTTGAAAGGTAAATATCCCTGGTGGCTCAGCCGGTAAAGAATCCACCTGCAATGTAAGCAATGGTGGTTTGATCCCTGGATCAGGAATATCCTCTGGTAAAGGAAATGGCTGCCCACTCCAGTGTTCTTGACTGGGTAAATCCATGGACAGAGGAGCCTGTGGGCTACAGTCCATTGTGTCCCAAGAGTGGGACATGACTGAGAACACACACACATCGTAGTTGTACCACCTCTGTACTCAGCTGTGTTTTCTTAGTTCTATACCGCTCCACAAAAGACTTTAATTATTTTTGGCTCCTTTATTTTGTCATACCCCCATTATGATCCTCAGTTGTGGGCTTCTTTGTAGTTTTCCTTTTATCTTTAACCTTCCCATATTTTAAGGTTATTCAATGTTTATAAAGAGAAGTTGCTACATATAAAGCACTCAAGAGTTATCTGTTTTCTGAATGAGTAGATGAGTTGCTATTCATGAACTTAGTGAAAGAGGTCAGAGAAGGCAATGGCACCCCACTCCAGTACTCTTGCCCGGAAAATCCCATGGGCGAAGGAGCCTGGTAGGCTGCAGTCCATGGGGTCACGAAGAGTCAGACACAACTGAGCGACTTCACTTTCACTTTTCACTTTCATGCATTGGAGAAGGAAATGGCAACCCACTCCAGTGTTCTTGCCTGGAGAATCCCAGGGACAGTGGAACCTAGTGGGCTGCTGTCTATGGGGTCGCACAGAGTCGGACACGACAGAAGCAACTTAACAGCAGCAGCAGCAATCAAGAGAATTTGCTGAAAGGTTAACGTCTCTTTTGTATGATGGGAGTTAGGGGAGTAAGTGTGATGAATAATAAAAGATAAATTCCCGAATCTAATATAGGGTATCATTGAAACTATCAAAGTCAATATTATTCCCTATAGGATTACAAACAAAACAGGTGGACTATCTACTTCTATTCACTGTCCTAATGGAGGGCATGAGATCAAACCAGGAAAGAAAATAAGATGTATTGCCGGGAGCCGGCATATTGCATATTGAGTGCATATTGCATATTGAGTGCAGCACTTTCCACAGCATCATCTTTCAGGATCTGGAATAGCTCAACTGGAATTCTAGCACTGCCGGTAGCCAGCGTGAGGAACTCCGCCCATGACAAAGGTCATGAGGAAGGAGGCTCGGCATACGCAAAGGCGGGATCGAGCCTCAGGAGTCCCCCCATCTACCCCCCAAAACCAGAGTCTGCCTACTTTCTGCTTTGGCTTTCACCTACACCTCTGACTTTATGGGGGGCTGTCCCCCACTATCTCTCTCTGAAAAAAGAGTTAGCTTACAGTTCTAGTTAAT
>NW_011495077.1:98964-99670 GCF_000754665.1 Bison bison bison | reverse complement strand
GTTCTTTGAAAGGATAAATAAAATTGACAAACCATTAGCCAGACTCATCAAGAAACAAAGGGAGAAAAATCAAATCAATAAAATTAGAAATGAAAATGGGGAGATCACAACAGACAACACAGAAATACAAAGGATCATAAGAGACTACTATCAACAATTATATGCCAGTAAAATGGACAACGTGGAAGAAATGGACAAATTCTTAGAAAAGTACAACTTTCCAAAACTGGATCAGGAAGACATAGAAAATCTTAACAGACCCATCACAAGCACAGAAATTGAAACTGTAATCAGAAATCTTCCAGCAAACATAGCCCAGGTCCAAACAGCTTCACAGCTGAATTCTACCAAAAATTTAGAGGAGAGCTAAGACCTATCCTACTTAAACTCTTCTAGAAAATTGCAGAGGAAGGTAAACTTCCAAACTCATTCTATGAGGCCACCATCACCCTAATACCAAAACCTGACAAAGATGCCACACAAAAAGAAAACTACAGGCCAATATCACTGATGAACATAGATGCAAAAATCCTTAACAAAATTTTAGCAATAAGAATCCAACAACATATTAAAAAGATCATACACCATGACCAAGTGGGTTTTATCCCAGGAATGCAAGGATTCTTCAATATCCGCAAATCAATCAATGTAATACACCACATTAACAAATTGAAAAATAAAAACCATATGATTATCTCAATACATG
>NW_011495077.1:98361-98864 GCF_000754665.1 Bison bison bison | reverse complement strand
TAAAGACTCCACCAGAAAATTACTAGAACTAATCAATGAATATAGTAAAGTTGCAGGATACAAAATCAACACACAGAAATCCTTTGCATTCCTATACACTAATAATGAGAAAACAGAAAGAGAAATTAAGGAAACAATTCCATTCACCATTGCAATGAAAAGAATAAAATAATTAGGAATATATCTACCTAAAGAAACTAAAGATCTATATATAGAAAACTATAAAACACTGGTGAAAGAAATCAAAGAGGACACGAATAGATGAGAAATATACCATGTTCATGGATTGGAAGAATCAATATAGTGAAAATGAGTATATTACCCAAAGCAATTTATAGATTCAATGCAATCCCTATCAAGCTACCAAATGGTATTCTTCACAGAGCTAGAACAAATAATTTCACAATTTGTATGGAAATACAAAAACCTCAATAGCCAAAGCCAATCTTGAGAAAGAAGAATGGAACTGGAGGAATCAACCTACCTGACTTCAGGCTCTACTA
>NW_011495077.1:94481-97890 GCF_000754665.1 Bison bison bison | reverse complement strand
TACTGGAAAAACCATAGCTTTGACTAGACGGACCTTTGTCACCAAAGTAATGTCAGTGCTTTTTAATATGCTACCTAGGTTGGTCATAGCTTTTCTTTCAAGGAGCAAGTGTCTTTTAATTTCATGACTGCAGTCACCATGTGCAGTGATTTTTGAGCCCCCCAAAATAAAGTCTCTCACTGTTTGTTTCCCCATGTATTTGCCATGAAATGATGGGACTGGATGCCATGATCTTAGTTTTTTGAATGATGAGTTTTAAGCCAACCTTTTCACTCTCCTCTTTCATTTTCATCAAGGGGAAGCCTTTCATCAGGGAAACCTTTCACCTGGGGAACTGTGCAAAAATATATGTAATTGAAATAAACAGGCTGATATGATATACATTAAACTGTTAGAAAAGGACAGTGGGAGGAATCTCCTTCATTTGGTGGAATGAAGGAGATACAGCTATGAGCCTTCACTTTTGCTCTGCCTGAGACTTTTATGAGATGGATCTATCTGCTGCTTAGAGAATATAGAAAATGATGAAAACACCTTATAGAGGCAGAACTTCTAGACAGATTAAAAATAAATATTAACTTAGTTTTTGTTTCCTTAATTTTTTTTTTATCACAAACATATGTTCTAGAGTAATAACAAAATAACATTTCAGATTTTCCTCTGAGTAAGATCAATCTGCAAGTGAAAAAACCATAATAATATGTTTTTCTGAGTATGGATTTGTCCTGGGTCCAAACGAAAGGAAGCCTTTGGAACAGGAGAATTATTTGTGTTTTCCTTATCTTTTCATCTTTAACACACTGAAACCAACATTTTATTGACACTAGGAGGAGCCATGACAAACTATTAATACCTCTTCACTTTATTCCTGTGTTAAAATTATGATTCTTAGTTTCCTTATCATTCATAGCCACATCAACCAATGAAGCACTTCTTCCTTGTCCTCTTTCTCTTCTTTTCTTTATCCATCTTCTTCCATTTCCCTTTCCTTCATTTCCCTCATGTCTTACTGCTCTTCTGATTCTCCTTCCAAATGATTCTAGATTTGCTCTCGTGACGGGTCCCCCAACTCTGCTCCCCCATCTTCCCACCAGAGAGATACTGCACAGGTGCAGCCCCGTCTGTCCCAGTGTGCCTCTCTCAGGACGCAGGAGTACACAGCAGGGTCTCTCAGGGTGACCTGGGGCAGGACCAAGGTGCTGGACTTTCTGTCTGAAGCTACGTGCAGAGAGGCCATGCTGCTGCTCACTGTGCCTCATAAGCCATGAATGACATACTGTGGACTCTGATTGGGATTTTGCCGATACCAATGTATATACTCATTTCCACCAACGGTAGAGTGGTTACAAGGCAGGTTTATATCCTCTCCTTCAGCACAATCCATGGAGCTAGGCTGGGTGGTCTTAGCATTAATCACAGTCCCTAAAGGGTCAAGAAAATAAAATTATCCCCTGACAACAAATCAGTGTAATTCTGTGGATCAAGGGCACAACACTCCCCAAACTGTCTGGACCTACCCCTACTCCAGTGTTTTTATCTATGTCCTGAGAAATATTATTGGTGCTTATTATATAGGGACCAAAGACACATGGCAAGAATCTGAGAACTCTATAGGCTTTATCCCAGGGTCCTTGGCTCAATAACCCCAGAGATTTCTTCCAACCTGCTTACTGCTAAAGTCTCTTCCGGATCATGGCTATGAATTAATCTGTCATGTAGAAGTTTGCGCTCACTAGCAAATGCATAGATCTGTTCTCAATTCCATTGCTATAATGCTGAATAAAACACAGGAAGAAGAGTAGAGAGCAAATGACGCTTTATGGTCCTTGGCCTCAAAGTCATCCCTTGTAGACATAGAACACTTACCCAAGGTCAGAAAAACAGTTACTCCAATCACCAGCCTCATACTTCAAGGACAAACCAGGATTGTGGGCTCAGAGCTCACACTTGTGTCTGCTCCTAGGCTTGTTTCCAGAGAACAGACACAACTGCTGCTGTTAGAGACTTACAACCAGTGCAGGTATCTGTTGCAGTGTGTTGTTGCCAGGATCCCTCAGCCAATGATCAAGCAGTTCCTTGTCTAGGTCTTCCTGCCCTGTTTTAGTCACATCCTGCAAAGAAGGCGAGACATCCCCAACTCACAGGGTGCTGACTGCTATCCCTTGTGAAGTTTAAAGTCTGGCTCTGGAAAAGGAACACCAATCACAATGGTGTGTCTATCCAGAACCTGTGTTCTATCATTTCTTCTTCAAAGAAATTTTCTGATGCTCCGTGAAGCTTGTGGGAAACATTGTTTAATCCCAGAAAGCTTTACTGAGCTCTATATTGTAAAGAGATGAAAATTTCCATCCATGTTCTAGTAAATGTAAGTGAGATTTCAAAGTAGGCTGTGGTTGTTCTGAGGGACAGGAAATATTAGTAACATTGAGACAAAAAGCTAAACATCTTGAGCTTGGACATTGGAGCTCAGCATCCTGAAAAGGTCCTTGGAATCATGCATCTGTCTCCATCTAGGCAGACATTTCTCAATGCATCGATTCTTGATATAGTAACTGATGGCAAGGATGGTAGTCTCTTCATCCTCCTTGAACAATGGTCCTTAATCCTTATGCCCTCTGTGCCCAAGTTTGTAGGTGCTCTGCACCAAGGATGCAGACACTGAGAGAAAAGACAGAAGGGAAAGCAAACTATCTGGGGTGGAGAAGGGTGGAGGTGGGTGATCCTGGCAGAAAAAGAGGAGTGAAGAGAAAAGAGCATAAGCAATAGGGAAGGAAGAGTTAACCAGGGGTGGGAAATGGGAAAGCAGGGTTTAGGGAGGTACATGGAAAAGGTTTAGGCTATAAGGCTATGATTCCCTGAATCCTTGACCACATGCACTCAACAAAGGATTATAAAATCAGTTTATCAAAAGACAATGAAAATCTGTCATTTTTCTTCACTTTTCTGTGGAACATCGATGGAAAACATGTTTCCTTTCCTTTATAGCCAGAAAGGACCACTGTTTCCAAATAAAGCAGCCCCCTCTTGTGACTGAATAAACAAACTGCAGAGCTAAACTCCCACCAGAAGATGCCCATCAGCAGATGAATGGATAAGAAAGCTGTGGTACATATACACAATGGAGTATTACTCAGCCATTAAAAAGAATACATCTGTAATGTAGGCAATGGGGGTTCAATCCCTGGATCAGGAAAATCCTCTGGTAAAGGAATGGCTGCCCACTCCAGTGTTCTTGCCTGGGTAAATCCATGGACAGAGGAGCCTGGGGGCTACAGAAGAGTCTATGGTGTCCCAAGAGCTGGACATGACTGAGAACACACACACATCGTAGTTGTACCACCTCTGTACTCAGCTGTGTTTTCTTAGTTCTATACCACTCCACAAAAGATTTTAATTATTTTTGGCTTCT
>NW_011495077.1:93568-94381 GCF_000754665.1 Bison bison bison | reverse complement strand
TCGATATTTGGCAAAACTAATACAATATTGTAAAGTTTAAAAATAAAATAAAATTAAAAAAAAAAAAAAGAAGTCAACCTTTTGAAAAGTTTCTCATTTGAAAGGTAAATATCCTTGGTGGCTCAGCCAGTTAAGAATCCGCCGGCAATGTAGGCAATGGGAGTTCGATCCCTGGACCAGGAATATCCTCTGGTAAAGGAAATGGCTGCCCACTCCAGTGTTCTTGCCTGGATAAATCCATGGACAGAGGAGGGGGTGGGCTACAGTCCATGGTGTCCCAAGAGCTGGACATGACTGAGAACACACACATCGTAGTTGTACCACCTCTGTACTCAGCTGTGTTTTCTTAGTTCTATACCACTTCACAAAAGATTTTAATTATTTTTGGCTCCTTTATTTTGTCATACCCCCATTATGATCCTCAGTTGTTGGCTTCTTTGTAGTTTTCCTTTTGTCTTTAACCTTCCCATATTTTACAGTTATTCAATGTTTATAAACAGAGGTTGCTACATATAAAGCACTCAAGAGTTATCTGTTTTCTTAATAAGTAGATGAGTTGTTATTCATGAACTTAATGAAAGAAGTTATGCTGAGCAACTCTTGAAATTATTCTAAAAGCAATCTTTCAATCCTATGGAAGTTAAACAAAAGACTCCAACAGGATAAATAGAAGGTTATATTTGTGGACAAAATTCAAGAACAGATAACAAATATCCCAACTCTAGGATGGAGGAACATTAAACTAATGATATGGAAATAAATATCATGGTAATCATGCTTAATTTATTTAACAAAGAATCACAAATATTCTTT
>NW_011495077.1:92968-93468 GCF_000754665.1 Bison bison bison | reverse complement strand
TCCAAAGAAGACATACAGATGGCTAACAAACACATGAAAAGAATGCTCAACATCACTCATTATCAGAGAAATGCAAATCAAAACCACTATGAGGTACCATTTCATGCCAGTCAGAATGGCTGCGATCCAAAAGTCTACAAGCAATAAATGCTGGAGAGGGTGTGGAGAAAAGGGAACCCTCTTACACTGTTGGTGGGAATGCAAACTAGTACAGCCACTATGGAGAACAGTGTGGAGATTCCTTAAAAAACTGGAAATAGAACTGCCTTATGTGTATCCCACTGCTGGGCATACACACCGAGGAAACCAGAATTGAAAGAGACACGTGTACCCCAATGTACATCGCAGCACTGTTTATAATAGCCAGGACATGGAAACAACCTAGATGTCCATCATCAGATGAATGGATAAGAAAGCAGTGGTACATATACACAATGGAGTATTACTCAGCCATTAAAAAGATGCATTTGAGTCAGTTCTAATGAGGTGATGAAACTGGA
>NW_011495077.1:92393-92868 GCF_000754665.1 Bison bison bison | reverse complement strand
AGGATATATTTAAGAAGTTATTCCAACCAACTTGTTGAGAGATTACGAGAACCTGAACCAGGATAGTAACAAGGCAACTAAAAAGAGGTGGTTGGATGTGAGAGATATTTAGAAGACAGGATTGATGTGACTTCATATATCAGTCAACTTTGACAAGCATAAGACTTAGTATAAAGAACCTCACAATCTCAGTGGCTTACAGGAGCAAAGCTTAATGAATGGTCCACTGTGTGTTGCTTGTGGATCAGCTGCCATTCCAACACTGTGGCTCTGCTCTTGCATACAAGTGGATTCAGGTCTGCTCCCATGAGTTGTCTCTTCATTCTGAAGCTTGCATCTGCTTCACATTATGGAATAAAACCTGAAAGGACAACTACTATTTGGTATGTGCAGGAAAGAAACAAACAAACAAAAAAAGACATATCATGTAAATATATTTAATTTTAACCAGGATATAACTATCCACTCACATTTT
>NW_011495077.1:91897-92293 GCF_000754665.1 Bison bison bison | reverse complement strand
CCTCTTTTCTCCACTGAATTTCCTCACTGAGCTATCCTCATTCTATTACTCTTTATATCCTTAATTAACGTTTAATTAAGCAGTTGTTTCCTGATCTTGGCCTACGCCGTCTCTCCTTCGAATACCCTGGGTCAGCCGGGGCTGGTCCCCGGCAATGTATTAAGTTTGAAAAGGAGAAGCAAAACTATTTTAATTTACAGATCATAAGTTTATACATGTAGAAAATACAAAGTACCTCTAAACAAACTGTAAGAACTAGAACATATTAGTGCATTGATACAGTCACCAAATACAAAAATCAATTTTATTTCTAGATTCTAGCAAAAGCATTAGAAAATGCAATTAAGATGTCATTTATCAAATGCTTGGGAACTAATTTAATATAAGGTATGCAAG
>NW_011495077.1:90984-91797 GCF_000754665.1 Bison bison bison | reverse complement strand
ACAAATGAAAATGAATTCATTTAAGCTATGTAAGAATATATTATTTTATTATATTAGCAAAAGGCAGAAGAAAACTAGCATGAAAATTTTGTTTGTTTGTTTCTTCGACTTTATTTTTTAGAAGATTGTACAAAACACTTCAAAGTGTCATTTTAAATAATATTGAAAACCAAAAATATATGGAGAATCTAAAATAAGTTTTCTACCCATTGCCTCTTTCCGAATTTTTAATTTTAGAAGATTATATCTTGACCATATGAGGTGAGGTTATCTTCCTTTGCTTGATGAAAACCAAAATTATGTACTTAATTTACTTTCAAATAATCAAGAGAATTTGCTGAAAGGCTAACGTCTCTTTTGTATGTATTTATGATGGGAGTTATGGGAGTATGATGAATACTCCCAACAATCCGAAAATAAAAAAGAAATTCCCAAATCTAATAAAAGGTATCATTGAAAATATCAAAGTCAATATTATTCCATATAGGATTACAAACAAGACAGGTAGACTATCTACTTCCATTCACTGTCCTAATGGAGGGCATGGGATCAAACCAGGAAAGGAAATAAGATGTATTACGTTTGAAAAGGAGAAGCAAATTAAAACTATTTTAATTTACAGATCATAAGTTTATACATGTAGAAAATACAAAGTACCTCTAAACAAACTGTAAGAACTAGAACATATTAGTGCATTGATACAGTCACTAAACACAAAAATCAATTTTATTTCTAGATTCTAGCAAAAGCATTAGAAAATGCAATTAAAATGTCATTTATCAAATGCTTGGGAACTAATTTAATATAAGGTAT
>NW_011495077.1:90377-90884 GCF_000754665.1 Bison bison bison | reverse complement strand
AAATAGGCAGAGGAACCAGAGATCAAATTGCCACATCCGCTGGATCATGGAAAATAGCAAGAGAGTTCCAGAAAACATCTATTTCTGCTTTCTTGACTATGCCAAAGCCCTTGACTGTGTGGATCACAATAAACTGTGGAAAATTCTTCAAGAGATGGAAATACCAGACCACCTGATCTGCCTCTTGAGAAATTTGTATGCAGGTCAGGAAGCAACAGTTAGAACTGGACATGGAACAACAGACTGGTTCCAAATAGGAAAAGGAGTTCGTCAAGGCTGTATATTGTCTCCCTGTTTATTTAACTTACATGCAAAAGCCTCTTGATGAAAGTGAAAGTGGAGAGTGAAAAAGTTGGCTTAAAGCTCAACATTCAGAAAACGAAGATCATGGCATCCGGTCCCACCACTTCATGGGAAATGATGGGGAAACAGTGGAAACAGTCTCAGACTTTTTTTTTTACGGGCTCCAAAATCACTACAGATGGTGACTGCAGCCATGAAATTAAA
>NW_011495077.1:89781-90277 GCF_000754665.1 Bison bison bison | reverse complement strand
TTAAGTATGTCTTGCCATTCCCTCCTGGCTTGAAGAGTTTCTATTGAAAGATCAGCTGTTATCCTTATGGGAATTCCCTTGTGTGTTATTTGTTGTTTTTCCCTTGCTGCTTTTAATATTTGTTCTTTGTGTTTGATCTTTGTTAATTTGATTAATATGTGTCTTGGGGTGTTTCGCCTTGGGTTTATCCTGTTTGGGACTCTCTGGGTTTCTTGGACTTGAGTGATTATTTCCTTCCCCATTTTAGGGAAGTTTTCAATTATTATCTCCTTAAATATTTTCTCATGGTCTTTCTTTTTGTCTTCTTCTTCTGGGACTCCTATGATTCGAATGTTGGGGCGTTTAATATTGTCCTGGAGATCTCTGAGATTGTCCTCATTTCTTTTAATTCGTTTTTCTTTTTTCCTCTCTGATTCATTTATTTCTACCATTCTATCTTCTACTTCACTAATCCTATCTTCTACCTCTGTTATTATACTATTTGTTGCCTCCAGAG
>NW_011495077.1:88589-89681 GCF_000754665.1 Bison bison bison | reverse complement strand
TTTTGCATTTATTTCTGCCCTAATTTTTAAGATTTCTTTCCTTCTACTAACCCTGGGGTTCTCACAAAGTTATTTGAAATGCACATAATTGGGATAACTTTTCCTTTTCAGGCATGTTGGATTTGGACCCCCAAATGAAGACAAATCTAGCAATGCTATGTTGATGAAGGCTCCACCTCCACCCTAAAAGAGCAATGGGTCTGGAGCATCACTTAGGGATGCTTTAAAAGTTCCCTCGTCTTCATGCAGATCAGGAGCCCTGCCACAGTTTACACAGAAGAATGTAAACCAAGACAAAATAGTTACCCACTGGAGAAGATTGCCCTTTCCCAACTCACACCATTGTATTTGCTATAGCCTATCTCTGGGTCTTGTGCTGTGAAGGACATATTTGCTAAATGAAAAGAAGGGAAACTGACCGTGCTTTGGTTTGTGGGCTTAAAGGAATCTCTTCATGCCTCATAGGAAACAATTTGAATGAATATAAATATAAGATAGCCCTCAGTAGCAAATATTCCTGTCAAACCATCTTAAGAAGGGACCAGATCCAAGAATATTTATAATTAAAAGTTAGCAATATTATCCTCTATGATTTCACATAAGAAGTAATGTTGCTTGAACTCGGCTGTAAGGGTTGAGAACATATATGTGTTTTACACAAGTACCTGGGAAAAACTATTCTGACCACAGAGGACAACATCCGCAAAGGTTCAGATTAAGGAAAAAGCTTAATACCAGCATAAGTGGTTTTATTTTAATGTGGCTGATGTACATCTAGAGTATGAGGCAGAAAAGGGTGAATGAGAAAACTAGAAGTAACTCAGGGAAAAATTGTACATTGCCTTATAATTCTTAATATAAAACCTGATCTTTACAATTTCTAATGGTTCCTCATTATCCAAAGATGAGCAGGAAGCGAACTAATTTTATGTTATTGTTATTATTGTTGCTATTGTTATTCAGTTATTGTTATTGTTGTTCAGTCGCTAAGTCATGTCCAATTCTTATTGACCCCATGAACTGCAGCACACCGGGCTCCTCTGTCCATGGGATTTCCCAGGCAGGAATACTGGGAGTGGGGTTGCCATTTCC
>NW_011495077.1:88389-88489 GCF_000754665.1 Bison bison bison | reverse complement strand
TCATCAAAAGGACATTTAAACACCGAGTAAACTCTAAAAAACAACTTCTGAATGCTGGCAGAGGACATCAGGCACCCAGAAAAGCAACCCATTGTCTTCA
>NW_011495077.1:85846-88289 GCF_000754665.1 Bison bison bison | reverse complement strand
ATAGACTTTAAAACAAAAGCTGTGAAAAGAGACAAAGAAGGTCACTACATAATGATCAAAGGATCAATCCAAGAAGAAGATATAACAATTATAAATATATATGCACCCAACATAGGAGCACCACAATATGTAAGACAAATGCTAACAAGTATGAAAGGAGAAATTAACAATAACACAATAATAGTGGGAGACTTTAATACCCCACTCACACCTATGGATAGATCAACTAAACAGAAAATTAACAAGGAAACACAAACTTTAAATGTTACAATAGACCAGTTAGACCTAATTGATATATATAGGACTTTTCATCCCAAAACAATGAATTTCACCTTTTTCTCAAGTGCACACGGAACCTTCTCCAGGATAAATCACATCCTGGGCCATAAATCTAGCCTTGGTAAATTCAAAAAAATTGAAATTATTCCAAGCATCTTTTCTGACCACAATGCAGTAAGATTAGATCTCAATAACAGAAGAAAAACTATTAAAAATTCCAACATATGGAGGCTGAACAACACGCTGCTGAATAACCAACAAATCACAGAAGAAATCAAAAAAGAAATCAAAATTTGCATAGAAATGAATGAAAATGAAAACACAACAACCCAAAACCTATGGGACACTGTAAAAGCACTCCTAAGGGGACAGTTCATAGCAATACAGGCATACCTCAAGAAACAAGAAAAAAGTCAAATAAATAACCTAACTCTACACCTAAAGCAACTAGAAAAGGAAGATACGAAGAACCCCAGGGTTAGTAGAAGGAAAAGGGAAGGGAAGTCTCTCAGTCGTGTCTGACTCTTTGCGACCCCATGGACTGTAGCCCACCAGGCTCCTCCATCCCTGGGATTCTCCAGGCAAGAATACTGGAGTGGGTTGCCATTTCCTTCTCCAGGGGGATGTTCCCGACCCAGGGATCGAACCCGGGTCTCTCGCATTGTAGGCAGACGCTTTACCGCTGAGCCACCAAAACCTCACTATTTACCATTAAAAATTATGACTCTCCTTGAATGGAATGATCAACACTTAAATCACTATACTAAATGGTAAAGGTGAACACTCCTCTCTGAAATAAAAATCTTTTACAAAGCAATACCAAAAGCATAAGACAACTTCCAGTTACTACCAAAGACTGAAAGAATAATTCACCACCTGATTAAAGTACACATGCTGAAGATACAAACACTAGTTGAAGTATAGTCTTAAATACACATGCAAAACCAGCCACAGGTATACATATATACCCTCCCTTTTGAACCTCCCTCCCACCTCCCTCCGCATCCCACCCTCTTGGTTGATCCAGAGTCCCTGAGTTCCCTGAGTCATACAGCAAATTCCCGTTGGCTATCTATTTTACATATGGTAATGTAAGTTTCCATGTTACTCTTTTCATACATTTCACCCTCTCCTCCCCTCTTCCATGTCCATAAATCTATTCTCTATGTCTGTTTTTCCACTGTTGCCCTGTAAATAAATTCTTCAGTATCATTTTTCTAGATTCTGTATATAGGCATTAGAATATGGTATTTATCTTTCTTTTTCTGACTTACTTCACTCTGTATAATAGATTCTAGGTTCATCCACCTCTTTAGAACTGATTCAAATGCATTCCTTTTTATGGCTGCGTAATATTCCATTGTGTATATGTACCACAACTTCTTTATCCATTCATCTGTCGATGGACATCTAGATTGCTTCCATGTTCTAGCTAGTGTAAATTGTGCCGCAATGAACAATGGGATACATGTGTCTCTTTTAATTTTGGTTTCCTCAGGGTATATGCCTAGAAGTGGGATCACTGGATCACTTGGTGATTTTATTCCTAGTTTTCAAGAAAGCTCCATGCTGTTCTCCATAGTGGCTGTATCAATTTACATTCCCACCAACAGTGCAAGAGTGTTCCCTTTTCTCCACACCCTCTCCAGAATTTATTGTTTGTAGACTTTTTGATGATGGCCATTCTGACTGGTGTGAGGTGATAACTCATTGTAGTTTTGATTTGCATTTCTCTAGTAATGAGCAATGTTGAGCATCTTTTCATGTGTTTGTTAGCCATCTGCATGTCTTCTTTGGAGAAATGTCTGTTTAGGTCTTTTTCCCACTTTTTGATTGGGTTGATTGTTTTTCTGGTATTGAGTTGTATGAGCTGCTTGTATATTTTGGAAATTAATCCTGTCAGTTGTTTCATTGGCCATTATTTTCTCCCATTCTGAGGGTTGTCTTTTCACCTTGCTTATAGTTTCCTTTGCTGTGCAAAAGTTTTTAAATTTAATCATGTCCCACTTGTTTACTTTTATTTCTGTTACTCTAGGAGGTGGATCATAAAGGATTTTGCTTTGATTTACATCATTGAGTATTCTGCCTATGTTTTCCTCTAAGAACTTTATAGTTTTTGGTCTTACATTTAGGTCTTTAATCCATTCTCAGTTTATCTTTGTGC
>NW_011495077.1:84469-85550 GCF_000754665.1 Bison bison bison | reverse complement strand
GAAATCAAAATGGAATCAAAGATAAATAGCCTGGAGACAAGGATTGAGAAGATGCAAGAAAGGTTTAACAAGGACCTAGAAGAAATAAAAAAGACTCAATATATAATGAATAATGCAATAAATGAGATCAAAAACACTCTGGAGGCAACAAATAGAAGAATAACAGAGGCAGAAAATAAGATTAGTGAATTAGAAGATAGACTGGTAGAAATAAGTGAATCAGAGAGGATAAAAGAAAAATGAATTAAAAGAAATGAGGACAATCTCAGAGACCTCCAGGACAATATTAAATGCTACAACATTCGAATCATAGGGGTCCCAGAATAAGAAGACAAAAAGAAAGACCATGAGAAAATACCTGAGGAGATAATAGTTGAAAACGTCCCTAAAATGGGGAAGGAAATAATAACTCAAGCCCAAGAAACGCAGAGAGTACCAAACAGGATAAACCCAAGGCAAAACACCCCAAGACACATATTAATCAAATTAACAAAGATCAAACACAAAGAACAAATATTAAAAGCAGCAAGGGAAAAACAATAAATAATACACAAAGGAATTCCCATAAGGATAACAGCTGATCTTTCAATAGAAACTCTTCAAGCCAGGAGGGAATGGCAAGACATACTTAAAGTGATGAAAGAAAATAACCTACAGCCCAGATTATTGTACCCAGCAAGGAACTCATTCAAATATGAAGGAGAAATCAAAGGCTTTACAGACAAGCAAACGCTAAGAGAATTCAGCACCACCAAACCAGCTCTCCAACAAGTACTTAAGGATATTCTCTAGACAGGAAACACAAAAACAGTGTATAAATTCAAACCCAAAACAGTAAAGTAAATGGCAACAAGATCATACTTATCAATAATTACCTTAAACGTAAATGAGTTGAATGCCCAAACCAAAAGACAAAGACTGGCTGAATGGATACAAAAACAAGACCCCTACATATGTTGTCTACAAGAGACCCACCTCAAAACAGGGGACACATACAGACTGAAAGTGAAGGGCTGGAAAAAAGATTTTCCATGCAAATAGGGACCAAAAGAAAGCAGGAGTAGCAATACTCATATCAGAT
>NW_011495077.1:82173-84369 GCF_000754665.1 Bison bison bison | reverse complement strand
ATTTCCAGATTTCAAAATGTGTATGAAGCCCCAGTAATTAAGATAGAATGGTCTGTTGGTATGAGGATAAAATGAAGTCAATAAATAGAATCAAGTCCAAAAAGAGGTCATAATGCATGTGTCATCAATTTTTTTTTTTCCGCTAAAAGTGCCTATGCAGCTCCATGGGGCTTTCCCTGTGGCTTAGCTGGTAAAGAATCCACCTGCAATGTGGGAGACCTGGGTTCAATCCCTGGGTTGGGAAGATCCCCTGGAGAAGGAAAATGCTGCCCACTCCAGTATTCTGGCCTGGAAAATTCCATGGGCTGTATAGTCCACGGAGTTGCAATGAGTTGGGCACGACTGAGTGACTTTCACTTTCACTTTTAAGGATGCCTACGCAGCTCCATGGGGGGAAAGTTGGTCTTTCTAGGATAATAGCTAGAATAATTGGTTATTTGTATTTTTTGGAAGTAGCAGTGTTTTGTAGCTTTCTGTGTATAAGTTCTGTACATGTTTTCTTAGATTTATGCCTAGAATTTAGGGTCTTTCTTGAGCCATTGTAAATAGTGTTATATTATTAATTTAGATATCCACATGTTTATTGCTAGTACATAGAGATGCATTTGCTTTTGTGTTTACCTTATATATCCTGAGACCTTCTACATCCACTTACTAGTTGTAAGAGTTTTGAAGGGTATATTCTTTGGGATTTTCTACATAGATAGAAAATAGTGGTAATTTGACTGCCTTTCTGGCTTAAAAGGTTGTTTATATATTTACTTGCTTTACTGCACTGGCTACAATGTCCAGCACTGTGCTGAAAGAGAGTGAGTAAAATGGATATTCTACCTTTGTTCCCTTCCTTAGAGAAAAATATAGTATTTTACCAGTAAACATACTAAGAGCTGTTGAGGAACTTCTCCATTATTCCTGTGTTTCTTAGAGTTTTCACCATGGTAGACTATTGGATTTTGGCAAATGCTTTTTCTACACATTGCTGCTGATGAACTAGCTTATCTTACTGTTGACTCACAACTCCTCCACTTCCCATTAGAAGTCCTCCTGATCTTCTTTGTTTTGGGCCAAGTATGCATGTAGCATGATGGCAAATGACAGCCACTTCTCTTCGAGGTCACCCAGTATTGTGAGACTGAAGGAGGTGAGACAGACAAGTCTTTGTGGGTTCCAAGTGTCCTCATGGTTTAAGTCTGACTTTATGTGTCACAGTTTGTCCAGCTTTTGTCCTCACCAAACTTTCCTTTTCAAATGTTACTGTAAGCTCACTTAAAGTGAATTCAGGCTCAACATCAGATATAAAAACAACAGCTTTGTACAGACTTGTCCACCAGCTCTAGCCATTGCCTGAGATCTAGTCCTTATAACTAATCTCTTATTCTACATCACCCATGGTTCTGCTTTTCTGATTGTGCCCTGACACAAAGTCTAAGAGGAAATGACTAAGGACATGGTTTTGATGGTGACTCCACACAGCTAGACCCAGGTTTGTGATGAAGTAAAACTGCCAGTTTAAAGCATTATGGGACAAGTTTTCAAATCTAGACAACTTTACACATGTTCTGTATGACTGACTTAAAGTCAAAAATTCAAGAGGAGAATGTATTAGTAGAAAGCTACTCTGGACACCTGTTTCCAATGACATAGAAGGAGCCTTTATCTAGAATTAAATCTTCTGATCCAGACCACAACTTAAACAACCACAGGACTATCATTTCTTGTCTGGGGTCTGCGGGTGTGCATTTCAGCTGGGGTCCTGCAGCAGGGGGGCTCTCTCTTATCAAGCTCTGGGTTTTTGTACAGCTTTTCCTATTACTTCAAGCACTGTGAGTTCACAGAGAGCACAGAAGTACTTTGCAGAATCTTCCAGCTGTAAGGATGAAATGATGAGGCTGATGGATTTATCTGCTTTCTGGAAGTTTACAGAATAGCGGCCGTTCCTTGCATTGCCGTATTCTGAATACTGTTGAATAAGGTAAGTCATCTGTCCACTGGGAAGTTGCTTGTACCAAAAAAGGTAGTAAACACCCCAACTTGTTTCATACCAACAATTCAGGATGACTGACTGCCCCACTTGGGTGGATATATCTGGCTGGTCTTGAGTAACTTTCTGGGCCACACCAGATGCTGTGGGGAAAACAATCAGAAAACAAAGATGAAGCAGTGAATAAAATAGTGTAGGAGTTATTTAGGATCCAA
>NW_011495077.1:81447-82073 GCF_000754665.1 Bison bison bison | reverse complement strand
AATGTTACTTACTTGCTGTGAAGAGCATTCCAAGTAGCAGAAAAGTCACTGAGAGCATGGCCATGCAGGGAGGAAGATCTCCCTTGAGGAGCAGGAAGGAATGTGCCAGGGTGTGTTGAGTCCTTGTAATGGGGAAAATCTGAGAGTTAAAGAGATCCCTGTTTAGGCAATCCTAGCTACTATCAGTAAGAAATGCTTCCTCAAGAATGACTACTCCTGACGTTGAGCCTGTTCAAATATGCACTTCAATGAGCTGTAAGATAAAGAAGCTCATAGGAGTGAGATAGACACTTCCAATTTATGCAACATCACCCTCTGCAGGTCAAAAAAAAAGAAAGAAAGAAACAAATTGAGTCTTCAGGCTTTTGTGCCCCATCTCCTTTCTGCTCCTATTTAGGCTTGAATTACTTAGCATCCTAAATTGATGAGAATGTTTCAGGTGTTTGCTTACTAAGAGGCTCTTTTAGTATTATGAATTAAATAGCATTATATAATCACATAAAGTAAATTAATCTTTATTTTCATAGATGAGAACATTGAAGCAAGGAAGGAAGGGTGTAATTTGTTTAAGATCACAGTAAGTAATCTGGAATTTGTTCCATTGATATGATTCAAGAATCTGTATC
>NW_011495077.1:81005-81347 GCF_000754665.1 Bison bison bison | reverse complement strand
TCCGCTGTCCCTGGGATTCTCCAGGCAAGAATACTGGAATGGGTTGCCATTTCCTTCTCCAGACTGATATGATGGCCAATAGAAAAAAGTATCAGAGAAACCTCAAGAGTAGTCCAGAGAGGTACATGGCAAATCAGAACTGACTCATGTCCTGAAAGAGTAGGAAAATGGAGTTTCGAAAAGGAAGGACTGTCCATCAGAGCAGTTGCTAAAAAATGTCTACCTAGTGTGATGATGACTGAAAAGTTTCTATTGACTTTTAGCAGCACAAAGATCATGATTTGAGTCTTTCAGCAGAAACTCAACTGTAGTAGAGACAAGACAAAGGAGAAAAAATTTGGA
>NW_011495077.1:80393-80905 GCF_000754665.1 Bison bison bison | reverse complement strand
ACACTGGCGTGCGCTCGCAGTGCCTCAGCCACACTGGGTCTGACCCCGCTCACGGCGCGTGTAGCCTCCCTGCCCACACTGCTCGGGCTCTAGGTTGTTCCACCGAGAACAATCCAAGGCCGGCCCTGGGCTGCATGTACCTCCCAGGTCCAAGCCGCTCAGGTTCAGGCACTCGGGTAGTCCTCAGAGGCGCAGACTCAGTTGGGCCTGCATTTTGTCCTCTTCCCAGGTCCGAGCAGCTCAGTTGATGAGGTGTTTGGCGAACGCCAATGCTGCGACTTATCGCCTCCCCGCCACTTGGTTATCTGGGCGTAATACCGGCGCACCTTCTCAGGCAGATGTTGACCATCCAGACCCCCAAGAAGTTTTAGTTAGCAAAGAAGCCTGCTTACAGTTTTATAGATAAATGTCTCTCTGGGGCTGCGATTGCCCCCTTCCGGCTCTGGCTGCCTGTCACCGGAGGGGGAAGGTCTGCAGCCGGCTATCTCTGTTCAGTCCTTTGTTCCGTGCGC
>NW_011495077.1:79687-80293 GCF_000754665.1 Bison bison bison | reverse complement strand
ATGAAGTAGAAGTAGACGCTTTTCTGGAATTCCTTTGCTTTCTCCATGATCCAATGAATGTTAGCAACTTGATCTCTGGTTCCTCTGCCTCTTTGAAATCCAGCCTGTACATCTTGAAGTTCTTGGTTCACACACTGCTGAAACCTACCTTAAAAGATTTTAAGCATAACCTTACTTGCATGTGAAATGAGCACAATTGCATAATAGTTTGAACAATCTTTGGCATTGCCCTTCTTGGGACTGGAGTGAAAACTGATCTTTTCAAGTCCCATTCAAACACTTAGTATATGTCAATACCACAGAAGTTTATGATTGAAGTTTTGCATACTGTGCATGATAATGAAGTGTGTATCTCTCAATCTTCCACTTAGTTTGATAATCCTAATAGATGAGTTAATTTAAAAGAATCAAAAGCAAATAAGCAAGTAGAAAAGGAAGTATAGACACAGTCTCCAAAACAGTGCCAGTTCTTAAAATTTAAGGTCAAAAGAACTCATTAATGAGTGATGCAAGGAGGAGAGTTTATATGTAGTTGAACCATCTACTCTTCTGTCCCATTTCAACTCTGAGTGACAGGCAGCTGATATCCTGGTTTCTAATTGTTTA
>NW_011495077.1:78809-79069 GCF_000754665.1 Bison bison bison | reverse complement strand
TATTTAGGTTCCAAAGACAAAAAAAAGGAGATCATAAGAGACTTGCTTTTCCCCAGTCCTCCTTTCCTCCCCAAGTCCCTGTGAAGCACCGCACGCCTGTGTGCAGGCCTTTCACCCTGAACACTCGCTCCCATGTTTGGAAGCCTCCCTACCAGAGAAGGTGAAGGCCAGGAACACCCAGAGCAGACTGGAGAGCGGCATGAGACATGGATTCCCCTACACAAATGTGCTTAGTTCTGCCTCAAGCTGAGAGTTGAGAG
>NW_011495077.1:77500-78187 GCF_000754665.1 Bison bison bison | reverse complement strand
GTCTCTGCTGCGTCTTCACTTCTCCACCCTTAGCTAATATCATCAAGAGGACAGGACTGCCCCCAGGCCTCTGCTTATACCACTGTAAGCTGCTTTAAATGCTTGAGGAATTGCAGTACCTGGTGAAGTTCTCTCCTTCTTGCAGAAGCAAGAATTCAGGAAAAGCTTTATGTGTTATTTATTCATTTCTGTTCAGGAAAACAGAGGGAAGTAACAGAGAAAGTCTGATTAGATGTTCATTCTCTCAGCTGTCATGGTCTCTCATTCTTCTTGTGTATTTTCTCCTTCTTTCCATGTCTCTCTCCCCAACTCTATCTCCCACTTTTTGGTTTTCATTTTTTTCCTCAACATCCTGCTCTCAATCAGAAAATCCCACTCCTACAGTTGCCTGCAGATAAGATTCCGCTGTGATGAATTTTCTAGGAGCAATCAGGGAAACCCCAAACTCATGTGATATTTGTATCCATAAGATCAACACTGGTGGTAACAGTAGCATCTCCCTTTTCTTCCTCTTCAGAAAGAGTTGCTGAGTCTGCGTGCTCCTAAAAGGGTTTCCCTTGTATCAGCTTCTTCCAGACCTATAGAAACCTGGTCTAGACTGCCTTTGGGAAATAAAAAAGAAAGGAGTGACTGCAGTTTGACACAGCCCATCACTTACCACCATGTTACCACCCATCTTCCCCATGG
>NW_011495077.1:76361-76844 GCF_000754665.1 Bison bison bison | reverse complement strand
TTCCTTGCATTGCTGTGTTCTGAATACTGTTGAATAAGGTAAGTCATCTGTCCACTGGGAAGTTGCTTGTACCAAAAAAGGTTGTAATAACTCCAAATTGTTTCATACCGACAATTCAGGGTGACTGACTGCCCCACTTGGCTGGATATATCTGGCTGGTCTTGAGTAACTTTCTGGGCCACACCACATGCTGTGGGGAAAACAATCAGAAAACAAAGATGAAGCAGTGAATAAAATAGTGCAGGAGTTATTTAGGATCCAAAGACAAAAAAATGAAATCATAAGATGCTTGCTTTTCCCCAACCCTCCTTTCCTCCCCAAGTCCCTGTGAAGCTCCATGTGCCTGAGTGCAGGCCTTTCACCCTGAACACTCGCACCCATGTTTGGAAGCATCCCTACCAGAGAAGGCAACGACCAGGAAAACCCAGAGCAGACTGGAGAGCGGCATGAGGCATGGATTCCCCTGAACAAATGTGCTTAGTT
>NW_011495077.1:75815-76261 GCF_000754665.1 Bison bison bison | reverse complement strand
CTCTTTATCTCTGACATTCTTCATAGATTGTGATAAATGGCATTAATTTATGCTTGTTTTATTAACATTTTTAATTATTGTGTTTGTCATAAGGTGGTGGACACCAGATAGTTTGAAAGATTATAGTTGCATGTAGCTAGATAGAGTCCCCTGGAAAGAAACAAGGAATTCTCCTAACTTTGCAAAAAAGAATAACAAAAAAATATTCATTTAGACATCAGTTGATACTTACAGTCAGCGTGTTATCACAACTACAAGTCAATGAAAATGTAAACAATGTATATGATGATTCAGCAATGTGCCCAAGGAAGCACTGTGCTTGTCAATCCTAAAGTAGTGAACCAATTTGTTTAATAAAAAGCCTCTTCTTATATTGGGGCTTCCCAGGTGGCACTAGTGGTAAAGAACCTGCCTGCCAGTGCAAGAGATATAAAGACACAGGTTCA
>NW_011495077.1:74293-75715 GCF_000754665.1 Bison bison bison | reverse complement strand
TCCAATGCATGAAAGTGAAAAGTGAAAGTGAAGTCGCTCAGTTGTGTCCGACTCTTCGTGACCCCATGGCCTGCAGCCTACCAGGCTCCTCTGTCAAAATCTCCCAAAGTTGCTCTAATTCATGTCCATTGTGTCAATGATGCTATCTAACAATCTCATCCTCTGCCTCTCCCTTCTCCTTTTGTTTACAATCTTTCCCATCATCAAGGTCTTTTCCAATGAGTTGGCTCTTCACATCAGGTGGCCAAAACATTGGAGTTTCAGCTTCAACATCAGTCCTTCCAGTGAATATTCATAGTTGATTCCTATTAGGATTGACTGGTTTGTCTTCCTTGCAGTCCAAGGGACTCTCAAGAGTCTTCTCCAGCCCCAGAGTTCAAAAGCATCAATTCTTCAGATTTCAGCCTTATTTATAGTCTAACTCTTACACCACACATGACTATTGGAAAAACCATAGCTTTGACTATACAGACCTTTGTCAGCAAAGTGATGTGTCTGCTTTTTAATATGCCATATTAAGCCTCCTAGGTGGCACATGGTTAAGAACTTGCCTGCAAATTCAGGAGACATAAGAGATGTGGGTTCAATCCCTGGGTCAGGAAGATCCCCTTAAGGAGGGCAGACAACCAACTCCAGTATTCTTGCCTGGGAAATCTCATGGACAGAGGATCCTGGAGGGCTATGGTTCATAGGGATGCAGAGCCAGACACGACTGAAGCGACTTAGACCACCTGCAGGTTTGTCATATCTTTTCTTCCATGGGACAAGCATCTTTCAATTTCATGGCTGCAATCACTGTCTATAGGGATTTTGGAGCCCAAGAAAATAAAATCTGCCACTGCTTCTACTTTTCCCCCTTCTATTTGCCATGAAATGATGGGACCAGATGCCATGATCTTAGATTTTTTGAGTGTTGAGTTTCAAGGCAGCTTTTTCACTCTCCTCTTTCACACTCATCAAAAAGCCCTTTCAGTTCCTCTTCATTTTCTCCCATTAGAGTGGTATCTTCTGCATATCTGAGGTTTTTTATATTTCTCCCAGCAATCTTGATTCCAGCTTGTGATTCATCCAGCCTGGTATTTCACATGTTTTACTCAGCATATAAGTTAAATAAGCAGGCTGACAATATACAGCCTTGAAAGACTCCTTTCCCGATTTGGAACCAGTCTGTTATTTCATGTCCAGTTCTAATTGTTGCTTCTTGACCTGCATACAGGTTTCTCAGAAGACAAGTAAGGTGGGCTGGTATTTCTATCACTTTAAGAATGTTCCAAAAAAAAAAAAAAAGAATGTTCCACAATTTATTGTTATCCACACAAAGTTTTTAGCATAGTCAATGAAGTAGAAGTAGATGCTTTTCTGGAATTCCTTTGCTTTCTCCATGATCCAATGAATGTTAGCAACTTGATCTCTGGTTCCTCT
>NW_011495077.1:73389-74193 GCF_000754665.1 Bison bison bison | reverse complement strand
ATGTGCTTCATTAGCACTCTGGTGCCAGTTTGCCACAAGGAATGTATTTATTCTATCAGCTCACATGGAAGCTAGTGGCCAAAGGTACCTCCAGTGATCCTTGCTCCCTGATATCTGGGACCTTGTGTAGCCCCTGCACACACTGAGTCCAGGCTGGCTGCATGACTTACTGTAGTAAACAGATAAGCAGAAGTTAACATCATGCCAGTTCTGAGGCGAAAGGTGGCGACTCTTTGGCAGTTGACACTTCTGCAATTTTGGAAGCCCCGAGGCACAGTGTAAGCTGCCCAGCTTCCCTCAGAATCACAGAGAGAGATCACATGTACGGGCCATGGTCGCTTCTGAGAATGTCTGAAGAAGAGATGAGCCCGGGCCTCTGAGATTTCAGTTGAGCCTCAGCTTCCAGTCAACCCCACTAATTAAGTGAGTAAATTGAGGGATTCCAGTGCAATTGAGCCCCCTTTCACTGCATGGAGCAGAGGTATCATGAGATAATTAAACAGTAAGTTTTGAGGTGGTTTGTTGTGCAGCAAAATGCAATGACACTAAAGCCCATGAAGAGAATCCTGTTGAAGACTTGTGAGATATTAGCAAAAATGAAATGTGTTTTTCCTCTCTCTAATTTCTGATTGTCTCTAAGAGCTGGACCTGAAACATCTGTTTCACCAAACTTCATTTCACGTGTGGTCTGAGTGCTCCTGCCTTAGCACAGATTAGCTGGTGTTGCTCAGGTGTGATCAGAGAAGGCAATGGCAACCCACTCCAGTACTCTTGCCTGGAAAATCCCATGGATGGAGGAGCCTG
>NW_011495077.1:72337-73289 GCF_000754665.1 Bison bison bison | reverse complement strand
AAGTCTGGCTCACCACAAACCTTTACTTTGTCTACTTGTTTTCCCCTGGTCATTAAATTAATCAGATCCTGAAAGAAAGCATGAAAAAAGCAATCAGTATTAAAATTTGAGCTGAAGGGAACTGAATATTAAGCAAGTTGACATACATTAATAATTATTCAGCAAAATGGTTTTTCCAGCTGATTTAAAATATAATTTACTATAGCCTATGAAATGTTCTGTTATCTATTAAGTGGTCATTTATTAGCCTACACTTACTTTTCTCCATCCAGAATCTAATGACCCTTTAAGAAAACTTGCAGATCTTAGGCTTCTTGGTGAATGGAAATTTTATTCAAAATAATTATTGTATCTCTTTGTCTTTGTATTGAGTTCTATGACTCTATTTATATTTTTAAATAAATATTCACCATAAATGACAAAAAATAAGTCCATCTGACTTTCAGTCTATTCAATTTTAAATTTTGAATGAAATTATAACAGGAATAAAATATTCTTTTGAAATTTGAAATTAAGTCTTATTTATTAGACTTTGAGGAAGATCAGGATATTCAGTCCTGTTCCCTCCACAAGTAGAATTGTATTTATTAGATCATGTGTCCTAGAATTGTCCTGATGTCACATTTTCTATGTCATTGGTCCAAAGTGTTCAGTCTCACTTGTTAGTGGCTCATTATTTTTGTCTTTGTAAAATAAATTCAATATAAGTATGCCAGATGTTTCTGTGACATAATGCTGTAATGCTCTCCTACAGAAGTTGGTATCTACAGGCTTCAAACACTTTGTTGTTGTTCAGTTGCTAAGTTGTGTCCAAGTCTTTGTGACCCCATGGACTGCAGCACCCCAGGCTACACTGTACTTCAAT
Organism: Bison bison bison; assembly: GCF_000754665.1. Taxonomy (NCBI): domain Eukaryota; kingdom Metazoa; phylum Chordata; class Mammalia; order Artiodactyla; family Bovidae; genus Bison; species Bison bison. The sequence goes on along the minus strand of NW_011495077.1, from coordinate 72,424 downwards.
ATCTCCCTGCTGCTGCTACTGCTGCTAAGTCACTTCAGTCGTGTCCAACTCTGTGTGACCCCATAGATGGCAGCCCACCAGGCTCCC
>NW_011495077.1:70435-72237 GCF_000754665.1 Bison bison bison | reverse complement strand
CTGATCTCATTTAGAATGGACTGGTTGGATCTCCTTGAAGTCCAAGGGACTCTAAAGAGTCTTCTCCAACACCACAGTTCAAAAGCATCAATTCTTCAGCGCTCAGCTTTCGTGACAGTCCAATTCTCACATCCATACACAACCACTGGAAAAACCATAGCCTTGTCTAGATGGACCTTTGTGGGCAAAGCAATGTCTCTGCTTTTCAATATGTTATCCAGGTTGATCATAACTTTTCTTCCAAGGAGTAAGCGTCTTTTAATTTCATGGCTGCAGTCACCATCTGCAGTGATTTTGGAGCTCAAAAACATAACATCTGACACCATTTCCACTGTTTCCCCATCTATTTCCCATGAAGTGATGGGACTGGATGCCATGATCTTCGTTTTCTGAATGTTGAGCTTTAAGCCAACTTTTTCACTCTCCTCTTTCACCTTCATCAAGAGGCTTTTTAGTTCCTCTTCACATTCTGCCGTAAGGGTGGTGTCATCTGCATATCTGAGGTTATTGATATTTCTCCCAGCAATCTTGATTCCAGCTTGTGCTTCTTCCAGCCCAGCATTTCTCATGATGTACTCTGCATATAAGTTAAATAAGCAGGGTGACAATATACAGCCTTGACGTATTCCTTTTCCTATTTGGAAACAATCTATTGTTCCGTGCCCAGTTCTAACGGTTGCTTCATGAGCTGCATACAGGTTTCTCAAGAGGCAGGTCAGGTGGTCTGGTATTCCCATCTCTTTCAGAATTTTCCACAGTTTATTGTGATCCACACAGTCAAAGGCTTTGGCATAGTCAATAAAGCAGAAATAGATGTTTTTCTGGAATTCTCTTGCTTTTTCGATGATCCAGTGGATGTTGGCAATTTGATCTCTGGTTCCTCTGCCTTTCCTAAAACCAGCTTCAACAACTAGAAGTTCATGGTTCACGTATTGCTGAATCCTGGCTTAGAGAATTTTGAATATTACTTTACTAGCGTGTGAGATGAGTGCAATTGTGCAGTAGTTTGAGCATTCTTTGACATTGCCTTTCTTTGGGATACAGTAATACCTGGTAAATAGTGGTTACTCAAGCATTTGTTGAATGATAAATAAATGTGTATGTTTACTTATGTGAGAATTTGAATGCAAATGTCCCAAAGAGCAATTTAATTAATTACTTTTTAAAGTAATTAAAAAATGCCTTTCCATGAATACAAACTATCAGGAGTTGCTTGTAGGTATTTAGAAATGTTACCTTTGGAAAACTGTGTTAGCCCCAGTAGCCCTTGTTCTACCATTACAAATTATCACAAATTTGATGGCTCCAAAAAATAATTGGTTCCCTACAAGCTGGAGGTCAGAAGTCTGAAAACAAGGTGTCAGCAGGAACATACTCCTTCTAAATGGTCTAGGAGAGAATTCTTCCTTGCCTCTTCTGGCTTCTGGTGGCTCCAGGTCCTCCTTTGCTAGTGACTGTATACCTCCAACCTCCTCCTCCATTGAGAAGACCTCACAAGACCTTCTCACCTGAGTGTCTCTTAAAAGGACATTTATCACTGGATTGAGGCCCCACCAAGATAATCCAGTATGATTTGATTTTGATACCCTTTTCTCAATTACATTTGAAAAGTTTCTTTGTTAAATAAATTCACATTCAAAGTTTCCGTGGATTAGGATGTGAATGTATTTTTCGGGGCCCGCCCTCCAGCTCACTATAGGATGCTTAATGTCTTTGAAGTGTTGCCATGCAGTTATATAAATGGTAGACATCTCAAAACTTCTTTAAAGTCAAAAGTAAATCTGAATCTGAATTACTTTATA
>NW_011495077.1:69881-70335 GCF_000754665.1 Bison bison bison | reverse complement strand
AAATGATTTATTGCAAAATAACCCTCTTGAAGTTGAGAAAGATGTATAAATAATATTTCATTGCATGAATGTACTATAGAATATTTATCTGTTCATTCAGTGAAGATCACTGGTTGAATTGCAGTATTAAGAATTCAGCAAGTGAATATTTAAGTGTATTTGAAATTCTTGGACTCTTCTAGAATGACTGAGCCATAAACCCACCAGCAATGCATGAGTGATCCAACTTCTTTGCATCCTTGCCAGAACTTGGTATTGTCAGTATTTTTAATTTTAGCCCTTATGATATATGTGAAGTGGTATCTCTTTGTAGTTTTAATTTGGATTTCCCTAGTATAAATTTAGGGGTATATTCCTTGGATTTTCTACATAGATAGTCATATTACCAGAAAATAGTGGCAGTTCTACTTCTTTTTTCAACTCTATAAGATCACTACATCTACTTTCTTTATTT
>NW_011495077.1:69003-69781 GCF_000754665.1 Bison bison bison | reverse complement strand
CATTGAGAAGACCTCACAAGACCTTCTCACCTGAGTGTCTCTTAAAAGGACATTTATCACTGGATTGAGGCCCCACCAAGATAATCCAGTATGATTTGATTTTGATACCCTTTTCTCAATTACATTTGAAAAGTTTCTTTGTTAAATAAATTCACATTCAAAGTTTCCGTGGATTAGGATGTGAATGTATTTTTCGGGGCCCGCCCTCCAGCTCACTATAGGATGCTTAATGTCTTTGAAGTGTTGCCATGCAGTTATATAAATGGTAGACATCTCAAAACTTCTTTAAAGTCAAAAGTAAATCTGAATCTGAATTACTTTATATATAGAAACAGAAAGAGTAGCAGGTTTGGGATGTAACCCATGAGTTAAGTTCTTTGAAATGCACATACTTGGGATAACTTTTCATTTTCAGCCATGTTGGATTTGGACCCCCAAATGAAGACAAATCTAGCAATGCTATGTTGCTGAAGGCTCCATCTCCACCCTAAAAGAGCAATGGGTCTGGAGCAGCACTTGGGGATGCTTTAAAAGTTCCCTCGTCTTCATGCAGATCAGGAGCCCTGCTGCAGTTTACACAGAAGAATGTAAACCAAGACAGAATAGTCACCCACTGGAGAAGGTTGCCCTTTCCCAACTCACACCATCGTATTTGCTATAGCCTATCTCTGGGTCTTGTGCTGTGAAGGAGATATTTGCTAAATGAAAAGAAGGGAAACTGACCGTGCTTTAGTTTGTGGAATAAAAAGAATCTCTTCATGCCTCGTACTTGTAGGAA
>NW_011495077.1:68414-68903 GCF_000754665.1 Bison bison bison | reverse complement strand
TAACACACAAGGGAATTCCCATAAGGATAACAGCTGATCTTTCAATAGAAACTCTTCAAGCCAGGAGGGAATGGCAAGATATACTTAAAATGATGAACGAAAATAACCTACAGCCCAGATTATTGTACCCAGCAAGGTACTCCTTCAGGTATGAAGGAGAAATCAAAAGCTTTTCAGACAAGCAAAAGATGAGAGAATTCAGCACCACCAAACCAGGTCTCCAACAAATACTAAAGGATATTCTCTAGACAGGAAACACAAAAATGGTGTATAAATTTGAACCCAAAACAATAAAGTAAATGGCAACGGGATCATACTTATCAGTAATTACCTTAAACGTAAATGGGTTGAATGCCCCAACCAAAAGACAAAGACTGGCTGAATGGATACAAAAACAAGACCCCTACATATGTTGTCTACAAGAGACCCACCTCAAAACAGGGGACACATACAGACTGAAAGTGAAGGGCTGGAAAAAGATTTTGCATG
>NW_011495077.1:67300-68314 GCF_000754665.1 Bison bison bison | reverse complement strand
GAATCAGTTATATATATATATATATATTTTTTTTTTTTTTAGATTTTTCTTCCCATATTAAATGAACTTTTGACTTCCTATTGTTTCAACTTAAAATGATTTATTGCAAAACAATCCTCTTGAAGTTGAGAAAGATGTATAAATAATATTTAATTGTGTGAATGTACTACAGAATATTTATCTGTTCATTCAGTGAAGATCACTGGTTGATTTGCAGTATTAAGAATTCAGGAAGTGAATATTTAAGTGTATTTGAAATTCTTGGACTTTTCTAGAATGACTGGGCCAATCACCCACCAGCAATGCCTGAGTGATCCAGCTTCTTTGCATCCTTGCCAGAACTTGGTATTGTCAGTATTTTTAATTTTAGCCCTTATGATATATGTGAAGTGATATCTCTTTGTAGTTTTAATTTGGATTTCCCTAATATAAATTTAGGGGTATAGTCTTTGTATTTTCTACATAGATAATCATGTTACCAACAAATAGTGGCAGTTTTACTTCTTCTTTCAACTCTGTAAGATCATTACATCTACTTTCTTTATTTCTTGCTCCAACATCTAGCACTGTAGCAAAAGAGTGACAAGAATGGACACTCTGGTTTTTTTCTCTTTCTTAGAAAAAAATTATAGTCTTTTATTAGTAAGAATACCATTAGCTATTGAGGAAATTCCCCACTATTCTTGTGATTCTCAGAGTTTTCACCATAATTTACTACTGAATTTTTGCAAATCCTTTTTTTCTGACTAGATTAATATGATGATATGATTCTTCTTTTCTACCCTGGTAATATGATGAATTCTATCCACTGATTTTCAATATTAAAGTATCTTGCACCCTTGAAAGAAATTACATTTGTGCTTCGTATATTACTCAATTTACATACCAATGAATTGTACTTGCTAAAATATTTTAAGAAATTTGTGTCTATCTTCTAGATAAAAGATATTTCCCTTAACTTTTCAGTTCTTTATGGTCTTTGTCTGACTTTGGCATCAGGGTAATATTAGCCTC
>NW_011495077.1:65580-67200 GCF_000754665.1 Bison bison bison | reverse complement strand
ATAACCTTACTTGCATGTGAAATGAGCACAATTGCATAATAGTTTGAACAATCTTTGGCATTGCCCTTCTTGGGACTGGAATGAAAACTGACATTTTCCAGTCCCATTCAAACACTTAGTATATGTCAATACCACAGAAGTTGATGATTGAAGTTTTGTATACTGTGCATGATCATGAAGTATGTATCTCTCAATCTTCCACTTAGTTTGATCATCTTAGTAGATGAATTAATTTAAAAGAACCAAAAGCAAATAAGCAAGTAGAAAAGGAAGTATAGACACAGTCTCCAAAACAGTGCCAGTTCTTAAAATTTAAGGTCAAAAGAACTCATTAATGACTGATGCAAGGAGGAGAGTTTATATGTAGTTGAACCATCTACTCCTCTGTCCCATTTCAACTCTGAGTGACAGGCAGCTGATGTCCTGCCTTCTAATTGTTTACAAGGAAGCAGGAGAGACCACAAATGCCCAGAGAAGTCTGGCGAGCAGAATGATAATACATATATTATATGTATCATTTTATTATATATATCACATGTTTTTATATCCACCTTTTTATGCATAGCTGTGAAATTTATCCCATTTGTAGGTTCTTGTTCCTACCACTAAAATTAAGATACAGAATCATTCCATCACCCTAAAGAACTTACTTTGCAGACCATCCCCACCTCCACAACCCTTGAAAATCCCTGAAATCTGCTGATGTCCTGGTTTCCAATTATTTGTAACTAAGCAGAAGAGACCACAAAGCCCACGACAGCCTGAAGAGCAGCTTGCTATTCTAAAATATATATGCTAATATAATAATTACATGTACATACCAGGAAATTGATATTGCCAAAATTTTTAAAAAATACAGGTCGCAATCTGATACATCAGTTTTATATGCAATCTGGTTTTGATGCATAGCTCTGTGAAACTTTATCACATGTATAAAAATCATGATATAGAGTTGTTCCATCTCTCTAAAGAAACTCTCTTTGTACACCCCCCCGAGGCCTGCAGTTCTTTACAATCCAGGTCACTACTGATCTCCTTTCATTTTTTTTTTGTCCTGTTGAGAATGTTGTATAAGTAGAATCACACTACGTATACAGTCATAATAATCCAATAAGTGTAATCATACACCATGTAGCCTCTGAGATTGATTATTTTTTTACTTAGCATAACATCTTGAGATTCATCTAGACTATTGCATATATCAATAATCTTTTCCTTTTAATCACTACAGACTGTCCCCAACTTGTGATAATTCAATTTAGGATTTTTGACTTTACAGTAGTGAGAAAGTGGTATGCATTCAGTAAAACCATACTTGGAATATTGAAGTTTTATCTTTTCCTGGGCTAGCAACATGCAGTATTATGTTTCCTGGTGATTCTGGGCAGCAGTAGTGAGCTGAGCTCCTGGCCAGCCTCAAAATCATGAGTGTAAACAACCAACATATTTACAGCCATTTCATACCCATATAACCATCCTGATTTTCACTTTCAGTACAGTACTCAACACATTTATAAGATTTTCATCATTTTAGTATAAAATATACTGTGTGAGATTATTTTTTTCCCAACTGTAGGCTAATGCAAGTATTGGCCACATTTAAGGGAAGCTAGCTTAAAT
>NW_011495077.1:63519-63858 GCF_000754665.1 Bison bison bison | reverse complement strand
AAAGCCACAGTTATCAAGACAGTATGGTACTGGCACAAAGACAGAAATATAGATCAATGGAATAAAATAGAAAGCCCAGAGATAAATCCACGCACATATGGACACCTTATCTTTGACAAAGGAGGCAAGAATATACAATGGATTAAAGACAATCTCTTTAACAAGTGGTGCTGGGAAATCTGGTCAACCACTTGTAAAAGAATGAAACTAGACCACTTTCTAACACCATACATAAAAATAAACTCAAAATGGATTAAAGATCTAAATGTAAGACCAGAAACTATAAAACTCCTAGAGGAGAACATAGGCAAAACACTCTCTGACATACATCACAACAGG
>NW_011495077.1:62264-63419 GCF_000754665.1 Bison bison bison | reverse complement strand
TTTTCTATTTCTAATTTTATTGGATTTGATTTTTCTCCCTTTGTTTCTTGATGAGTCTGGCTAATGGTTTGTCAATTTATTTATCCTTTCAAAGAACCAGCTTTTGGCTTTGTTGATTTTTGCTATGGTCTCTTTTGTTTCTTTTGCATTTATTTCTGCCCTGATTTTTAAGATTTCTTTCCTTCTAGTAACCCTGGGGTTCTAACAAAGTTCTTTGAAATGCACATAATTGGGATAACTTTTCCTTTTTAGCCATGTTGGATTTGGACCCCCAAATGAAGACAAATCTAGCAATGCTATGTTGATAAAGGCTCCACCTCCACCCTAAAAGAGCAGTGGGTCTGGAGCAGCACTTGGGGATGCTTTAAAAGTTCCCTCGTCTTCATGCAGATCAGGAGCCCTGCCGCAGTTTACACAGAAGAATGTAAACCAAGACAGAATAGTTACCCACTGGAGAAGATTGCCCTTTCCCAACTCACACCATTGTATTTGCTATAGCCTATCTCTGGGTCTTGTGCTGTGAAGGACATATTTGCTAAATGAAAAGAAGGGAAACTGACCGTGCTTTGGTTTGTGGACTAAAAGGAATCTCTTCATGTCTTGTAGGAAACAATTTGAATGATAAATATAATAATATAATAAACATAAATTTGAAAATTCAAAAACAATTTGAATGACAAATATAATAAATATAAGATGGACCTCATTAGCAAATATTCCTGTCAAACCATCTCAAGAGGGGACCAGATCCAAGGATATTTATAATTAAAAGTTAGCAATATTATCCTCTATGATTTCACATAAGAAATAATGTTGCTTGAACTCGGCTGTAAGGGTTGAGAACATATATGTGTTTTATACAAGTACCTGGGAAAAACTATTCTGACCAGAGAGGACAACATCCACAAAGGTTCAGATTAAGGAAAAAGCTTAATATCAGCATAAATGGTTTTATTTTAAAATGGCTGATGTACATCTAGAGTATGAGGCAGAAAAGGGTGAATGGGAAAACTAGAAGTAACTCAGGGAAAAATTGTACATTGCCTTGTAATTCTTAATATAAAGTTTGATCTTTACAATTTCTAATGGCTCCTCATTATCCAAAGATGAGCAGGAAGAGAACTAATTTTATGTTATTATTATTATTGTTGCTAT
>NW_011495077.1:53445-62164 GCF_000754665.1 Bison bison bison | reverse complement strand
GAGACAGCCCATCACTTACCACCATGTTACCCACCCATCTTCCCCATGGAGTGTCTATGTTTGCAGATGCTGCCCCTCTGTGACTGTATCAAAAATTGCTGATGCAGTAATACCTGGTAAATAGTGGTTACTCAAACATTTGTTGAATGATAAATAAATGTGTATGTTTACTTATCTGAGAATTTGAATGCAAATGTCCCAAAGAGTAATTTAATTAATTACTCTTTTTTAAAGTAATTAAGTAATTCCCTTCCATGAATGCAAACTATCAGGAGTTGCTTGTAGCTATTTAGAAATGTTACCTTTGGAAAACTGTGTTAGCCCCAGTAGCCCTTGTTAATTTGAATGCAAATGTCCCAAAGAGTAATTTAATTAATTACTCTTTTTTAAAGTAATTAAGTAATTCCCTTCCATGAATGCAAACTATCAGGAGTTGCTTGTAGCTATTTAGAAATGTTACCTTTGGAAAACTGTGTTAGCCCCAGTAGCCCTTGTTCTACCGTTACAAATTATCACAAATTTGATGGCTCCAAAAAGCAAGAACTGGTTCCCTACAATCTGGAGGACAGAAGTCTGAAAACAAGGTGTCAGCAGGAACATACTCCTTCTAAATGGTCTAGGAGAGAATCCTTCCTTGCCTCTTCTGGCTTCTGGTGGCCCCAGGTCCTCCTTTGCTAGTGACTGTATACCTCCAACCTCCTCCTCCATCAAGAAGACCTCACAAGGCCTTCTCACCTGTGTGTCTCTTAAAGGGACACTTGTCACTGGATTGAGGCCCCACCAAGATAATCCAGTATGATTGGATTTTGATACCCTTTTCTCAATTACATTTGAAAAGTTTCTTTGTTAAATAAGTTCACATTCACAGTTTCCATGGGTTAGGATGTGAATGTATCTTTCAGGGCCCACCCTCCAATGCACTATAGGGTCCTTAATGTCTTTGAAGTGTTGCCATGCAGTTATATAAATGGTAGACATCTCAAGACTTCTTTAAAGTCAAAAGCAAATCTGAATCTGAATTACTTTATATATAGAAACAGAAAGAGTAGCAGGTTTGGGATGTAATGGAAAAGGAAAATCCCATGAGTTAACAAAGTTCTTTGAAATGCACATAACTGGGATAACTTTTCCTTTTCAGCCATGTTGGATTTGGACCCCCAAATGAAGACAAATCTAACAATGCTATGTTGGTGAAGGCTCCACCTCCACCCTAAAAGAGCAAGGGGTCTGGAGCAGCACTCGAGGATGCTTTAAAAGTTCCCTCGTCTTCATGCAGATCAAGATCCCTGCTGCGGTTTACACAGAAGAATGTAAACCAAGACAGAATAGTTACCCACTGGAGAAGACTGGCCTTTCCCAACCCACACCATCGTATTTGCTATAGCCTGTCTCTGGGTCTTGTGCTGTGAAGGAGATATTTGCTAAATGAAAAGAAGGGAAACTGACCGTGCTTTGGTTTGTGGACTAAAAGGAATCTCTTCATGCCTCGTACTCATAGGAAACAGTTTGAATGAATATAAATATAAGATGGCCCTCAGTAGCAAATATTCCTGTCAAACCACCTTAAGAGGGGACCAGATCCAAGAATATTTATAATTAAAAGTTAGCAATATTATCCTCTATGATGTCACATAAGAAGTAATGTTGCTTGAACTGGGCTGTAAAGGTTGAGTACATATATGTGTTTTACACAAGTACTTGGGAAAAATCCTTCTGACCACAGAGGACAGCATCCGCAAAGGTTCAGATTAAGGAAAAAGCTTAATACCAGCATAAACGGTTTTATTTTAAAGTGGCTGATGTACATCTAGAGTATGAGGCAGAAAAGGGTGAATGAGAAAACTAGAAGTAACTCAGGGAAAAATTGTACATTGCCTTGTAATTCTTAATATAAAATTTGATCTTTACAATTTCTAATGGTTCCTCATTATCCAAAGATGAGCAGGAAGCGAACTAATTTTATATGTTATTGTTATTATTGTTGTTATTGTTATTCAATTATTGTTATTGTTGTTCAGTCGCTAAGTCATGCCCAGTTCTTATTGACCCCATGATCTGCAGCACATCAGGCTCCTCTGTCCATGGGATTTCCCAGGCAAGAATACTGGAGTGGGTTGCCACTTCCTTCTCCTATATATATATATAAACTCTGTGGCCATGTAGAAGTCAGATTCAAAGAGTTGAGAATAAAGGCAAGAAGAGTGTGAAGAGGCCTTTGCAGTTATCCAAGTGAGAGGTGCTAAATGCTTGTATTAGGGGAGCTGCAAGGAGTATAGAGATGAGGAAGTGGGTGTGGGTGCTATTTGAGAAGTAAACTGACATGACCTTGATGATTATTAAGGTCTATGTGCTTCATTAGCACTCTGGTGCCAGTTGCCACAAGGAATGTATTTATTCTATCAGCTCACGTGGAAACTAGTGGCCAAAGTTACCTCCAGTGATCCTTGCTCCCTGATATCTGGGACCTTATGTAGCCCCTGTACACACTGAGTCCAGGCTGGCTGCATGACTTACTGTAGTAAACAGAAGAGCAGAAGTTATCATCATGCCAGTTCTTAGGCGAAAGCTGGCGACTCTTTGGCAGTTGACACTTCTGTGATTTTGGAAGCCCCGAGGCACAGTGTAAGCTGCCCAGCTTCCCTCAGGGCCACAGAGAGAGATCACATGTGTGGGCCATGGTCACTCCTGAGAATGTCTGAAGAAGAGATGAGCCCGGGCCTCTGAGATTTCAGTTGAGCCTCAGCTTCCAGTCAACCCCATTAATTAAGTGAGTAAATTGAGGGATTCCAGTGCAATTGAGCCCCCTTTCACCGCATGGAGCAGAGGTATCATGAGATAATTAAACAGTAAGTTTTGAGGTGGTTTGTTGTGCAGCAAAACACAATGACACTGAAGCCCATGAAGAGAATCCTGTTGAAGACTTGTGAGATATTAGCAAGAATGAATGGAGAAGGCAATGGCAACCCACTCCAGTACTCTTGCCTGGAAAATCCCATGGACGGAGGAGCCTGGTAGGCTGCAGTCCATGGGGTCGCTGAGGGTCGGACATGACTGAGCGACTTCACTTTGACTTTTCACTTTCAGAATGAACAGAGAAGGAAATGGCAACCCAATCCAGTGTTCTTGCCTGGAGAATCCCAAGGATGGGGGAGCCTGGTGGGCTACTGTCTATGGAGTCGCACAAAGTCGGACACGGCTGAAGTGACTTAGCAGTAGCATCAAGAATGAAATGTGTTTTTCCTCTCTCTGATTTCTGATTGTCTCTAAGAGCTGGACCTGAAACATCTGTTTCACCAAACTTCATTTCACGTGTGGTCTGAGTGCTCCTGCCTTAGCACAGAAGATTAGCTGGTGATGCTCAGGTGTGATCAGAGAAGGCAATGGCACCCCACTCCAGTACTCTTGCCTGGAGAATCCCAGGGACGGAGGAACCTGGTGGGCAGCAGTCCATGGGGTTGCTAAGAGTCGGACACGACTGAGCGACTTCACTTTCACTTTTCACTTTCACGCACTGGAGAAGGAAATGGCAACCCACTCCAGTGTTCTTGCCTGGAGAACCCCAGGGATGGGGGAGCCTGATACGCTGTGTCTATAGGGTTGCACAGAGTTGGACACGACTGAAGCGACTTAGCAGCAGCAGCTTAGGTGTGATGAGAGCCTTGGCCCTCATGTTGGGGCCCTACAGTAAACAGGGAGATGTGAGCTTTCCTTGTTCAATTTCATATTTATATTTCTCTCATTCTTCTCACTCCATGTGACTTTAAAAATGAGGGACTATTTAAGAGGTCAGATCTGTGTCTCTATAACTAACACAACAGAATATTTTCAATTTCAAATCCATTTGAGAACCCAAAGAAACTGAAAAGTTTGGCTCATATTTGCTTGGTTGTATATGACTTTCATAAAGACACAGGTGTTTTTTAAGGAATCTCACTTCCAGGTTTGCATTTTCCCCATGTTTATGAGTAGATTTTCCAAATTATGTGCTTCTGCATCCAGGAATTGATTACCTGTGTGGAAAGTGTTTTATCTTCTTATCTCCTAAGGTGAGGAAGAACCCAGGGAATGTGGAATCACAGGTCAGTTTCAAGCAGCATTCTATATTGAAGTGCTGTACAAATGTAATCAGTTTCTATATGTTCTTTAGTATGAAAAATACATGAAGCACTGTGTTGCAGCAATACACAGTATAGACATATTTTGTCCCTGCTTTTTCTCTGTGCTTTTTGTTTCTACCAATTCATAATTAGCTAAAACACAGGGTCTTCACTGAAATTTCTTCCATTGATCTTTATGCCAATACTGTTGAAGATCCAGTTTGGGAAGTTGACCAGCAGCTCTTTTCTTACATGTTGTTTAATTCCATCAACGCTACTGTACAATGAACTACAGGTTCACCTCAGTCACTTCTGTGCTCTATCTTCTACTTCTATGCACATGCATATAGCAAAACGGATTCAACCATTTGCAACCTGATGGACAAATAGATTCATTACTGCCTTGTGAATGATCTTTGAAAAAGAAATCTTTCACATGAAATAGTTTTGGTCTGAGGGGTTTGTATGCAAACCAGTATTGTTTTTATAATATATATTATCTTTCCTAAACATAATGACACTAACAGATTTTTTAAAATATAAATTTATGAAAGAGAGAGAGCACAATAGCAATGTAATTCAGGACGCTGGACAGAGGCTGGATATTAATTACTGATGTGTATGGTGGGACTGCTGCTGCTGCTGCTAAGTCGCTTTAGTCGTGTCCGACTCTATGTGACCCCATAGACAGCGGCCCACCAGGCTCCGCTGTCCCTGGGATTCTCCAGGGGAGAAACCTGAAAACACAAGCTATGAGATAAAGAGGCCCAGAAGCAAGTTAATTCATGTTGACAAACCCCAGAAAGACCCCAGAATTAGCAGCCTCTGCCAGAGGAGCCTGGCGGGCTATCGTCCATAGTGTCCATAGCTCAGAGTCGGACACACCTGAAGCGACTAAGCAGCAGCAAAGCACCAGTGCGGTATTAAGTGAAAGTGTTAGTCACTCAGTCGTGTCCAACTCTTTGTGACCCCATGGACTATAGCCCATCAGGCTCCTCTGCCCATGGAATTATCCAGGCAAGCATATTGGTAGCCATTCCCTCCTCCAGGGGATCTTCCTGACCCAGAGATCGAACACGGCTCTCCTGCATTGTAGGCAGATTCTTTACCATCTGAGCCATCAGAGAAGCCCAATATAGTATTAAACTGGTGGGTTATTTGGAAATCTGCAAAATAGCACAGGATCAGATAATAGATCAGCTTCATATACCTGGAAATTACTAAGAAACTCAGATCCTGGAGTTCGGTTACTGATTCATTATCACAATTACGATATAAACTGGGGGAGAGACCAAGTTTAGTGGTGAATTTCCCCTATCAATGCTTCTTCCAGTCCATGGGATCGCTAAGAGTCGGACACGACTGAGCGACTTCACTTTCACTTTTCACTTTCATGCACTGGAGAAGGAAATGGCAACCCACTCCAGTGTTCTTGCCTGGAGAATCCCAGGGACGGGAGAGCCTGGTGGGCTGCTGTCTATGGGGTCGCACAGAGTCTGACACGACTGAAACGACTTAACAGCAGCAGCAGCAGCAGCAAATATCACAGCGACTTTTCAAAATGCAAACAGCCACATAGTAAAGAAATGACATACAGATGTCCATGTAGTGGGAAGTTTGAACTAAAGCAAAACCAAAATCTCCAACGAGTTAAATGACACAGAATTGACTGTTCTGTTACAAAACATGCAGACTTCCATGCCAGATGTATGAGACAACATATCCCCATATTACATTCATGCACATAAGGAAATACCATAAAGACTAGCTCTTAGGATGTAGCAATAGTGAGGGGTAAATATTACCCAGGTATAACCACATTATTTTAGATAGTTTTGAAAACTATCTAGTTTACTTGGAATCACAGGGAAAGAGGAGGCTAGGAATTGGAATTAAGGAGATTAGTGATGTTTGGGAATAGTCCAAGTTAGTTGAGGAAGCTACAGTGATTGGAATTCCTGTTTATCTGTATCTTCATTTCCCCCTGATTACCAAAAACACTGTCATTCATTGAATGTCCCTTTTCCTCCAGACAATGGCTCTTCATCAATACTTGTCCCAGAGCAGCAGCAGGCATGGGTTTGGGTATGGGCTGCAGAGGGCTGAGGGGCACTGTGTGGAGGCACAGAGGTATGTGGCTGAGTCTTCAGGCTGGGATCCTCTGATGTACATGGAGCTGTAGCCCTCCTTAGTATTCAGAGTGACTCTCACTCGTCCTTGCTTCTTTTCATCCCCATTTACACTTATTACAAACAAGTTCTTGGTGGTCTTTGCAGGTTTCCATCTGTACCAGTGTAAAGCATAGAAAGAGCTGGAAGGGAAACTGCAGATGAAATTGGTGCTATCTCCTTCCTGAACCCACAGCAAGGGAGGACGCTGTTCCACAGTCAAGAGGCTGCTCACTCCTGTTCAGAAAGACAAGGTCACACATAGAAACTGATTTCTCTACAGTGTTCATTGCCTTCACATATTCCCGAATATTAGAATCTTGAGGTGCCTGACTGCATCTCCCTCCTTCCCCATCACCACCCAGACTGTTCAGAATGTCTTCAGCAGCCCCAGGACTTACGGCCAAGATGAAGCCACAGTATCAGCCATGAGGCTGGCAAAGTGTTCCTCTCCATTTATCCTGATCAAGTATCCTCAGCAGAGGAATGTTCTGCAGCCTAGATTTGTGAAACATGCTTTTTCAGAAAATAGGTTTCTGTACCTGGTTGCCCAACCAATCAGAGACAAGACCACATACATGTGCTAGAAACACACCAACCATTTCTGGCCTAGAATCAGTTGCCTGTGGTTCAAAATGAGGATCAAACACTGCTTTCTTGAGACCAACTTCACAAACATTGAGATGAGCTCACTACACAAAGAGAACTGACAACCTTTCAGAAGTGGGCTGCTTATCATGGACTGCTACTATTCACCTTTAGAGAGTGGGATGGCAATATGTGACGTGAATCTGGCTTTGGTTAAGAATCTTTATATGTATTCTAAACAAAATTTTTAAAACTTTCAAATTCCCCAAATAGAAATGTTCACCCACATAATGTGCTGAATTTTCTTTTGCTTCATGTACATTATTCTAATATGAAAGTCACACAATAGAGTTACTATTATTTCTACTTTACAAATAACAAAAACTGAAGCTCAAAGAGTTTGGGTGATTAACTCAAGGTGAAATATCAGGGAAGTGGCATAGTAAGAATTAGAACACTTATCTATCTGGTATGGAGCATATCGTGTTTGGAATTTGTCATGCCCCTACATTAATGATATTCTGTAAATGTTTTAAATGTCAGAGGTTATAAGTTTTAAAAATAACAAGAGTCTACTTGTTGATTTTCTTTCTTTTTTTAAAAAGAATTTTCTTGATGTCAATCACTTTTGAATTTGTTACAATATTGCTTCTGGGTTTTTTAATTTTGGGGGGGATGGGGACAAGGCATGTGGGATCTTAGCTCCCTGATCAATAATCAAACCAGCACAACACCCACTGCACTGGATAAGCACTTCAAGGACAACACAATACTATATTAAGATAGAGAGTTACTCTTGGGATGAGGAAAGGCCTGTGCTCTAAGTAATGTATGGAGGGAGGGCCCCACTCTGACACTCTGCAACATCAGGCAAGGTAGTGAACCTCTCTCATGTTCAATTTCCATTTCTGTGAATAGTCAGTATCCTTCTTCTGGGCACTGGGCTCACAGTGGCATTCATCATCTCATTCACTTCTCCTAAGAACCCTGCATGGTAGATTCTATCAATATTCACCTTGCAGATATGAGGAAACTGAAGCATAAAAATAATTAAGTGATACTCCCAAGATCACTCAACTAATGAGTGGTAGGTCTGGAAACATAATCCAAGTCTTCCATCTCAGGCACTGTTACACTGCCTCCCTAAAGTAGCATGGACTCAACCTTGAAGGGTTAGGATAAGAACTGAGTGAGAACACACCTGAAAATCGCCTCGCACAGCACTGCCCCAGCGTGGGCTCTCATTCAGTTACAGGCAACGCACAGAACGCTGAGAACTGGGAGCCAAACTCTCAAATTGCAAAGAAGTCTCTCCACCAGATAGAGCTTAATATTTCTTGAGGTGTAATTGGCAGTTTAAATGGTAGATTTCATGTATTTTCATAAGTTTCCATGGTCTATCATGTTCTTACTGATCAAGGAAAATCAGTTCATTAGGGTATTATATTGAGAGATTGAGATGCTGTTGTTGGAGTGAGTATACCAAGCACTGTTTGCTGTGACTGTTTGGTTTTTTCCTCATTTTTGAGTCTTGCTCCCATTCTCAGAATATTTCTGTACTATACTACAGGAAAGGACAGAGAAGTAGAAACTATTTCACTTACCAGAAGAAGAAGGAAAAAAGAAAACAACCCTTTGTGCAATAATTCTGAGCTTCCTTTCCAAGGTAGCCTATTACCTGCCAGCCAAAATCATCACATGTAAGATGTTACAAGAAAACATGAAGATACTTTTTGGCCAACCCAATATTTGTCATTTGAAGTCAATCATTTTCACATCTGGTAGGCAAAGATTAAAAATCAGCCAGTTCACTCCAGTACTCTTGCCTGGAAAATCCCATGGACAGAGGAGCTTGGTGGGCTGCAA
>NW_011495077.1:52429-53345 GCF_000754665.1 Bison bison bison | reverse complement strand
TATATATATATATATATATATATATAAACTCTGTGGTCATGTAGGAGTCAGAGCCAAAGAGTTGAGAATAAAGGCAGGAAGAGAGTGAAGCGGCCTTTGCAGTTATCCAAGTCAGAGGTGCTAAATGCTTGGATTAGGGGAGCTGCAAGGAGTATAGAGACGAGGAAGTGGGTGTGGGTGCTATTTGAGAAGTAAACTGACATGACCTTGATGACTATTAAGGTTTATGTGCTTCATTAGCACTCTGGTGCCAGTTTGCCACAAGGAATGTATTTATCCTATCAGCTCACATGGAAGCTAGTGGCCAAAGTTACCTCCAGTGATCCTTGCTCCCTGATATCTGGGAC
The DNA here is from genome assembly GCF_000754665.1 of Bison bison bison. Taxonomy (NCBI): domain Eukaryota; kingdom Metazoa; phylum Chordata; class Mammalia; order Artiodactyla; family Bovidae; genus Bison; species Bison bison. The sequence continues at coordinate 52,998 of NW_011495077.1, read as the reverse complement.
CTTGTGTAGCCCCCGTACACACTGAGTCCAGGCTGGCTGCATGACTTACTGTAGTAAACAGATGAGCAGAAGTTAACATCATGCCAGTTCTGAGGCGAAAGGTGGCTACTCTTTGGCAGTTGACACTTCTGCAATTTTGGAAGCCCCGAGGCAGAGTGTAAGCTGCCCAGCTTCCCTCAGGATCACAGAGAGAGATCACATGTACGGGCCATGGTCACTCCTGAGAATGTCTGAAGAAGAGATGAGCCAGGGCCTCTGAGATTTCAGTTGAGCCTCAGCTTCCAGTCAACCCCACTAATTAAGTGAGTAAATTGAGGGATTCCAGTGCAATTGAGCCCCCTTTCACTGCATGGAGCAGAGGTATCATGAGATAATTAAACAGTAAGTTTTGAGGTGGTTTGTTGTGCAGCAAAATGTGATGACACTAAAGCTCATGAAGAGAATCCTGTTGAAGACTTGTGAGATATTAGCAAAAATGAAATGTGTTTTTCCTCTCTCTAATTTCTGATTGTCTCTAAGAGCTGGACCTGAAACATCTGTCTGTTTCACCAAACTTCATTTCACGTGTG
>NW_011495077.1:52149-52329 GCF_000754665.1 Bison bison bison | reverse complement strand
ATTTTATGTTATTGTTATTATTGTTGCTATTGTTATTCAGTTATTGTTATTGTTGTTCAGTCACTAAGTCATGTCCAATTCTTATTGACCCCATGAACTGCAGCACGCCAGGCTCCTCTGTCCATGGGATTTCCCAGGCAAGAATACTGGAGTGGGTTGCCATTTCCTTCTCCTATATAT
>NW_011495077.1:50890-52049 GCF_000754665.1 Bison bison bison | reverse complement strand
ATTTCTGATTGTCTCTAAGAGCTGGACCTGAAACATCTGTCTGTTTCACCAAACTTCATTTCACGTGTGGTCTGAGTGCTCCTGCCTTAGCACAGAAGATTAGCTGGTGATACTCAGGTGTGATCAGAGAAGGCAATGGCAACCCACTCCAGTACTCTTGCCTGGAAAATCCCATGGACGGAGGAGCCTGGTGGGCTGCAGTCCATGGGGTTGCTAAGAGTCGGACATGGCAGAGACTTCACTTTCACTCTTCACTTTCATGCACTGGAGAAGGAAATGGCAACCCACTCCAGTGTTCTTGCTTGGAGAACCCCAGGTATGGGAGAGACTGGTGGTCTGCCATCTACGGGGTCGCACAGAGTCAGACATGACTGAAGCGACTTAGCAGCAGTAGCAGCAGTAGCAGCATCAGCTCAGGTGTGATGAGAGCCTTGGGCCCCACAGAACAGGAGCAGGTGGTTGGTTGCTCATGTTGGGGCCCTACAGTAAACAGGGAGATGTGAGCTTTCCTTGTTCAATTTGATTTTTATATTTCACTCATTCTTATCACTCCATGTGACTTTAAAAAATGAGGGACTATTTAAGAGGTCAGATCTGTATCTCTATAACTAACACAACAGAATATTTTCAATTTCAAATCCATTTGAGAACCCAAAGAAACTGAAAAGTTTGGTGCATGTTTTCTTGGTTGTATATGACTTTCATAAAGACACAGGTATTTTTTAAGGAATCTCATTTCCAGGTTTGCATTTTCCCTAGGTTTATAAGAATAGATTTTCCAAATTATGTGCCTCTGCATCCAGGAATTGATTACCTGTGTGGAAAGTGCTTTATCTCCTTACCTCCTAAGGTGAGGAAGAACCCAGGGAATGTGGAATCACAGGTCAGTTTCAAGCAGCATTCTATATTGAAGTGCTGTACAAATGTAATCAGTTTCTATATGTTCTTTGGTATGAAAAACACATGAAGCACTGTGTTGCAGCAACACACAGTACAGACAAATTTTGTCCTTGCTTTTTCTCTGTGCTTTTTGTTTCTACCAATTCAGAGTTAGCTAAAACAGAGGGTCTTCACTGATAGTATTAGAAATTTCTTCCATTGATCTTTATGCCCATAATGTTGAAGATCCAGTTTGGGAATTGACCAGCAGCTCTTTTCT
>NW_011495077.1:47876-49616 GCF_000754665.1 Bison bison bison | reverse complement strand
TCAGAAAATATGTTTCTGTACCTGGATGCCCAACCAATCAGAGACAAGACCACATACATGTGCTAAAAACACACCAACCATTTCTGCCCTAGAATCAGTTGTCTGTGGTTCAAAATGAGGAATCAAACACTGCTTTCTTGAGACCAACTTCACAAACATTGAGATGAGCTCACTATACAAAGAGAACTGACAACCTTTCAGAAGTGGGCTGCTTAATCATGGACTGCTACTATTCACCTTCAGAGAGTGGGATGGTAATATGTGACATGAATCCCGCTTTGGTTAAGAATCTGTATATGTATTTTAAACAAAATTTTTAAAACTTTCAAATTCCCCAAATAGAACTATTCACCCACATAATGTGCTGAATTTTCCTTTGCTTCATGTACATTATTCTAATATGAAAGTCACACAATACAGATACTATTATTCCTAACTTACAAATAACAAATAGCTCAAAGAGTTTGGGTGATTAACTCAAGGTGAAATATCAGGGAAGTGGCATAGTAAGAATTAGAACACTTATCTATCTGGTATGGAGCATATCGTGTTTGGAATTTGTCATGCCCCTACGTTAATGATATTCTGTAAATGTTTTAAATGTCAGAGGTTATATGTTTTAACAATAATAGGAGTCTACTTGTTGATTTTTCTTTTTTTAAAAAGAATTTTCTTGATGTCAATCATTTTTAAAGACTTTATTGAATTTCTTACAATATTGCTTCCGGATTTTTTTAATTTTTTTGGGGGGTGGGGACAAGGCATATGGGATCTTAGCTCCCCGATCAAGAATCAAACCAGCACAGCACCCACTGCACTGGATAAGCACTTCAAGGACAATACAATACTGTATTAAGATAGAGAGTTACTCTTGGGATGAGGAAAGGCCTGTGCTTTAAGTAAGGTATGGAGGGAGGGCTCCACTCTGACCCTTACTCTGCACACCAGGAAAGGTACTGAACCTCTCTCATGTTCAATTTCCATTTCTGTGAATAGTCAGTATCCTTCTTCTGGGCACTGGGCTCACAGTGGCATTCATCATCTCATTCACTTCTCCTAAGAACCCTGCATGGTAGATTCTATCAATATCCACCTTGCAGATATGAGGAAACTGAAACATAAAAATAATTAAGTGATACTCCCAAGATCACTCAACTAATGAGTGATAGGTCTGGAAACATAAGCCAACTCTTCCATCTCAAGCACTATTACACTGCCTGCCTAAAGTAGTGTGGACCCAACTTGAAGGGTTAGGATAAGAACCGAGTGAGAACACACCTGAAAATCATCTCACACAGCACTGCCCCAGCGTGCGCTCTCAGTCAGCTACAGGCAACGCATGGAACGCTGAGGACTGGGGAGCCAGACTCTCAAATTGCAAAGGAGTCTCTCCACAAGATAGAGCTTAATATTTTTTGAGGTATATTTGGCAGTTTAAATGGTAGATTTCATGTATTTTTCATAAGGTTCCGTGGTCTATCATGTTCTTACTGTTCAGGGAAAATCAGTTCATTAGGGTGTTATATTGAGAGATTGAGATGTTGTTGAAGTGAGTATACTAAGCAGTGTTTGCTTAGTTTTTTCCCCAGTTTTGGGTCTTGCTCCCATTCTCAGAATATTTCTATACTATACTACAAGAAAGGACAGAGCAGTAGAAACTATTTCACTTAGCAGAAGAAGAAGGGAAAAAGAAAACAACCCTTTGTGCAATAATTCTGAGCTTCCTTTCCAAGGTAGCCT
>NW_011495077.1:46689-47776 GCF_000754665.1 Bison bison bison | reverse complement strand
TGCTGGGCACTGGGCTCACAGTGGCATTCATCATCTCATTCACTTCTCCTAAGAACCCTGCATGGTAGAGTCTATCAATATCCACCTTGCAGATATGAAGAAACTGATGCATAAAAATAATTAAGTGATACTCCCAAGATCACTCAACTAATGAGTGGTAGGTCTGGAAACATAATCCAAGTCTTCCATCTCAAGCACTGTTACACTGCCTCCCTAAAGTAGTGTGGACCCAACTTGAAGGGTTAGGATAGGAGCTGAGTGAGAACACACCTGAAAATCGCCTCGCACAGCACTGCCCCAGCGTGGGCTCTCAGTCAGCTACAGGCAACGCACGGAACGCTGAGGACTGGGGAGCCAGACTCTCAAATTGCAAAGGAGTCTCTCCACAAGATAGAGCTTAATATTTTTTGAGGTATATTTGGCAGTTTAAATGGTAGATTTTATGTATTTTCATAAGGTTCCATGGTCTATCATGTTCTTACTGTTCAGGGAAAATCAGTTCATTAGGGTGTTATATTGAGAGATTGAGTTGTTGTTGAAGTGAGTATACTAAGCAGTATTTGCTTAGTTTTTTCCCCAGTTTTGGGTCTTGCTCCCATTCTCAGAATATTTCTATACTATACTACAAGAAAGGACAGAGCAGTAGAAACTATTTCACTTAGCAGAAGAAGAAGGGAAAAAGAAAACAACCCTTTGTGCAATAATTCTGAGCTTCCTTTCCAAGGTAGCCTATTACTTGCCAGCCAAAATCATAGCATGTAAGATGTTACAAGAAAACATGAATATACTTTTTGGCCAACCCAATATTTGCCATTTGAAGTCAATCATTTTCACATCTGGCCAGTAATCTTGCCTGGAAAATCCCATGGATGGAGGAACCTAGGCTGCAGTCCATGGGGTCGCTAAGAGTCGGACACGACTGAGCGACTTCACTTTTTCTTTTCACTTTCATGCATTGGAGAAGGAAATGGCAACCCACTCCAGTGTTCTTGCCTGGAGAATCCCAGGGATGGGGGACCCTGATGGGCTGCCGTTTATGGGGTCGCACAGAGTCGGACATGACTGAAGCGACTTAGCAGCAGCAGCA
>NW_011495077.1:42630-45578 GCF_000754665.1 Bison bison bison | reverse complement strand
TTAGCAGGACACCAGGTGGCAGTGCTTCAGCTTTCATTCTTGCTACGCAGTCGCTGGAGCCTGATTCTCCGGGAATGCAAATAGTAACATTAAGATAAAGCACTCACAAAGGTGTGAGACTTGAGTTTTCAGAGGTGCACCATGTAAATGTTTTGAGGGATAGCGTCACAGCAGAGAAATCAAAGGCAAGGGGCACAGGTCTTGATATAGGGATGAGTGTTTAAGGAGTGATATCTCTTCTTTTCCTGTAGCCTCTTGCTTTTCCAGGCACACTACAACTAATAAACTTGCTAAAGCATTTAGCACTTAACTGGATAGTCGATGATTTCCTCATCTACTGATCCTGGGGCAATTTGTACCTAGGTTTACCATCTTCTTTCCTAGTTGCCTTTAGTTTCCAGTTTAAACTAGTATAATGTCACCATCACTGAGACATCAGCCTCCCTGTCTTAGATCCAAGTGCTTCTCCATACCCAAATTTTCTCTTCAGGAGCCCTCTAAGATGGTATACTCTGGAAGACAATAAAAGTTTGGGATACTTTTCACAGTTAGAAAAGTTATGTCTCACTTCTCAAAGATTAAAAGAAATGGAATCTGTCTTATAGGGTTTTAACACTTAAATTAGATAATGGATTGTAAATTCAACCATGCCTTACTATATTATGGTAAAGCTCAATAAGTATCAACTTTCTTTATTCTACTGAAGAATACCTTTCCTTCAAAGTCCACTTATGTGACCTACTTTTCCCCCCGCACACACATCAGTTCAGTAATGGAAGCTTCCAGGATATGTACTTAATCACTCACTTTCCTGGAGACAGTCATTATTTTTCCTTATCCTTTTGGTGTCATATACATCTAGCTACATTGATACACTCAGGCTGAAAGCACACGGATGGAACAGATTAGGTTTGATCTTGGTTTCTGTAAAAACAGTAAAACAAAGGTCATATTGCATGTTTACTACCTATTGGATATAGTATTTCTGATTTGGATCTCCAAGATTTTGCTATTCTTATTAGCTATTTTCTCTTCTTATTGATTTATGCACTTTTAATATATCCTGCATTTGAGTCCTTTTTCAGGACTGTGTATTGCATACATAGCCTTCCAGTTGGGCCTTGACTTATCCCTCTCTTTGCAGTGATTTTTAACAAACAAAAACAATTTTAAAATATACTTGCATGCTCATAAGAAGCTCTTGAAACTTTTATGTGTTTGTTTTCTTTAGAAATGCTTACCTTTTGTGAATGCCTGTGATAAGTCAGGTATCATTATTAATGATGTTTCCCAGAATACAGCATATCTATTTCCCCTGAGTATTAGTAAGTTTTACCCACTAAAATAGACACTTGGATTTGTCTTCAATGCTTTGCAAACTTCTGCCAAAACCACAGAGGTGGACTTGCAGAATTCCTTGTTCATCTTTATTACTTTCCATATAGCATTGTTCCTGAATAAGGAGCTTGTTTTATATGAAGTTAAGTACAACAGTGAGTGGGGAATCTTGCTATGAGCATAGATTATAGAATAGGTAATGCAGGAGGTAGTTATAAATACCAGTTACAACTTTGTGGCCATTTGCAGTAACAAAAATATAATAGTTATGAAATTACTTTCATTTTATATGAATATATTTATGTATACATTAACCATTTTTAACTTCCATCTCCACTTTTCCTGCCTGTAGTAGCATAAAATGTGCTACTGCAAGTTAATTTTTATCTCTTTGTATCTCAGTAGTCAAGTTAAAGAATTCAATGGATCCTCTGATTCAGCTATCAGAGGAAAGAGCATCACCCCTAAATGGATAAATGAACTTGGTATTCTCTTTGAGGGAGATAGGTTGCTTTGGTTGATTGAAGAAATAATTACATCATGTTAACAGGAAGCATAATTTTCCTGTTGTCCTTATTAAAAAGTAGTGTTGTTTAAGGAGGTACTGATGAATACTTAGTTAACAAGGAGGGAAGTTAACTAGTTAAGGTATTATGGTAGCTTTGTACTGTTTCACCTTATCTATCTGGAAATCTATTTCCTTGAATTTGCTTCCCTTTTTTGTTCTAGGTTAGGCTTGGCCATGAAAGAGATTTGTGTAAGTTTTGGAAGGTACTTGTGATGAAGTAGCCATATTTTTATGTTCCGTGGGTTGGTGCAGAGCTCCAGGCACTATGGCAATACATAATGTTGCTGATGATCTGATAGTTCAACTTATTATTGACTCATAACTCCTCTACCTCCCATCAGATCTCTTACTCATGTTCTCTTTGTATTGGACCAAGTATGCATGTAGCATGATGGCAAATGGCATCCACTTCTCCTGAAGGCCACCCACCACTGTGCGACTGAAGGAGCTAAGAGACGGACAAGTTTTAGTGTGTCTTGTGGGTTCCGTTGTCCCCATACACTTCCATACATGTCACGGTTTCTCCATGTTTATGTCCACATCCAACTTTCCTTCACAAATGTTACTCTAGTTGACTTACAGTGAATTAAACTCAACACCAAATACAAATATAACCATTTTATGGACACTTCCACCAGCTCTACCTGTTGCCCATGTTCTAATCCTTATAACTTATCTCTTACTCTACATCACTGGTGGTTCTCTTTCTCTAATTGTGCCCCGACACAAAATCTGAAAGGAGAGGACTTAAGGAAATTATTTTCATGATGATTTCAGCTTCTAGACCCAGATTTGTGATGTGAGGATCTTTAGGTGAAACTGCCATTTTATATTCTTATGGAGCAAGTTTTCAAATTTAGACAACTTTACACATGCTCTGGATGGTTGACTTAAAAGTCCAAAATTCAAGATGAGAATATAGCAGTAGAAAGTTACCTGGACACCTGCTTCCAAATGACATGGAAGGAGCTTTCTTTTAGTATTAAATCTTCTGATCCAGACCGCAGATGAAACAAGCACAGGACTATCATCTCTTGTCTGG
>NW_011495077.1:42082-42530 GCF_000754665.1 Bison bison bison | reverse complement strand
ACATTATGTAGCCACATTTTTATGTTCTGCGGGTTGGTGCAGAGCTCCAGGGACTGGCAATACATAATGTTGCTGCTGATCTGATAGTTTAACTTATTATTGACTCATAACTCCTCTACTTCCCATCAGATCTCTTACTCATGTTCTCTTTGTATTGGACCAAGTGTGCATGTAGCATGATGGCAAATGGCATCCACTTCTCCTGAAGGCCACCCACCACTGTGCGACTGAAGGAGGTAAGAGACGGACAAGTTTTAATGTGTCTTGTGGGTTCCCTTGTCCTCATACACTTCCATACATGTCACAGTTTCTCCATGCTTGTGTCCACATTCAACTTTCCTTCACAAATGTTACTCTAGTTGACTTACAGTGAATTAAACTCAACACCAAATACAAATATAACCATTTTTATGGACTCTTCCACCAGCTCTAGCCATTGCCTATGTTC
>NW_011495077.1:41570-41982 GCF_000754665.1 Bison bison bison | reverse complement strand
GCTGTCTCTTATTAAGCTCTGGGGTTTTTGTTCAGCTTTTCCTATTACTTCAAGCACTGTGAGTTCCCAGAGAGCGCAGAAGTACTTTGCAGAGTCTTCCAGCTGTACATCTGAAATCGTGAGGCTGATGGATTTATGTGATCTCTGAAAATTTACGGAGTAGCGGCCATACCTTGCATTCTGGCTAGAAGAACCCTGACCAATAAGGTAAATCATCTCTCCACTGGGAAGTTGTTTATACCAATAAATGTTGTAACGGCTCTGAATTGTCTCATATTGACAGCTCAGTGTGACTACCTCCCCAACTTGACTGGCAATCTCTGGCTGGTCTTGAGTAACTCTCTGGGCTACACTGGATCCTGTGGGGAAAATCAGAAAACAGAGATGGAGTAGTGAATAAAATAGTATAGGA
>NW_011495077.1:40177-40389 GCF_000754665.1 Bison bison bison | reverse complement strand
ATTTCATGGCTGCAGTCACCATCTGCAGTGATTTTGAAGCCCAAGAAAATAAAGTCTGTCACTGTTTCTACTATTTCCCCATCTATTTGCCATGAAGTGATGGGACTGGATGTCATGGTCTTAGCTTTCTGAATGCTGTTTTAAGCCAACTTTTCATTCTCCTCTTTCACTTTCATCAAGAGACTCTTTAGTTCTTGGGCTTCAAAATCACT